>NW_027185786.1:5949888-5989934 GCF_028583685.1 Petaurus breviceps papuanus
GAGAGAGAGAGAGAGAGAGAGAGAGAGAGAGAGAGAGAAAACACATGCTATCCTGGGAATCTTCTATCTCAAATTTCCTAGGGGTGACTGAGGAGAGCTTTTATAAATATAAAAAAATCACATGACATCTATTAAAATGACTAACATTCCACTAGGTAGCAGATGGCAAAAGGTACTAAGAGTTGAATTTCCGTGACATATACATGAAGGAGAGAATCCTTTTTATGTAATGCTTAGGCAGAAGCTTTGTCTTCTTCCTCTGGAATTCCTCAGTATTCAAGATGCTATGGGTCTCGAGGTTTCTGGTGGTCTCAAGTAAAAGATTACATCTGTCTCTTTTTCCTATTGCTGGCAGCAAGTTCAAGGCTGAGAACTGTATAAGAAAGTTTACAATTGAAGATGAGGAAGTTTTTGCATTCCCAGTATTTGGGATGTTAACAACCATCCAAAGTGACTTAGTTTTTCCTTAAATCAGTGCAAAGTGCAAAGTATGATTTTGCTTGCTATGACAGGTTACTTACATGAGTGAGAATCTTCCCAGTATGACCACTTTCCTTGATAGGGCCAAAATTATCTGAGTATTCCTGAAAACACTGGACACCACATGAACAGGAAGGGGTAAGAGAGTGAACGCTACTTTTCTCTAAGTGGCTTGGGTCTTTCACCTGGGCAGGAGACCCTGGGAGACTGATCAGAAGCAGGCTGGGATGCTTTGAGATGGAGATACAATCAGACAAATGATTTAAAACATTAATAATGAACTATGTCCTAGAAAGATCAGAAAGACAAAATCTTTCCTTCTCTCAGTATGTTGGGTAAGAATCTGACCTTCTTTCTTTTGCCTATGAATTCAGTCTTTTCAGGGTGACTGCCAACTCTGGAGAAGACAAGTCAACTTTCCTTGGCTTTGTCCAAACACTGTCAATTATGTGAGTCTCTTTAGTAAAGACAACAATTAATTTCGATGCAATTCTACGAGTCCCTCGCATTTCTTGGACTGCAGAGTGCTATCCTGCTGTTTGAAAGTCTCATAAGATAATTCTTGGGGCGTCTGTATATAGAGTAACCAGAGGAAGTTACTTATTGCCCTTGTGAGTAAAAATGAAAAGCTTAAGCTGATGCAGGGATGGTCTTTAAAGTGCTAACATATGGATCAAGCGGATTTGAGGGTAGGTGGATGTTGATGCACAGGACAATGAAATACGTCAGAATTCAAAGTCTAGGGAACACCAGAGCTGTGGTTCATGATGCTGAAAGGCAGAACATCTGTGATAGGCAAGATGCAAATCATCACATGAAGCCTCCTGATGAGTCGTCAGAATGATCAGCAGCAGCATCGACAGCAGGAATTAAAAAAAATATTTGGTGACGGTGTTAGGAGGTAACGAATGTGTGGCAAACCTGCCAGGAAAGGGAATCACCAAACGAAGACCCAGAGGAGAGAAGAGAGCTTTATGCTGAGCTGCAACATTGACCTAGTAAAAAGAGAGTGCACTATGGAGGTCTCTCAGATGCTGGGGACTAAACACCCAACAAGGCTCTGATGTGTACAATAAACACGTTGGATATCCAATGAGGTTATTAATTCCCTCTCCTTCCCTTGGAAAAAATTGGGATAATGTGCCCTACTGAGCAAAAAACCAAGAGATGTCTTGGAACTATCAGTCCCTCAGAAGTCAAAATTGTTTGTGTATAGTGGGTGAAAATCTACTGAAAAAGAAAAGCCACAACTCATATGGAGCTCAACAGCTTCCACTGTGAAGGCCTCCAAGCCACATCACAAATGAGCGAGAGCCAATGAATGCATCATTGAAAAACGGTGGTTGTGAGACAACATTCTCCAGTAGGAGTAGACTGCATGATCAAACCCAATGTTATTGGAAGCTGCAAAGGGAAAATAAAGTGACCAGAGCATGGGCCTGCTCTGTGCAAGGTAATTGTGTCAACTGGACCCGAACAGCACTCCTGGGACCTGAGGTCAGTTCCTGCAGGCCCCCAAGCTCTCACTCCTCTGCTGTTGCACTTAGGACCAGGCCATGAAATAAAGTGGCCAGAATAGCACTTTGCTTCAAATGGGACAACTTGCTTTAGTTGTGGCCATCTTTCATATATTTATTTATTTGGATTGATAACCCTATTATACTACAGAAGTAAAGAAAAAACACACCCCTTTATCTCAAAAGGAATGGCCAGTTGTAGCAGCAAGCACCCCAGTGTCCTCAGGGTGGCTGCCAACACAGGTTCTTAGATCTGCTTTGCTAAAGGAAAGCAACTCAAAATTGGTTCACAAGCTTACTTTAATCAGTCAAATATGTTTCGTTTACCTAGTTCAGGGGAAAAACGTCAGCACCCCGAACTTCAGAGTATACAGACAGAATAATCAAGACAGAGAAACAGATCAAGTAGACAGGTTTCCAAACTGTCCAACCATTACATCCATACCAAATCAACATCTGGGTTTTTCAAAGCCTGGAGGCTTTCAACAACGGCTTACCAGTCTCATCTGATCAAATCACAGAACACTTCTCAAAGTGAGCCCCAAAGCAAAGCCTCACATCAGGGATTATACAGCCTTCTCCTGGGTCAGAGATGTAACCACCCTCTTGACCCACTGCCCAATCACACAGCATCAAGGTGTGGGCATTCCTGAAAACCAAGCCTCCTGCCACAGGCTCCATGTGACCACATTCAGCCTACTAGGAGGCAGAGTATATTTTCAAATCAAGGAAGGTTCTGAGAGTCTCTTAAGCCTATCAAAGGGCCTAGGGGCAGGGAAGATCTTTAAATTTGCATTTCCATTACACCAGTGTAGACCAGATTATGGACTATATCTCTTTCCTCCTAGCAGAGGAAAGGGACTACAGGGAAGAACTCTGTCAAAGTACTGGGCTTTTGTTTTTTTTTGCAGCAAGGAAAGGTTCAATTACAGGGCTGGGAAGGGGATTATCTTCAAAAGTGACTATGATGTAAAAATAAAAAGTATCAACAGAATTTTAAAAAATTGTCAAGGATGACTACAGCAGTTCTGGTACCATGGCCTGAAGGTTCCTTAACTCGGTTTGTCCCCCTTTATCAAAGAACAAATGAGAACAGACAAGCCTGTATTAAAAGCTGATAAAAAATAGGATTTTGTAGTTCTGAAGGCCACCAAAAAGGAAGACGATTCCTACCAAACCCAATTTTATGGGAAACAGTAACAGGAGAAATGCAGACCTTGGCTACTACTGGCTACAACTCTGTAGGTGGCCGCTAAGCCATGCAATCGATGAAGAGCTTCTAGGAGCTTGCCCAGGCACAATCATTACATATGAAAACAAGGAGACATGGCAGGTCTAAGTTTTAATGCTTTTATTACTGTGAATGGTTTGACCCCAGCTCCCAGTTCCCACCCCACCCTGATACTATTCCTCAGGGCTGCTTCCAAGAGAAATCCTGAAGCTGATCTGGGTTTGGGGGTCTTCACTGCCCATGAGGGATGGGAAAGAAAGTCTGAGGATATTCTCTGGCAAATGAATGTGAAAAGAGTCTGGTGGCAGGGCAGAGTCTAGAAAAATTGGCTTTTACTTTGGAAAAAGGAAAATACTAAAGGAAAAACAATTTTCGATCAAGCAACATGTCCATAATTCAGTTTCACATTATGCTAAAAGGAGTCCCATCTTGGAGAGGGAGATAGGGTAAGGGGGGGGGGGGGGGGAAGAGACAGAGAGAGAGTGAGAGAACACAGGAGAAAGCCCAATACAAAACTGCCCAGTGACCTGGCGTCTGGCCAGCAGAAGTGGGCCTGCATCTTTTCTTCTCGGCACGGGTATCAGGGTACAGGATGAGCTCCAAGAGTCGCAATGATTCGCACAAACCTAGGCTAACTGTCCATGTCAAGGTCAGGGTCCTCTTTCCACCACAGGTAGAAAAAAATCCCTGCCAGTTGTTTGATCTGGATGGTGCTCGGGCTGGATGGGACCACACTCTCTGCCGTAAGGAAGGTGCCATCCTCTTCACCAGTCCCAGAACAGTTTCCCACAGTAAGAACTTATAAAAATAAAATAAATGATACCATGTGAGATCAAGATATACAGACCGAGCTTCAACATGGAAAACAACATTTGACATCCTTTCCATGAAGCAGTCGGTGAGCAGGACAGGAGAGATTTCACAGACACACAAAGTGGAGCTCACACCGTAAGCAGGGTTAGACTGACGAAGCATCTTTCCAATGCCATCAAGGCTTCATTCTGCTCAGCCTGAGGTCCCGCTCAATTTCAAACTGCCTGTGATCCACTCGCTCCAGAAAAGCTTTCCTTTCAATGTACCTGGAAGGAGATAAGGAACAGCTGTGTCAACATAATCACGGAGCTTTATAGACCTGGATGAGAGCATGTTTGATTTAGAATTCAATTCAACAATAAACAGGCACTTATTAAGCACCCAGTAGTCCCAGAACTGGAGATACAGACAAAAAATGTAAAAGACATACAAAATAATTTCAGGGGATAAAGAGAGTGCTGATTGTTGGCGGAGGAATGAGGAAAGAACCCTCAGCCAAGAGGTGGCATTGATGCTGACCTTTAAAGGGGAATGGAGGGATTCCCTGAGGATGCACTGCAAGACTGAGTAAAGGTGGGGTAGCCAGGTGGTGCAGTGAGTAAGAGCGCCGGCCCAGGCATTGAGAGACCCTGGATTGGTTCCAGCCTCAGATACTTGGCACTCACACAAAATAAATGGCTGTGTAACCTTGAGCAAGTTACTTAACCCCAACTGCTTAAAAAAAAAAGACTGAGTAAAGGCACAGACATGTAGGATGAAACATCCTATACAGGGACAAGGAGTCCAGCTGGTCTGGAATGTCAAATTCATGGGGTGAAATCATCTAGAAATCGACTAGAGTCAGATTGGCTTTAATTATAATTACTTTAAGGGAAGGCACAGCTCCTACTTTCCTCACCTTCTCCAACAAAAATTTCTTCACATTTGAGAATGTGCTCCTGCTAACCTGAAACAGCTGGTTGGCCCACACCCTAACAGCCTTTCAGAGAAATGGGTCCAATGCCAGGGTTCCCCTCCTCTGCCCCCAGCTAAAAGGTTAGGTATTTTGATTTCCCAGATCGGGGGCAGTTCCTGCAGTTTTTCTTCATTGTTCCAGGAAAGAGGGCAAGGCAATCCTGGTACAGTGCTGGCACGGTGAAGAAGTAGGTGTGTGTGCCACAGAATGCTAGGCTGGCTGCTTAATGAGATACAGCTGCCTTATAATGTAGCTCCCTGTTGCAAAGTGTACCACAGCTAGCCTGGGGGAGGGGGGAGGGGATGGCTATGCTACTAATTAACCTATTGAGAAAGCAAAATTGCTGAGGAGAAAGGGAGATGTAATGGAATTACCTCTATGATTTTTCCTTTGTTCCACTGAAGAAAATGTGCATCTTTCATGATGAGGTCATTACATTTATGCTGAGAATGTTATACTACATTCAGTATATACAGTGCTCAGTAACCCAGGTTCCTCGGCTGAATTCACAGCCTTGGCTTTGATACACTGTAAAATCCAAGCCCTAACATTTGTTTCCCTGTCAGATTTATTACTACTAAACTTAAACAAAATAAACCCTGCCTCCCCCAGGGAGCCTGCTCTCCTCCCTAGGGCACAAGCTATCCCCAACCTGCACGGCCAGTGAACAGGGAGCCTGGGCCTCTCTGCTGGCCCTGTGCCACTTTCTATGTGGCCCAGTCCAAGTCACTAGTCCATTACTAGTATGGGGAAAGGCTGATTTTGAAAAAGAAGAAATTCTTTCCCCACTGAATGAGAGGATGAGATATGAGACTGGGATGGAAACACATTGTGCTGCTGTTCCCGGGGTTGTGTTTCACCCGCAGAGAGGAATTTCATGGATGAGGACAATGTATATGGACTACCAAGAAGACTGAGGGATCCCCTTCCATAACTGTTGGCTTGGGGGGCTTAGAAACCACAGCACTGGTAAAACTACTCTGCAAGTGACAGAGCTCATACCTCACACAGCAGAGGTCCTCATTTGGTGGGGTGGGACAACTCGAGGATGTCCCTTAGGGCAGAAGTCCACTGTGGGAATGCTAGAGGCTTCACAGTGGGGATGAATGAACACTCACGCTTGACTTTCAAGGGGATTGAATGATTTAGGCAGTAACAACCCACTACTTTCCTCTAAGGGCTCTCTGGGAATACTTACCTACCTGGCATTCCTCACTCAGGAATAAGGACATGTGTTTGTGGTGGGGAAGGGCTTGGGTGGTGGCCATGGGTAGAGAAGAGCTCCCTGAAAGAATCCTGAAAGTGCTTTCCCAATGCAAACTAATTCATTTTCACTTACGATATCTTCTGAGAGATGGGGGGAGACACGGTACAGTGAAAAGGGCATTGGTCATAGAACCGAGGTTCAAGTTCTAACTCTGAGTGCTTACTAGATGTATTGTTGTTCAGTCACTGCAGTTATGTCCAGCTCTTTGTGACCCCATTTGGGATTTTCTTGGCTAACATGATGGAGTGGTTTGTCATTTTTTTTCCAACTTATTTTACAGATGAGGAAACTGAGGCAGACAGGGTTAAGTGACTTGCCCAGGGTCACACAGCTAGTAAGCATCTGAGGCTGGATTTGAACTCAGGAAGATGAGTCTTCCTGACTCCAGGCCTGGCACTGTACCACCTTGCTAGATGTATAACCTTGGGCAAATCAGTTACTCTCCCTGGGCCTCACTTTCCTCACTCATAAAGCTGAAGAGGTTGGACAGAAATCTTTACCCAATTGAGAACTATGATTCTGGTACCCTATGAGTAAAGTTAAAGTCCTCTCTCCATTTAAGAACTAGTCTTATTGATGGCTTTTTAGTAACACAATCATTCCCAGAAATTCCACACTCCCACCTCCCTCCCCAATGAGAACAACCCTCCATAATAAAAAATATTAATTATTATCTTTTAATTGATTATTAATATTAATAATTAATTATCAATAATAAAGAAAAGAATTAATTTTCTTTTAATTCTTTTCTCCCTAGCTCAAATTTCTTTCCCATTTTTTCCTCAAGTGTTCTCATTCTGTTTATAAAAAAACATTCTAAAACTTTTTTTTTAATCCTCTTTCTTCACCTCTCCCAGGAATTCTAGGCGATTCTGTGCCCATGCTGTGTTTTTCTGAGTCATTCTCTTCTGCATTTGTGTCCTGAGTGTCCTTGCCTTCCTTAGAGCTCAGTGTGGCCTGGTTCTTTTGTTTTTTGCCCATTCTTCCAGCCTCCTGATTCCAGACCTGATGTGGAGGAGGGAAGGCTGGGCTGGCCTGTTGCTGCTTTCTTGATGTCTTGAGTGTTGTGTCATTCCAAGATCTCAGGGACAGGCTGGAGACTGGCAGCGCTCTCAAAGTGGTCTGATCCAGGACAAAGTCTGTTTGCTGCCTTATGCTCGGAGCTCTGCAGGTTCCTAATCTGGGTTTGGGTCTGAGCAAGATTAGACTGCTGCTGGACTTAGCTGGAAAGCTCTGTTAGGTCAGAGGGGCAGAATAGTAGGCTTCCCTTTGGTAATGCCTAGAATCAAACAGAGCTGAGGGAGTTTTTCCCCTACTATGGTATATATCAGGTCAGTCTGTGCCCTTAAGGGAACAAGTCCTGACATTACTATAACCATTTCCCTCCTTTTACTTTCACAGCAAATTTCTATAATCAGGGCAGGTGAGCAGTAGGAGTTTTGTAAGTACAATACTAAATCAATAGATTGGTATTGGAACATCTCTGAATCACTTTAATAGGATGCAAGTATAAAATATCTTACAGTTTTAATCTGTATTTGCAGTCAAATACAGGAATGATAGTTTTCAAAAGGGAGTATTAAATAAAGAATAAGACAAAGATGTTATGTAAAAGTTTTCTAATTAAATGGAATACTAAATATGAGAAAGTAACAGCATTATGAACTATATATATATATATATGTATATGACTGGCTTCCAAATGTATCTAGCAAGGAAATTCAGGTTTTTAGTAATAAGTTCTCAAAACTGGATTAAGGATTTTACCCAGAAAATTGTTTTAATAATTGTAGAGAAAGTGAAATTATTTTCCCATTTAAAAAATATTTGTTTGATAATATTAAAAATCAGAACAGCTTATTTTACAAGGTAGACCCTCATCAATTTTTTTTTTAAGATTCTTTTATGAGGGTTTAGGTAAAGATAAAAACAGCAAGTGACATATAAAGACTGAAATTCTCTGAAGTTTCAGGTGAATCAGAGGCTCCATATTTGATGTAATTCTTATATCTCTGTTAATAGGATTAGCTTCCTAAGGTTTGAGCTGGTTTCATCACATGAACTCGTTATTGAAAAGTCAAATTTAAGAGACTGTACTAAATTGTATTAATTCTTGTTACCAGCAGATTTTATCAGAATTGTGTAGGAATCTCTACAAGTGATTTGGAACCAGAGAAACAGAGCCTCCTTCTGAGCTGCTTTGAGAATGAAGCCTATTCCAGAATGTCCAAGAGAAGATATCCAAGGACCAGAGGACTATGTGAGACATCTGGGATTCACAATGTGATTAAATGGACATTGGGAGTGAGTTACTAGGATACAAGGAGACTTGATGTTAAATACTTATGATCACTGTATTGCTTTGGTCTTTTGTTTCATAGTGTTTGTGTTTATGCTTTTCTTGGTTACCTTGGTGGTGTGTAAATCTCCCTTCTCAAAATCACTCCCCTGTGAGCTCTGTAAATAGTCTGATCTACAACCAGATTTATCTAATTCTGATTATGAATATATGAAAAACCTTAAAGATTCAGCTTAAAGATAAGTGATATGTGAGTCAAAGGGGGGAACTGAGGTAACTGAGGGGATCAGAATACCAGGTGATAACAGAAACTGAATGACCCACACTGACTGCTGTGAGTTAATGCTGAAGCCCAGCTCAGATTCCTTTCAATTCAATCACAAGTTCTATCTTGTTAAAAACCTTAATTGAATTATGGAAACTGCTCAGAGGACTATGTCGAACTGTTTGAACCTAGACCTTCATGACTGCGAAGTTGGATCACCTTAACTAAGAGCCCCTTAACTAAGGACCTTGGTTATGCTGGCCAGAAACCCAGTCAGATCCAAAGATTGATGTGAGGAGTTTTCTTGTACATCTCAAGCAACCCATACGTCTTATCTGAAAACTGGAGTCATGCTAATCAATCAGTTATTTCCATGCTCCTGGGGTCATTCACAGACACTTGGGGGGGGAGGGGAGGAAGTGAGACACTTCCTTCTTTTGATTTCAGGGAATTGTACCTGTTCAGTCTCTCCTTCCCAATTTGGAAAGTCCCTAGTCTTTCCTCCAATTAGAAATCAGATTCCCTAATGCTATATCCTGGTTGCTTCCTTTTAATTAACTAGTCTTATCTGATTGTTTTTAATGTAAAAAAAAGCTGCCCCTCCCCCCCATTCAGGGTCCAGTGGCAAAGCTGAAGAAAGCAACTGGTCCAGACTTGTTACACAATTAGCACGAGTTGCTTAATAAATGGATGTGCTTGGATGCCTGGACCTTTGTTTCCTCAGGCATTTCATCTTTTGCTCACCATACTTTCTGAATTTCCCCATCAGGATTTGGCCTGATGCATTTTCTAGATCTGTTTGAAGTTTATGTACCAGAGCTCACATATTACTTCCTCCCATTCTACTAGCCTGACTCTGCCCTCATCAGGAGGTATGATTTCATATCTGTTTTCTGACCCCTTCACTAGTGGTTTGTTTGTTTGTTTTTTTTTAGAAATCCAGAGTTCATTCTCCTTTTAGTGAGTCCTTCATCCACTCCAGTCTCTGATGATGAGGTGGCCCTTTAAGGTCCCCCTTTTACAAATAGGGAAGTTAAGTCAAAAAAAGGGAAATGATCTTCTCTAAGATTATACAGCAAACCCAGGACTTGTATCACCTCATTTCCAATCCACTGTTCTGCCTATAGGACCATATTGCGTCTTCTACATTCACCCAGAGATAAAATATGTGGCTTGGAAAAGAAATGCAGTGGTGTGTTTCAAAAGAATGCTTTGAGCAACATGCCACTTCCCCGCCACCCGTCTGGTGGTAGGGAATGTGTAGGAGTAAGTGGTCTTGAGTGCTCTGTGGTTTGTATTCCTGGATCTCACAGAATGAAGAGGAAGTGGTGCCTGAATTAGGATGCTCCATTAGGCAGGTTTGAGAAGCAATGTTAACTCAGGCTGACCTTGGGAATATTGAGGGCAAAGCATATGTCCTGGGGGCATTAAGGCAGCAAGCAGAGGGAGAAACCAGTCTTGTCAGCTAGCTCAGGAGGCTTCAAAGAAACCCCCTGAATGGAGTGGTATTTCAAAGGGCACCCCAGATAAAGAGTGAGGCAGGGGTGAGGTGCCCACAGCCTCAAGAGTTCATTTATCTCCTTGACACTTATCTGGAAACAAATGCTGTGGTTAATGGGATCTTTGTGATAGCCCCAGTTTGGTGCCAAGAGGCAACCAGAAACAAAACCACTATTGATGAAGGAGGTCCCAGACTCCGAGGGTGCAGACTGCACTGATGGGCCGAACACAAGAGACTATTCCTGGCTTATGGGCTCCTCTAGCTGCATCGCCACACGCCCAAGTGCAACCTCACCATTTGGAATAGGACCTTCAAGTAGAACATATTTGGGAGCCTATGGAAAATGTGGCCACTAAGGGGAAAGACAAAACAGCTCCTCCGCGGATGGGGGGGATCAGAAGGGAACTCCACACGAAAACCTGGCCATGTGAAGCAGGCCTCGAGAGTTTGCAAAGGCACAAGTGTAAGTGGGCTGCCCTATAAGGTAGCGGACTACAGACTGAGAGTTTATTTTACATGTGTCTTCAATGTCGATGATTTCACATAGCTTCAGTTATTCACAGTGACTCAGCGAGACAGTTCAGACGTGCAAAGCTAAAGGATTCTAAAGGCAAACTCTCCAAGAGCGCCTATTCCTTCCTCACTATAAAACGTGTCCTAGTTAGAAGATAGCTGCTCATCTCGGCTGCACTTGATAAAGTGTACCCACTAGAACTATGGTATGTAGCAAGAACTAAAGTGATTTATTTAGCACCTCCATTCAAAATCAGGACAGATCCAGTAGGATCTGACATCATTCTGAATTCTAAGTAACAATCTTGAAGTAGAAGAAAATAAGCCAGTTTTTTTTCTGAGATCTAAGCCAAAAGAAAGTTTTTTTGTTTTTCAGTAGTTTCACGCGTGTCCCACTCTTTGTGACCCCATTTGGGGTTTTCCTGGCAAAGACACTGGAGTAGTCTGTCATTTCCTTCTCCAGCACATTTTATAGATGAGGCAAACAGGGTTAAGTGACTTGCCCAGGGTCACACAGCTAGTAAGATTTGAACTCAGGGAAGATGAGTCTTCTTACCTCCAGGCCTAGAGCTCTATTCACTGAGCCACATGGCTGCCCGCAAAAACTAGTAAGACAATAACAGATCATAGCAACATTCTAGGCCCAGAATAAAGTTCCTGTAATAGCTCCCTTTATGGTAATCAGAATGTGATCTGCAAACTTTAAAGGGGTAGGTAAATTCCAGCTATTATTAGTGTTATTGTTGCTACAAATTTTTTTATACAATGAATTTTAAATGAATGTGACACGGCAAATGCTGGTTGAGACTGAAGTTTTGGGAAGAAAGGTACTGACAGAAGGCCCCTTCATTCCTTTCAGAGCTCATGCATCCCCCTTCAGAGTGATACGACCTTCCTGACAGAGTCACATCAAGTCTGTTCCACTGACAATGCCATTCACAGAGTTTGAAGCTGAGCGAATGGAATTTTAAATTTTATTTGCTCTCCACTGCTTTACCTCTGACATCTTCCCTGAGTTTATGGTTGTGTCTTGGGTTACATAGGTAGAAACTTCAGAGTGAGAAACAATTTTTCTTTGGTTCTTATGTTTCCCCTCCCTATGCACCAAAAGAAATAGTCACCTGCTTGCTAGTCACTGATCTCCATAAACCTTCAATTTTGACCGCACCTTAGCATTGAAACCCAACGGAGCTTGTGGATGATCTTTCCATACCAGTCTGTGTTTATCCTTTCAATGCAATAATTCCTTCCTCTAACCCTCCTGCATTCTACCTAAGTATTGCGGCAAAGACTTGTTTTTGATGAATAAAACCTCTGGGAAATTTACTTTTAATTGAATTAGAGAGTTGGATCAAGTGTCCAAGAACACAGTCTTCTTACATTGACATTTCAATAAGAAAGTAGAGCAACTCAAGGTTCTTTGGCACAGACAAAGGACATTATACTTAGAACAGGTGTTAGCCCTGTTTTCTAGAGCTAAGGTTCAGCAAATAAGCTATGCCCTGAGCTTGGCATAACAACAATGCTTTGTGTTCACCTTCTGAAACTGATGGTCCCTGAGCTGGGGCAGACACCAGCCGGCCCAGACATGAATGCCTGCTCTGAAGGGACTTTTTGTCACTAGACAACCTGGTCTCACTGTTGCTGCCCTGCCTCGTCACTGCTGTTTGACTCTTTGTCTGGTCACAAGTATATAAATCAAGGTTCAGCCCCACTATCACAGCCCCCTCCCCCCCACTAGGGGCGGGGCTCCAGCACTCCACTCTGATCTGCCGCCTTGCTTTCCAGTCATTTCCCTCACTTTGAAATTAAACATCTGTTTGGTTTCTAACTTTCCTGTCTTTAGCCTGCTCTGTTCGGCTCTGGCCATCCACAGGTGAGAAGATGGTTTGGTCTAGTTGACAGTCCTTACTTTACTGACTGGTATTTGACTTCCAGATGAGTCTGATGGTTGCCCAAAGTTACATCCTTCATCTCTAGGCTGCTAAATTCTAGAGAAACTAAAACTCCCAGCTGCCAGTTAGTGTGATAAAAGTTTACAATGTCAGTCTAGTCAATATCACAAGATGGCCCCATGTTGTGACTGCCACCATCATGGTCAACGTTCCAATGATTGGTAAGCTCTGAGGGACAAGAAAAAATGAGTAGCCTTTTAGAGAAACTCTTCAATTTAGGCATAAGACAGTTGGTAGCAAGAAGTAGGTGAGAACAAGAACGAAGGAAAAACATTACTTTTGGACAGAGGCCTGTTCTGAGGAATAACCAGTGGTACCTTGAGAATCTCCAACTGCTCCTGTGGCCCTCCCCACCAGTCTGAGGTCCACACTTACAGGACAGGAGCTGAGAAGTAAGAGCTCTCACTTTTAAGTATTACAAAGTGCTTTTCTGCTTCTGCAGAATCACAACAAAGATAAGAAAAAAACTGGTGCCTTAAATACCTACTACATGGACACAAAGCTAAAAATTAAAGAGTCCCTGCTCTTCAGGACCTTCGACTCTGCTGGGGGATATATGGACGCTGGCACACATACAGCAAGGAAAACTGAAAAGGGACCGTTTTCATGGAAGAAATGGCAACTGAATGGGGCCTCAAAGAAAGATGGCCATTCTGAGGGGCAGAAATCAGAAAGGAGAGTGTTCCAGAGATGAGGGATAGCTTCTCTGCATGCATGGAGGTGGCAGAAAGGGGATACAGCTTGGGAAATGGTCAGCAGTCCAGCTGAGGTGGAATAAAAGAGTTCCTAAAGGGAAACAGTATGAAATTAGGCTGGAAAGGTGAGTGAGAGCCAGATCATGGAGTCTGTCTTTTATCCTACTAGTAATGGGAAGTCACATGGTTAGGAACATTAGCTCCATGGGGATGGCTGGAGAGGGAAGATAATGAGAGCAGAAAGACCAGTATGGAAGATCCAACAGTGGTCTAGGTGAGCAGGAAGCAGTAAAAGTGACGGCTGTGTGAGTGGGAGGGACATGGGGGAGAGCTCTTCCCAACCGGATTTGGGAACTGAGTGGATATGAGAGGCTGAGGAAAGGAAAGACTTAAGAATGCACCTGAGGTTACAGACTGGGAAGGTAACTAAGGCCATGTTTGTTTTTTAGTAATTCAATACGCTCCCATTCAGGGATACGAGTACTCTTTCCACCAGGGCAGATCACATCTGGCTGTATCTTCTTGTCCTTTATGATCACTGCCCATGTTCTCCCAAGGATCTGTGCCTTTTAAAAAATTTAACTAAATAAAATGTGAACAGCTTTGGTTTCTGGATTTGTCCTTCTGACATACAATGGATACTCTAGGCACCAGATGATGGTACATGGCAGGTAAGGACCAAATCTTCCTTTCAAAGTACTCAAAAACACTTATGGTTGGATGAAAATAACTGTTCTGGGGCCCCAGGACCTCTTTACCAGTAAAAACACAGAGATAGACAGAGGTTATGTAACTGTTCTAAAGTCACCAAAAGATCTTGGAAACAAAGGCAGAATCGACTCCAGGAAGCCGTGTTTCTTTGTCCCTGGTGACAGCTTTGCTCTCAGCTAGTTTGATCACATCAGGCCCCTCTGCAAATTCCAGTCACTTCCTGACTCTGCCTTCTCCCTCTTCCAGGTAGCCTTTCTAAGAACCTGAAGATGGCTATTTTGTCCTTTGTCAAGTTATGCAGCCACAGTTCTTTCCTCCCACCCTCATATGATCTTTCAATGTCCTTCCTAAAAGACAGTGTCTGGACCCAAACCCATGCTCCAGTAGAGTTTGACCAAGGCAGAGTACTGTGGGATTAGCACATCTCTAATTCCTCAAACTATGCCTTCATAATAGCGTTCTCAATTTGCCACATTCTAAAACCCAATTTTTAAAGACAAAGTGGTTTCTAGTTACTATTCCATCTTACACTTGTGAAATGGATTTATGAACCCCAGTACAAGATTTCACATCTCTATTAAACTGAATCCCTAGATGCCAGTCTGTTAGGATCTTTGTGAATCCTGATTCTGTTGTTCAATATATTATTTATTCCTCCTACTCAGTGTTATGTGAAAATCTAATAAATATGCCATCTATGTCTTTATTCAAGCCACCTTTAAAAACATAAAATAGAATAGGACCAAAGGTAGTTCCTTGGAATACTACCATGGTCAGGTGGTGTTGACCCATTACTGACTACTCTTAGATTTCAGCCATCCAAGTGGTTTTGAATCTTGTCTAGGCCACATCAATGTCTTGCCTATAAGAATGGTATACGACACTCATTAAATGCTTGGCTTCTGATCTAAGAAAATGATTTATAGCAGGCTTTGCTTATAGGTGTTTTGGGGTTACTCTCCTTTTCTTGAGCAACCCTGGATTCCCAAGTGTTGTTTCTTTAAAATATTTTTTTAAAAATTTAGTTAGTTTTCCAATGATCTACTCTAGACAACCTGGTGTTGGTGACCTTGCTGGGAGCTCTGGGTGTTGAGTCTGAGAACCTGGCCCCTTTGGGAGACTCCCTTGCATTGATTTCCGGGGTAGGGGATAAGCCTAAGATATGCTCTGTGCTGGGATCTGGGCACTAAGTCGGTGTTCCAGACCCTAAATGGCTCACCGAGCCTGTGGCTGAGTCCAAAATCCTCTCTGGGATGCTCTGCGCTGCTGGCCCAGCTGAGCGTTGAGTTTGTGATCCTGGGCCTACCCTTGTTCCTACCCTGGTCACTTTCTTTTAGGTAGAATGTGTGACCTTGGACCTGCTATCTATAGCTTCTCCTTTGGCCGCCTCTCATTATAGCAAGCTTCTTCAGAATATTGTTGGAGCTGAGCTGCACGGCCTCCTCTTACTCTGCCGTCTTGGCTGGTCTTCCCAACCTCACAATGGAGATCAAGTGGGAACACTCACTGTAAAGGACTTTGTAACTGTTTCGACTTGGGTTATTATTATTGTTCTCATTGTAATTAAGGGGCCTGCAGTGCTGATATGTCAAACAATGATTTTTACACCATCTCTTCTTTTCTTCTTCTGCCATGATTATCACTTGCTTATTTATACTTGACCCTACTGGCTTTCTCCATCTACGAGAAGATGCCTTCTAAACTCCTGTAGCTGTAGTTTCTAGCTGTAAGACTGAGCTAAGGGGGCGGCTAGGTGGTGCTGTGAATAGAGCACCAGCCCTGGAGTCAGGAGGACCTGAATTCAAATCCGGCCTCAGACACTTAACACAAAACAAGCTGTGTGACCTTGAGCAAGTCACTTAACCCCAACTGCCCTACCTCCCCTCCTCCAAAAAAAAGCAAAAAAAAAAAAAAAACCCAAGAGTGAGCTAAGGTTGGAGAAAGACTATAAAGCTGGATGGGAAATGGGCACGGAAGGCAGGTGAGGATTGCAGCACCTGGAGGTCATCAAATCTGCATCTGAAACACAATCAGATCTATGGGACTATCTGGGATTGGTCTTTCAGGCTGAGGAGGAAGAGCAGAGCATCAAAGTTCTATCTTGTTAGTTGTTCACTAATTGAGTTCTGTTGTTTTCCAGTGCTTATACAACTCTCCATGGCACGCATGTCCCTTCTAATCTTGTTTTCTCTTTCCAGCCTACATTTTACTCATTATGCTTTGCTCCTTACTTTTACGAGGCCTCTATTAGCTCTGGCATCCTGAACAAGGTTCACTGGACAAGCTCAATACAAAGGTGGTGAGTGACAGAGTGGAGCCTGCCCTGGGAGCTCCTCTGTGTTTGAGACACAGGGAAAAAGGAGGAAATGCCTGGGGCTCCATAAAGCAGCAGGGTTTGGGAAATGAGGTCAGGAGGACCCAAAGCACTTCCACGCTGTGGCTACACAGTCACAAAAAGCAGACTTTTTGTCAATACCCTCTGTTTTTATATTGCTTAAATCTTCCTTGATATTCCCTACCTAACCACCTTCTCAGAGAGCCATCTCTTAGTACAATTTTCTAAAAGAAAGAAAAAGAGGGAAAAAAGGCATTAAAATCAACCAATACCCCAATAAGACCAACCCTTTGGGCCCTCCTCCCAGGCACAAGGGGAGCCTGCTCAGAGCTCTCTCTGGGCCAGGCCTGTGCACGGGGGGTTCTGCCTCTGCTGTCATCATCACGCGTGTTGTTTTCTGGCTCTGCTCACCTCACTCTGCATCAGCCTGTTGGTGCTTGCATGCCCATCATTTCTCACAGCACGGTAAGGCTCCCTGAGCCTCGTGTACCACAGTTCACCTAGCCATTCCCCAACTGCTGGGTATCTACTTTGTGCCTCCTAGCTATGTATGTTTGGTGCCCATTTCTGCAATATCTGATGACCCTGCCTGTCACCCTGTCCTTGAGGACTAGCACAGAGTACTCTGAGGGCCCTTCCCCCTGCTCAGTTGTATCATTACACCGCTGTTAGGACGGCCCATCTATCTCCTGTGAGTTAAACATAGGCCGTCAGCTGGGTGTGGTGGCACAGGCTTGTAATCCTTGCTGCTGGGAGAGGCATCCTGCACCTCCAGGCCTCTGCAAAGGCTGCCCCTATGCCTACAGTACTCTCAGCCCTCTCCCTTTAAGACTCAGCTTGAGCCCACACCCAACAGGAAGCCTTTCCTGGTGCCTCTTAGTTATCAGTCCTTTCCTGATCCCCACCCCCTTCTCCTGCCAAAATGCTCTCTTTAGATTTTGGATTTAATGATCTATGTGCAGGCTTTTCCTCCAGAAGAATGCAAACTCCTTGAAGGCAGGGATATTATGGTTTTCCCCTTTGTGTCTCCACTCGTTTCTTTGTCCCACACTAGCATGTGGGGACCTTTGCACCTAGCATGGTGCAAAGCACACAGTGGGTGGTTACAGCCATCTCTGGTCAGATCTCTCTTCTGCTCATCTCACAACCCTCTGACAGCATTCTCCACTATCTCCTTCTGTATTCTAGGCCCTGAGGAAGGTGTGGTCCTTTGTGCCAACGCTTCTACATGTGCCCTTCATCTCATGCCCTTTGGTCTCTTTCAGCAGACTGCCCTGTCATCCCTTCTTTTTAATCTTCGATCTGCCTCCTGGTCCCCTCCCCCCACCTACAAATACATCCAGAGCTTCCCTGTCCTTAAAAAAACCCTCACTAGATCTTACTGTTTCCACTAATTATCATCTTACATCCCTCTGCTCTTTCTTAGCTAAAATCCTTGAAAAAGCCATGTATACTCATTGCTTCCCTTTCTTCTCCTCTCACCCTCTTCTAAACACTCTGTAATCTGGCTTCCAATATCATCATGAAACGGAAACTGCTCTCCCACGATGGTCTCAGGGTAGTCTCCCTACGATTGCCTCTAATGGAATCAAACTTACCATCTAAAATAACTGCTAATCACTCCTAAATTAAGCACATTGTCTGGAATGAATCCTCTTCTAGCAAAAAAACTGAAAAGCTTATCTGCATATGAGAAAGTGGGGAAGAAATACAACTATATACCCCGCCCCCCTCCATTCTTCCTTTTTCATAGGGATATCATCTAAAGATTCATCAAACTCTATTTCTTTATTTTCAATCACGAGAAGAGGAATGTGGAAAAGATGTGACCCCTCCCCTCCTTCTGACAAATAGAGCCCCCAAACTAGCTTTGAAAACAGTGCCTTGTCACCCTCAAGTGAGTAGAGCCCAACTTTAATATAAAATTGAAAGTCAAGAAATAGGCTTGAAAGTAAGCAAACAACCATAAAAAGCTACTACAGTGTCAGAGAAAACCAAGACATAAAGTCAGAAGACAACTATGTGAAAAGAGCTACTTAAAAATAATGTTAACTGGACCCAAGACCAACAAGAATTCCTGGAAGAGTTAAAGAAAGAGATGAATGGCAGAGGAAAAACTGGGAAAAGAAATGACTGATGCAAGAAAATTATGAAAAGAGAATTAACAGTTTGGTACTGAGGAGAATAACACCTTAAAAAACAGAATTAGCCTAATGGTAAAAGAGGTACAAAAATCCACTGAAGAGAAGAGTTCCTTAAAAAGCAAGATAGGCCAAATGGAAAAAGGGGTACAAAAATCTCATTGGAGAAAATAGCTCCTTAAAAATTAGAATCAGGCAAACTAAGCTTATGACTCCACAGAGATATAAGGAAAAAATAAAACAAAGTCAAAAGAACAAAAAAAAATAGGAGAAAAATTTGAAATATCTCATAAAAAATTGACTTGGAAAACAGATTGAGGAGAGATAATTTAATAATTATTGAACTATCTGAAAATCATGATCAAAGAAAGAACCTAGACATCATACTTCAAGAAATTATCAAGGAAAGATAGCCCCACTATTTTAGATCCAAAGGATAAAACAGAAAGTGAAAGAATCCACCAATCATCTCCTCAAAGAGATCCCAAAATGAAGACCCCTGGGAATATTATAGCCAAATTCCAGAACTCCCAGGTCAAAGAGAAACTTCAAGCAACCAGAAATAAATAATTCAAATGATGTGAGGCCACATTCAGGATCATGCAAGGTTAAGTGGTTTCCACATGAAAGGAGAAGAGGGTTTAGAATATGATATTCCAAGGAAGAATAACCTATCCAACAAGACTGAGTGTAATCTTTCAGAGGAAAGAAAATGGATATTTAATGAAATAGAGGACTTTCAAGCATTCCTGATTAAAAGACCAGAGCTGACTAGAAAATCTGACATTCAAATGCAAGACTGAAGAGAAGCATAAAAAGGCAAACATGAAAGAGTAATAATAAGGGACTCAATAAAGTTAATCCCTACATGATAAGATGATACATGGAACTCCTAAAAACTTTATCATTATTAGGGCAGTTAAAAGGAGAACTGAGTCAAATTTATAAAGAGACTTTCCCCAATTGATAAATAGTCAAAGGATATGAACAGGCAGTTTTCAGAAAAAATAAACAAAGCTTTCTATAGCCATATTAAAAAAAATGCTCTAAATCACTGTTAATTAGAGAAATGCAAATTAAAACAATTCTGAGGTAACATCTCACATCTATCAGATTGATTAATACAACAGAAAAGGAAAATGAGCAATGTTGGAGGGAATGTGGGAAAAGGACACTAAGCACTGTTGGCGTTGAGAATTGATCCAACCATTCTGGAGAGCAATTTGGAACTATGCCCAAAGAGCTATAAAAATGTGCATACCCTTTGACCAGCAATACCACTTCTAGGGCCGTATCCCAAAGAGATCAAAGAAAAAGAAAAAAGATCCATATGTACAAAAATATTTATAGCAGCTCTTTTTGTGGTGGTAAAGAACTGGAAATTGAGGGGATGTCCATTAATTGGGGAATGGCTGAACAACCTGTGGTACACGATTGTGATGAGAGTACTACTGTGCTATAAGAAATGAGGAGGGGGGGATGGTTTCAGAAAACATGGCAAGACCTCTAGGAACTGATGCAACATGAAGTGAGAAGAACCAAGAGATCACTGTGCACAGTAACAGCAATGTTGTAATGATGATCAACTGTCAAAGACTTGGTTATTACTCTGATCAAGGCAATGATGTATGACAATTTCAAAGGACTCATGATGGAAAAAATGCTATCCATCTGCAGAGAGATGAACTCTGAGTGCAAACTTAAGTATAACTTTCTTTGTCTTGCTTTTAAAAAAAATATGGCTACTATGGAAATATGGTTTGTATGATTTCACATGCATAAATGATGTCAAATAGCTTGGCTTCTCAGTGGGTGGGGGTGGAAGGTAAGGAAAGAATTTGGAACTCAAAATTTAAGAATAAAAGAACACTAAAAATAAATAGTAAATTTAAATATTAAAAAAAAAAAACCAAACCCTTTCCTCTGCTTTTCCCAGAACAACAGATACTAGGGGACCAGATTCTGCCAGAGAAGTAATCTTTAGGAGATGCTATATATTTTACTGGGTCTGTAATTATAGCCTGAGCAAAACAAATGGCACTCTAGTACCTGGAGAGAGTTTGTGTGTCTTCTCCCCACCTCTGCCCCCGACCCCCAAAAACCTTTTAAAATAGCCAGGGTGAACTTATTCTCCCAACAGAATTCATTAAGTGATTTCTCTTTCACCCTCTGAGCCAAGTCTGAAAGGTGTCTCACCCCTCTTTTCCTCGATTATGGATAGCCAGCTCTTCACCAATGCCCTCCTCCTCCTTGAAGCTCTCCCAGTCCAGTTTCGATTTCTCTAGGGTGCTCATCTTCTGTTTCTTGGCTCCAATTTTCCCCAAAAGGCTGCTCATGCCACTTGGTCTTTTGAGCCTAAAGAAAGAGTCGACACAAAGAAGGTCCCAGTGAAGACGTGTCAACTTAACTCAAATACGTGTATAATACAAGAAACACATCTTGATGGGAACCACATTCACATTCTCTCCTAGGGAAGCAGAGGCTAAAAGCAATCCAGAGTTCCAATAAGGTTTTCTTTTTTTATAGCTGTGACTAACTCTAACAAGCTGGGGAAAGGAAATCACTTTTTCTTAAAAGAAATTTGCTGGAATGTTCTTTGTAGCATCAGGTCAGAGCTTGTGTCAATTGTAGCTATAAATGAGGGCTGAGGGCTGTAGGTGATAACTTTTAGACACAAACAATGCCAGATTGCAAAATTAAGGAATAGTTGCAATTATTTTAAAAAGGTTCCTGAGGTAATTTTCCCCTTGAGTTTTCCCTTTATATATTCCTAATTCTGAAAGCAAGGAATGCTCAGCTTCTGTTCTACATGCTGATGATGCTATCATTTGCTGTAGGAGAAACACCAAATGCTTTCATTTGAGTATTGGCAGCCAGGATGTTTTCTAGTCAAGTGTAGCTGAAGCAAGGAAAAAAACCTACAATGCAATTAGATGGGAAAAAGGGGAGGAATTCTGTATGGTCCTTGGTTTTGCAATGGCAGTATATGAGTCATATTTGCTCTGCATGATCTTAACATGACATGCACCCAGAATTCAAGAAAAGAGAAAAACAAAAGTTGTTCTATGAAAGTGCTTCATAGGAAGAAGCAAGAAAAAAAATGCAAAGGGGAGGGGGAAGATTTCCAAGGGTTTTTGATAAAATTTTAGCCCCACACTTGCAGGAATCTCTTTCCACTTGATCCTACTGTTCCACCCTGGCCACTCTTTTCATCTATCCCCCTCCTTTGAATCAGATCTGGAAATCGGAGTAGACGGAGCTCTACCCACTTCTGTGGCTGCCTCCACTCTCCTTCTAACTCACCCCCCTCCATTTTTCCTGTTACATGTTTTTTTCCTTATAGCCCTCCCAGCCGGACTTACCACAACTGCCTTAGTGCCCTCTTCCCTAACTGTATATTTTCTACAATTTAATTTTGTTTTTTTTTTCGAATCAATTTTCTCTCCCTTCCATCCTTAACTGGGGAGGAAAAAAAAAAGAAAAACAAAACCCAACTTTACTATGTCTTTATCAGTCTCACTTCCAGTAGTTCAAAGGCAGCTTCTGAGCTGGATGACCTTGGGCATCTGTAATGGGAATGGGAATTTGAAGATCTTCCCTGCCCCTTAACAGACTAAGGGGGAAGTCTGAAGACCTTCCCTGCTTTGAAAGTAAACTCTGCCCTCTAATAGGCTGAATGTAATCACACGGGGCCTGTGGTGAGAGGAGTTTGCTGAAGGGAAGCAGAGCCCACAGGAAACTGGGAGCCAGAGCCAGAGCCAGAACTAGTAAGACAGTGGGAGAGAGAGGTGCTCAGGCAAGGAGAGAGAGAGGTTTGTGAGTAAATACTGATTTTGTATTGGTTTGTGGGAAGGTTGAAGGATGCTGTGGCTCTCAGTGTTATTATGGCTTCTTAAGGTCTTCGGTACTATGATGGAATTGGCTTACTAGTTTGGGGATTCGGTTTTCTGCTGTCTAAATAAATGTTTCAGTTCTGTTCTCTATATGGAGAGTTTGGTATATTTTGCAATCAAATATCATGCGATATTTATAGTCATGGTCTTTATCGTGATCATGGGTGCTATAAATATTGCATTGGTGCTACAGCATGTCACTTAACTGCTTCAGTTTCCTCAACTGTAAAATGGGAATGATAATGGCACCCACCTCCCAGGGT
Source organism: Petaurus breviceps papuanus (assembly GCF_028583685.1). Taxonomy (NCBI): domain Eukaryota; kingdom Metazoa; phylum Chordata; class Mammalia; order Diprotodontia; family Petauridae; genus Petaurus; species Petaurus breviceps. The sequence goes on from NW_027185786.1 coordinate 5,972,723, forward strand.
TGTTATGAGGTTCAGATGAGATACTATTTGTAAAGCACTTGGCATGGTGCCCTAGTAGAGGTACTTAATAAATGCTTATTTCCTTTTTTCTTTCCTTCCTTCTTTTTTTGTTCCTGGGTAAAGCAGAGTACTTAAAGAATTTGGGGTGGGTGTCCTTATATGTAATATTCTGCTGACCACTGGTCCCCCCAACATCTGCTCCAGACCTGCGATTTCATCAGTGGCTGGAATTTCTAGTCTATAAATGGCACCGCCTCCAAGCCCCTCACCCCACTGCCTCGTGATACAGATCCCCTGTAAGTAATATCTGAGACTTGCTGCTGGACTCAGAGGTAAAGTCACGAGACTAGTTTATGGTACCACAATTGGCATAGTCCACAGGCAGGGTCTCTAACTCCAAAGCTAGTTCTCTATCCATGAGACCATGATGCCTCAACCAGAAAACATTTTTTAAACATTTCTTCTATGCCAAACCCTGGGCTAAATGCTGGGGACACAGAAACAAAAGAAAGTAACAATGATTTCATGCAGCTTTTATTCTCCTGGGGGAGAAAGTGAGTGAAGGTACATATATAAGTGCACACTAAATAAATAGGAGGCAGCTAGAGAGGAACAGCAACTGGGGAAGGGGGACAGAAAATTAGGAAAGGTCTTATGTAGAATTCCTGCTTGAGCTGCATCTTTCTTTCTTTCTTTTTTTTTTTTTGCTTTTTGGAGGGCAATTGGGGTTAAGTAACTTGCCCAAGGTCACACAGCTAGATTTTTTGTGTGGGTGTTAAGTGTTTGAGGCCAGAACCAAATAAGGAAGGAAGGAAGGAAGGAAGGAAGGAAGGAAGGAAGGAAGGAAGGAAGGAAGGAAGGAAGGGAGTCTATGAGGTGGAGGTCAGGAGGGAGTACATAGCAGCCATGAAGCAGGGTCAGGAGAGATGGGGTGCCATGTGTTACAAAGACAGGAGAGGCTAGTTTGGATGGACCATAGAGTACATGACTGACAGGGAGGAAAGTAAAAGAAAGGGAGAGGTAATGAAGAACTTTAAATGCCAAGTGTAGGACTTTATATTTTAGCCTAGAAGAAACAGGGAATCATGTGAATTTACTAAGTAAGGAGTGCCATGGTTAGACCTAGTCTTTCAGAAAAAAAACCCTTTGGCGGTTTTTGTGAAGAATGGAATGGAGAGGGGAGAGACTTGAGGCAAGGCCAATCAATTGGGGAGCCAGTGCAATGGTCTAAGTGAGAAGTGATGAGAACCTGAACTAAGTTGGATGCTGTGAGTAGAAAGAAGGCATTAGCTTTGAAGTGTTGTGGAGGCAGAAACGGTCAGATCTAAGAACTGAATGGACATGTGGGATGTATAAGAGAGGAGCAGAGGCTAATGTCTAGCTTGTCGATCTGAAAGCCTGAGAGAAGGTGTTGCCCTGAACAGAATAAAGGAGACGGTTGACTGAAATGTCTAACAGGTAGTATGAATGGGAGTGCTTACTCTGGATTAAGGGCTGCTTTAGGTTTTACTGTTCCATCTTTCCCATTATATTTCCCCTTCCCAAATAGATGGCCAGGAGCTTTCCTTTGCCTTCTCCACAGTACGTACTGTGGATCCTATACACAGCAGACAACTATGGGACTTGAACTCCTTGCTAATTAGATACATCAGAATCTGGGGATTCCTACAAGGCATATGAACGAACCCTATTTTTGCCCTTTCTGCAAACTCCCTCTTATCCTGAAAGGGTCTGCCAATTTATTCAGATTTCAACATGGCCACTCTACTTAGTCATGCCCACACACAGCCTGTAGCTCCTCCAAAATCCTTATACTACATTGTACCTGCTAAGGAAACATCTTTTCAACAAATCACTTTGAAAAGCCAAGGAGAAAGTGATTTTGCTACAGAATAGAGGGAAGGCTCCCAAGAAAGGGGAAAAAAAAAGAAGCCTCCTTTATCCCACAAACTTCACCTGTGTGACAGTACTTTTTGGGAAGGCTTCCAGATCAGTTTTTACTTGGTCATTAACATGGTTTGTGCTTCCTTAATTTGTGAGTCTCCAAAGAAAAATAACCTGCCCTTTATTTGAAGCTAAATCAAGGAAGATGACATATTTAACAGGATCAGCCAGGAGACTTACAACATGAATGTCTCATTGTGACAAAGAGATCAGCAGCTTCCTCTTAGAATGTGGCACATCAGTCCCTTGAAGGTCTTTGTGCACTTAGATTCTCCCTTAAAGACGAGCCCCAGATGTTGGTTCTAGATATAGGATTCCTAGCTTCAGTTCATATAATTTCCCACCTTAAGTTTTCAGGGGGTGTAGAATCCATTTTTACACACGTTACATTCTGGCTGCTTCAGTCTAGTAAGAGGATGGCTGTGACAGAGACATATGTGTATCTACTCTATCACATGTGGTGATAGTCATTTAAAGGGTATCCTTTAAACATATTTCCCATGACATACATTTCCCATTGTAAGCATACCATTCTGAGGCATTCTGCCTAAAGAAAGCATCACTTAGGAACAGGATCTCATTTATTCAATAATCGTGAGTGAATGGAAGGGAATAAATCAGTGTTTTAACATAGATGGCAAACTCTCTGCTCCCAATGCCATTCATTAACAGGAGAAACAAATGGTAGTTTTGTATAGTACGTTAAATTTCTGAGCAAGGAATGAGGTCTCAGACTGAATTTCTGCTTGTAAACACCTGAGTAGTGCCATGGCATCCCACCAACAAGACTGCTAACTTTTACTCAATGATTGTCTTAGAAAAAATTAATTCTATCAACTGAGAACTTCTTCTTGTCCCCAATCCTACATTTCAAATGACCTCAGAGCATCATGCTCTGCCCTCTTCTCTTTTGTTTCAGTCTCCAAGGATGCAGTGGCCCTTCTCCTTGCTAAGGTCAGCCCTCTTCTTGTGTTCTAGAACCGCTCTTGAACTCATCTCCTCCTGCCTTTTCTAGGAGTCTGTCCCTTCAATCAACCTTCTCAGTCATTAAATTTCAATCTCTTCTTATACACTAATGTTTTCTCTGATGCCAATAAACATGCCCAGTTCTCCCTCATCCTTAAATAATCTTCACTTGACCCTTTCATCCCTTTGAGTTACTGATCTATTTTCCTTTTTTTCAAAGTGAGACTACTAGAAAAAGCTGTTTAAGCCATATTGCAATGATGATCAACTGTGAAAGACTTAGCTACTTTGATTAATACAATGATCCAAGACAATTCCAAAGTACTTATGATGAAAAATACCATCAGAGAGAGAAAACATTCAGAGAGAGAACTGATAAACAAATACAAATTGAAGGATAATTTTTCACTTTTTAATTTTTCTTGTTTTTCGTCAACATGTTTGATACAGAAATATATTTTGCATGATTTCACATGTATAGCCAATATACTGCTTGCCTTTTCAATGGGTGGGGGAGGGGCCGGAGGGAAGGAGAGAATTTGGAACTCAAAATTTTTTTTTAATTAACGCTAAAAATGAATAATACAGTTTTTAAAAAGAAAAGAAAAAGGTACCTATATTTGCTGCTCCCACTTTCTCACCCCTACCTCACCTCTCAACTCCTTGCAGTCTGGTCTCCATTTCTACCACTTGACTGAAATTGCTCTCTCCAAAAGCACCAATGATTTAAAAAAAATTTTTACTGATAGTTTTTGTAGTTACACCACACTGATTTCCAAGAATATCCTTCCCTCTTCCACTTTACCTATTTACTGAGTGATTTCTTTTAACAAAGAACTGAGTCTGACAGTGCAGTGCCTGCAATGTTCCATACTTGCAGTTCCCAGCCTCTGTCTGGCCTTCTTTAGTCTTCTAATGCCAACCACCAAAATAAAACAAACATAAGCTCCCAAACCACCAAACAAACAAAAACCACACAATGCTCCTAAAAGATCTAGGAATTAAGACCAAGGTGGTAGTATCCCTTATTTGATTAGAGAAAGCTTGCTATTTCACTAGTCTGGTCTGTTTCTTTTTAAGTCCTGTAAGGCAAGGAAAATGATTTGTAGCAACATATTTATTTTAAATAAATGCCATTATAACGAAAAACAAACCAAAAAAATTAACAGTTGTTGATTGTAAGGGAATTTTCCCTGTTTGTTTACTTTACTGTCTACTGATCTGCAGCATTACCATGGACCCTACATTCCAACAGAGTTACTTTCTGAAACAGCTCTGTATTGCTTCATGGTCCTTAGAGATGTTCTGGCTCCTACTGTTGTTTTTTTTTGTTTTTGTTTATTTTTTTTGGTGGGGGAAGGCAAGGGAATTGGAGTTAAGTGACTTGCCCAAGGTCACACAGCTAGTAAGTATCATGTGTCTGACACTGGAACTCAGGTCCTCCGAACTTCAGGGCTGGTGCTTTAATCACTGTGCTACCCAGGTGTCCCTCCTACTGTCTATACTATAAGGGGCACAAGACTGAGGAAAACAGTAATGATGTCAGGTGCTAAAAAATCAGTCACTGTATTGGAACAACAAGAGGCAGCTAGGTGGTGCAGTGGATAGAGGACTGGGCCTGGAGTCAGGATGATCTCAGTTCAAATCTGGCTCTGACAATTACTAGCTAGGCAAGTAATTTAATCTCTATCTGTCTCAGTGCCTCATCTGTAAAATGGGTAAATACTAGAGAAGGAAATGGCAAGGCATTAGAGTATTTTTTGAGAAGAAAACCCCCTGGAAAAAAGTCCATGGTGCCATGGACATGACTGAACTACACAACCACAACAACACACTGTAACAACATACTGAAAATGGCTGCTAGTGAAGGTTATGGAATTTCCTTTTCCTAATGTTGTTTAAAATGAAAGGAGACCTGTTTTAGATCCCAGACATACAGAGTGTCATAGTCAGAAGGACAAGAAGACTACTGACCAGAGGCTAAGTGACTGGTCCAGATTCACATGGCTAGGTAGCAGCAGAGTCAAAGCTAGAGTTCAGGCTTCCTGACCCCCTGTGTAGTAGGTTCTTTTCCCTATAGAACACCACCTCCCCAGGCCTCGATGCCATGAGGGAAAGGAGATGACCTCTGAGGCTCCCTTCTGGGCTGAACATGCTACAGCAGACAGGGTTTTCCTGACAAAAAAGCTTCTGTATACAGTACTTAAAGATTATTTCTAAGAGCAGGCTTATGAGGATAGGTGTGAGTCATGGAAGGACACATAGGCTAGATCATGAGACATTTTACTCAGCACTTACTCATATTGTGTCTTCCTTAAGCCCATGGCATCAGATAGATCAAGAAATGGATCGATGAATAGATAGACAGATAAAGAATTTATTAAGCATTTACTATGTGTCTGGCACTATGCCAAGACTACAAATATGAGCAAAAAGTATGATCCCCCTGATCTCAAGGAGTTTACATTCTAATGGGGGAGCTGAAAGGGAGGGTGGGGAGGTATCCGAGTTGAGACAAGATCCAGAAGCAGTTCTGGCAGTCATGGGCTGACCCAAGTTTGAAGTAGGCATGTCTGTAGTGGGTGCTTCATCAAATGAAGGTTCAGGGGCAAACTTGCTGCTCCTGGAAGAGACTGTGGGGGTGGAGGAATTGCCAGCATGAAGATGGCCACAAGGGAACAGGCCCAGAAGTACCCAAGAATTACAGACTGAATCAGGTCACATAACTCCCGTGACCACTGGAATGCATGTATTTAGAACAAAAGTCCTCCAGCAAAGCAAGGCAATCACCTTCGTATTTGTTGTGTTCATGCGGCAGGGATGTTCCTTCTTGTAGCACCAGATTCACAGAACACTCCCTGAGAGTCAGCACTATGGGCTCTCAAGATGCTTCTCTATACACTGTACATATCTATAAGAACAAGGAGGAAAACCCAAACCAAAGCATCTGTCCCACTTCCCTTATGATAATCCATTAAAAGCCCAAAGATGACAGAGAGTGGATTGCTAATCAATCAATTAACCAATCAACAGGAATTTTTTAAAGTGCCTGTTATATGCCTGGTGCTGTTACACAGATACAAAGGTCTGATATTCTCTGCCTAGTGAAAGTCATCACAGGAGTAATGGGAAATTCTCAAGAATGAAATTCCAAAGTACAAAGGAAAACAATTTTACTGATGAGGAAAAATGGGATTTGTGTGAAAAGAACAGTGGAGATGCCCAGTAAACTCACCAAGCAATCTAGATTAAAAAACAAAAGAAAACATGTACAAAGGAAGCCAGACCAGGCAACAGAGTGACGGTGTCACACCTCTGTAGTTAACACTGAGAGTGAGCTGACACTGGAGAAGGAAAGCCAAGGACAACAGAAAGTTAAAAACTAGTTCTACTGGGAGAAAAATGAGGACGGAAGGAGGCAGACCTTTGCTTGAGGTGCATGGGAAGATGACTAACAACAGAGAGAAGGCAGAGCTGCCTGATTCTTAGGCGGCCACAGCAGAATGACCTTTGTGCCTGAAAGCAACAGGCCAAAAAATGACTAGCAGGGAGCTGACACCCAAGATAAGTAAGGGAAGAAAAGCATCCAGTTGCACTTAATGAATTCAAGTCACTATGCCCAGGTGACAATACCCTCAGTTCCTGAAAGAACTGGCAGATATGATTACAGTCACTGTGATATTTGAAAGGTGACAGAAAAGGGGCGAGGTCCCCCACAAGATCGGAGAAGGGCAAACGAAGCGATTTTTAAATAAAGGAGAAGAATGCCACTGTCCTGTGGGTCTGACTTTGATTAGTACTAAACTCTAGGATGATGAACACTGAGCAAAGGAAGCAGTTATGACAAAAAGCCAGCAGGCTTCACCGAGAAGAGCTGGTGCCAGATTCACCTCATTGCCTTTTTTGACAGGATTATTAAACTAGGTAGACAGGGGAAATGCTGTGGATATAGGTGACCTAGATTTTAGAAAAGTTTTTGACAAAACCTTTCTCGTGAAGATGGAGAGACAGCGTTAGATGATCATCCCATCAGATGGATTCAGAACCAGGCTCAAAGAGCAGCTGTTCAGGGTTGGAGGTCAGTGTGGCAGGTCTCCAGGATATGTGGCCCAGGGGTCTGTGCTTGGCCTGGTGCTGTTTAACACTAATGTCTTCACTGACTTGCATAAAGGTATAGTTGGCCTGCTCATCAGAAGTGCAGATGACACCCAGCCCCAGCTGGATGGAGTCACTAACACAGTGGGTGACAGAGTCAGGATCCAAAAGGATCTTGGCAGGTTGAGCACTGGGATGAATGCAGTAAGAAATTCAGTAGGGATAAATGTAAAGTCTTGCACTTGGTTGGGCACAAGAGAATCAACTTCACAAGCATTAGATGGGGGTAGGAGGGCAGCATGGTTAGACAGCAGTTGTTTCTGCAAGAGATCTGGGGGCCTTGGTGGCTTGCAAGCTGGCCAGTTGTCAGCAGTGAGGTGTGGCAGCCCAAAGAGCTGACGTGACCTCGGGCTGCATTCAGAGGGCCACAGCTTCCAGGAATGCAGAGATGACTGTCACCTGCCTCTGTCTTCCTCAGACCTCATCTGGAGCACTGAGTTCAGTTCCTGGCATCAGAGTTGAAGAAGGACACAGATGAGCTAGAGTGTCCAGAGAAAGGCAATAGGGACATCATCCGAGGATCAGTTGAAGGAACTGGGAATGTTCCTCCTAGAGAAGAGAAGCCTCAGGGTCCTGGAGCCTGAGAGACAGAGTGGCATGTGGAGGGGGGATCAGATTTCTTCTTTTGACTCCCCGAGGGTCAAGTGAGGCTAATGGGCAGAAGTTGCAGAGTTAAAATGAAGTTTCCCAACGATAAGGGCTGTCCAAAAGTAAAGCAGGCATCTTGAGAGGTGGTGGGTCCCCTCCTCTGGCCACCAACAGGAGTTCGGTGTCTTACAGCAGATAGGTCTGGACAAGATGGCCAACTTCAGACTCTGTGATTCTATACATGAAAATAACACCCAAAGACTAAAGAGGACGACCATTTTGGTTCCAAAGTTTTCCTCTTGTTTATGAGACACAGCAGCTGTGTCAGGTGGTTCTGTCTAACTGTTCTTCCTGGTTAGTAATGGGGGTATTTGGGAAGGTCTGAGGAAGACAGAGGCAGGGGGACAGTCATCTCTGCATTCCTGGAAGCTGTGGCCCTCTGAATGCAGCCCGAGGTCACGTCAGCTCTTTGGGCTGCCACGCCTCACTGCTGACAACTGGCCAGCTTGCAAGCCACCAAGGCCCCTAGATCTCTTGCAGAAACAACTGCTGTCTAACCATGCTGCCCTCCTACCCCCATCTAATGCTTGTGAAGTTGATTCTCTTGTGCCCAACCAAGTGCAAGACTTTACATTTATCCCTACTGAATTTCTTACTGCATTCATCCCAGTGCTCAACCTGCCAAGATCCTTTTGGATCCTGACTCTGTCACCCACTGTGTTAGTGACTCCGTCCAGCTGGGGCTGGGTGTCATCTGCACTTCTGATGAGCAGGCCAACTATACCTTTATGCAAGTCAGTGAAGACATTAGTGTTAAACAGCACCAGGCCAAGCACAGACCCCTGGGCCACAGATCCCGGAGACCTGCCACACTGACCTTCAACCCTGAACAGCTGCTCTTTGAGCCTGGTTCTGAATCCATCTGATGGGATGATCATCTGATGCTGTCTCTCCATCTCCTTCACCAGAAGGGTAGGAAGTATTTTGTCAAAAACTTTTCTAAAATCTAGGTCACCTATATCCACACCATCTTCCTCACCTACTACTTTAGGGATCCCATTATTTGGTTTTTGTGCATACCATTATCCTAGGCTGCTTCCTTCACTCTACACCAATTACATATTTCCAGGTTCATAGATTTCATCCATCAGTCAATTGATAAGTCTTTATTAAGCATTATTTATGTACCAGGTCCAGTGCTAGGCTTTGGCGATCCAAAGAACAAAATGAGACAGTCTCTGCCCTCATTTAAGGAACTTACATCAGTGAAGATGACAGGTGCACAGATATATGAAATAAATAAAAGGTGATTTGGGTGTGTGTTAGAAGCTGAAAGGGTAAGGAAAAGCCCACGTATGGCGGGGTTCTGGGGCTGAACTCCTCAGCAAGCCAGAGATTCTAGGAGATGCAGCAAAAAGAGAGTGAATTCCAGGTAAGAGGAAGTGGGGCTGGGGGGTGGGGCAGGAGAGGAGGGATCAGCCTAAAGGAAAGCACAGACACAAAAGACAGGAAGTTACTCATGGAGAATAACCAGGCCAGTCTCTCGCACCAGGGCTGCAAATGCTGAACAAGACAAAGCCGGGCCTAGTCAGACCAAAAGCCATCAAAAAGCACCATCTATGAATCTGGCCAACTCAGCCCTTGTGGAGACAATGATGGGACATTCTGACCACGGTGTCCAGAGAAGACAGGGAGACCATATAGAAGCGCTCTGAGTTTGGGGACTCATTTACTACATGCAGGACCTCAGGTATGCTGCTTGACAAGCTCTAAGGCTCGGTTTCCTCATCTGTAAAATGTGGGGTTAGGCTAAATTACTCTGAGGGCCTTCTGGCTCTAGATCTGTGAGGAGAAGGCCTCTAGCATATCCCACGTGGCATCTTTCAACAATGACTGAGTATATACTAGGGGAAATGCACACAAGGCTTCAGAAATGCTTGCACTCATATATGAAATGGATTGTGAAATACTTCAGGAAGATGATAAGCAATGGAGCTTTTACCAGCTGGGGAAGTGCCAACAAGCACGCTTCAGGCCACAAGGAAGTTCTGTCCTGAGGGATGTGATCTGATGAAACATGCCTCAGTTCCACAGAAAGTAAGCCCCCACTAGGACTGTCTTTCCCCCTTCTGTATCTGATATCTGAATTTTGATTTTCTTAAAATAAATTCCTGGGAGAAAATCAAGTAAAGGTTCAGACTCACTGAGCACACACTAAATGGCAGCCAACAAAGGCCATTAAAATTTAATCAGTGAGCTCTTTGGAATTATATGCCTTGACTACTTGAATGGCAAGAATGGGGGGTGAATTAATTGCATTTAATGTCAACAAGGCAAATTATTACTCCTTTGGCAGTCATTAAATATCTCTACCTAGTCTATCTTTGATCATTCATCAATATAACGGGGATAAAAGCAAATGATTTCAGAGCAAAAGTGTATTCCAGAAATTAACAAGGGGGCCTTAGATACTGGCTTCTGGATGGCTAATCTGGAGGGAAAGTCCACCTGCACCTGGATATAACAACGGAATAATCCTCTGTAGTTGTGGCCGTGAAAATCAGGACTGAACCACTGACTGATTATCCATGAGTTAGCATTCTGACCCTAAGCACAGAAACTTGAGCACCAATTGTGTCATTCTGGAAGAACATGGGAATCAGAGTTCAAGGATTTGAAAATTCTAGGTGGCTACAATGGATATGGGTTATTGTGTAGCTGTGAGATAGGGACAAAATAGTAACTAAAAAGGGAATATCATCCAGAGGGCAAGGCAGAGGCGGATGAAGGGTGTAAACAGCATACACCCTGTAACCAGTGAGGATCTAGGAGAAACAGGCATAAAAGATGCCAGGAGAGAAATGAATGGAAGGGGAAGAAATAAGCTGGCCACATGGCCAGGCCAAGGGACCCATTGTGGTCCCTATCAAGTGAGGTAATATCCCAGGGGATGAAGTCACAGATCCAGTAGGGTATCTGAGTATTACAATGAACATTTTTAAATGGTTTTGAAAGAGGGTTCTTTTTCCTCCATCATATACCAGATGAGACTCTCTTGACTAATTTGCTGCCTCTATTGTATCCATCTGTTACTAAGCAAGGACAGTCTGACCTGTCTGGGGGATGTGAGTTAACTATAAGCGTCTCGGACATGACAGAAGTACAAATACCTGGAAGGTCCTCAGGTAGGAGGTGCAGCTCCAAACCTCCAGAGCCTGAAGAACAGAGACAAGGGAAGAGCTAATATCACAGGAACCCAGGCTTTGAGATGTATGTCATGTGCATACACATCCTTTGCACAGCTCCAAAAGCAGACTTAGCAATGCATGTATTCATGAAAGGTCCAAGGACATGCCTGGCATCTGTGTCAAATTAAAGTCACCAATCATGAAAAATGTTTCCCACCCAACAGGCCTGCAGGAAATGAAGCTTGTTCGTGATCCATTCTCTGCCCTCATCCCACTCAATCTGGCTTTGACATAGCCTGGGAAAGGGAAAATATTACATCCTGGTCTGCCCTTGCCCTAATTTCTTTCTCCACTGTATTCCTCCCTCTACAAGAATGGAAAGGTTGATTTTTCCTTCTAAAGTATTAAGCAAGTGTGGACTGCCTAAGCAGAAATTATTTAATGGGAACAGTGACTGTGCTAAAAAAGAAAACGGTGCCTCCCCCTCTGTGGTCAGTTTAGTTTGGGAAATCAATGTGATCAGATTTAGCTGAAGGAAACAACTTATGACTCTACAAAACAAGACATTTACATTTCTAAGACTAGATTTTAAAAGAATTATTAAATACAGCTTCTAACATAGCCCACAATGGCATTTTTCTCATGGAAAGCACATGAGCAAGGAGCTCACAAGAGGACCTTGTTTATTACCCTTTTCTACCACTGATCCCATCTGGGATTCCCTAAGATCCTACAGAGTGGTTATAGCAGCAGCCAAAAGATGATGAGAAAGGACCAGGACCCCAGCAACCCAAGGACCTGCTTGATGGGAGAAATTTTGTGTGCTGTCCACTGTACTGTCTTCTCAAAAGTCTGCAAATGTTATTAGCATGCCACTTACAAAGAAAAATGTACAATGATATAGAATTAAATTCTGCCTAGAGGAAACCCCTGCACCAGCTATAATCTTGAGCAATGAGCAAAATCTTTCAACTGGAAACTAACTTGGGAAGCAATGCATGTGGCAGAGAGAAAATCAACTCGCCTCCTGAAACTTTTCCAGTCCATCTGGCTAAATGTGGATTAAGGAGCTGGCATATTTTCTTTAACCTTCTGCTCTCCGGCTATCTTTGACTCCAGGATGGAACTCTATTGTCTCATTGAGAAGTCGGAGAATATAAAAATAAAACAAACATAAAATACCTGAGGGTCTGGCTCAGACAGTGCCATGGGGTCTCTAGTCAGCTCAGAAATACTATTCTGCTTTGTCCCAGCAGGGAACAGAGTGTGGCTGCTCCCCAGCCACTGTCTCCATCTCCCTCTCCCTGGGTCTCCCTTTCCCCACCCCCTCACCATCCCACCTGCTCTCTCATTTCCCTCCCAACAGAACTCTATACTCGTTGCCCTTGGTCCCTTGGCTGGGACAGCGTCATCCCGCCTGAAGCCAGGCCTCCAGTGCCACTTCTCTTCAGCATGGCGGGCTCATGCCATTATGGGCAAGCCTTCCCCATTAGAAGAGGAGCTACCTGAGGACAGGAACGATGTCACCTGCTCATGTTTGTATCCCTAATGACTAGCATGGTGCCAGAGTGAGTGCCTAATAAATGCTTATTTGCTCTCTCTGAGTATGTATGTCTGTATGCTCTCCTTTGTGGAAAGGAGTAAGCAAACCCCCCTCAATGAGATGCACTGGAACTGGCTAGCATTCCTTTTTTAAAATTCAATTTTACTTTACTTTAATTTCCATTTTGAATGCTCTCCCTCCCACCTTCCCGTGTCACCCATTGAGAAGGCAAGAAAAATGACCTAGAGTCAAGCAAAATAAATTCCCACATTAGACATATTCTTTGCTCCCCCCCCCCCAAAAAAAAAAGGAAGAAGAGAAAAGAAAATATACTTCAAGTTCATCTATTAGCTCTCCATCTGGAAGTGGAAAGTGTGTTTTATCACGAGTCCCTTGGAATGAAGGACAGTCATTACATTAATCAGAGTTCCTAACTTATTCGAAATTGTTTATAATATTGTTGTACTTTGCATCAGTTCAAACGAGTCTTCACAGGTTTCTTGAAAACCCTGCCCTGCATCATTTTTACAGCATGATGGTTTCCCAATGGATGGGCACCCTGTCCATTTCCAGTTCTTTTCCACCATTTCTGTGGCACTAGCATTCATTCTGCAAAGCTGACTATGCCACGTCTCCTCACCTTTACTGCACACATGAAGTCTCAATCAGAGGATATGACGGAACACAGCTGCAGTCTCTGGTTCCTCAGGTGGAATGTACTTCTTATTCCCTATATCAGATGGAGCTGAAGTGGCAGGGAGGTCGTCTTCCCGCACTTGCAGCTCTTGCTGGACCTCTGACACAGAATTCCATTTGTGCTGGCATCTGTGATATCAGTGATCTGCTGTGCAGCCAGGGCAGCTGGATCCTTGGCCTCTCCACAGCTTCAACTCTGCCAACACTAAGGATCAACATAACAAGGCTCAGACACTAGCTATCCCCTCTTCCACAGAAGCCAGAGTAAACCAGCAGCAGGAATTTCCTTCTGAAATAGTGTCCACATACCCCAGGTCTGGGGGCCAGTTGGAAAGAAATTCATGGCACAAAAAAGACAAAGAAACAATCCCTTTGTCAGAGCTGTCCAGAGGACTTCGGTAAACAGAAATATTTGTTCTTACACAGCCTGGTACCGAAAGCAGAAGACTTCTTTTCACTGCAGGAAATGGCTTTCATAGAAGCTAACCGCAACGGGGCAATCTGTGCAGCCACCACAGTTTCTCTTCAATTTAAATGGACAATTTTTGCCTATTGCATCACAGACCACCAAAAAGGCCTCCCACTCCTTGTCCCTAAACAGAAAAGAATGAGAGTCTGTGTGTGCCTCAGAATTAGCCTGTCCTTCCCGCAACCACCACAAAGAGGGATTTTCACACAATTCAGGTAATCTGGCTGCTGGCCCGGGTAGGAGAAGTAGTGCTCATTGAAGTTTCCAGTACCGGTTATCTTTCCAACAAATGAAGGATGGTGGCCAAGGCCTTCTCTCATCTTGAAAAAAAGCCACATTTCAGAAAATACAAACAGAACACATGGTTCTGGGAAGAGATGGTGCTCCATGAAAGGACAAAAGAGTGGAATAGAACCTAGTTGGGTCAAAGTTTCCTCCATCATTCAGATGGTTTCTTCCACTGGAATTAGGGGTGGGTGAACGGAACTTTTTGGAAGGCAAAGCAAATTTCTGGATAATGAAAAAGCTGCTTTAGCAATCACTGGCCAACAGATGAAAGTGATGAAATGAAGCTGGCAGGTTCTGTTGTGTCTTGGAGTGCCTTGTTGGAATAAAAACTATGAGCAAGACCACTAAAAGATGTGAGGAATAGACTGTTCAGTTTTTCCTTAAAAATTGGCCATTTATATGGGAAAAAATAACAGGCATACACATTTGCCTCTATTCTTGTTCAGAGAGTGGGGGGAGGTCAAATAGCTTGGAAAAGGGGACCTAGGCCTTTCACCTGTTCATCACTGCCTCAAAGTCAACTAGAAGAGGAAGTGGGAGTTTAACGTGCTTCTGGGGGTAGGGGGGAAGGAAGGGAAGGCCACCACCATATCATTTAGCTTCCTAATGCTTCTGCCAGTGTGACAGTCAGGTCTATGACTCTAAGACAGGCACTTCTGCCAGTTTCATCACCACCCTGGCCCAGATGGAACAAAGCAATGGGACGAAATACTGCTATCGTTCCAGCAAAATTCCAAATGAAAGAGAAAATGAGCACCGGAGCAAGAATGAAATCTAGATTGCCACTCCAAGGGATTATTTCCCCTGAAAGAGTTATGACAATGAAAATTTGAATTTAAATTTAAAATGTGATTAACAATTATATGCAGAGTTGCAGATTTATTTTCTAACCTCTTCTGTTGAAAGAACACAAGAGAAATATTATAATCAAGTCCACTGGACAACCAGTAGCTTCTCAACCTGAGTTAATGATTGTCGTCTGAATAGGAAATCTGGGGCTGAATGGTAGCTTCAGATTTGCTTCATCTTCCACATAACTTCCAACATGCACTCTTTCAATGATTATATTTATTCTGACAGGAAACAAACATTCTTAACTTGTTTTATTATTTAGAAAATAATAAACTAGAAAATAGTCACCATTACTAAGCTGGAGTCTTATTTTTCTTCTCTCTTAAAACTCACAAATTGAAAGCAGGATCCTTAGGATGAATGGAGAAATTAAGCTTTTGTCTTTACTAAGATTGATTAACACACTAGTGCTTTATAATAATGGCTGACATTTATAGTTCTAAAATGTTTACAAAGCACTCCATGTGCATATATATCGAATGATCCTCACAACATCTCTGTGAGTTAGGATTAAAGAAATTTTTTACATTTTAAAGAAGAAACTAAGGTTTAGAAAGAATAAGTAATTTACTAATGATCACAATGATCCAGTGAGTACTGGATGCCAAATTAGAACCAAGATCCCTCTTAACTCCAAATCTAGTATTCAGTCCATTGTATAGTGGTTGAGGCAGACAGGTGGTGCCACCGTGCTCAGAGTGCTGGGCCTGAAGTCAGGAAGACCTCAGTTCAAATCTGATCTCAGAAACTTACTAATTGTGTGACCCTGGCAATGTTACTCCACCTGTTTGCCTCAGTTTCCTCATCTGTAAAATGGAGATAACAATAGCATCTCTCTCCCAGGGTTGTTGTGAGGACCAAATGAGGTCATAATTGTAAAATGTTCAGCCCAGTGTCTGGCAGTGGCAGGCGTTATATGAAGGCTTATCTCCTCCCTTCTTCCCTATACCAGACTGCCTCATCTGTATGTTATTCAATCATTTAGCCCTTTGCTTGTTTTCTTGGGAAAATCAAACTTTGCTAGGACCTACCCTTTAATTTCAGGTTTTTAAAAACATTCTCGAAAGACAACCCAAAGGTTGATTTCTTAAGAAACGTTAAGTAGCAACAACCTCCTATCTGTCGTGAAGCAATCTCCTGGTTGCTTCCCACCACCTACGCTTAGTCAGATTCCCAGGAGCAGCCCAAGTACTTGGCATTCTATGCCTCCAAGCCAGAGTGGTGAGAGCTTTTACTCATCTGCTCAGTTGGTGGAGGTCCAAAGAAACCATGTCATCATCCAGGATGCCATCCCCTATAAAACTGCCCAACATCCACCAAACTCACTCTGAACAGAAACTGGGGACACCAAGGTTAATAGCTTATCCATATGTAGATTATGGGCAGGGTTACTAGGGACATCGGTATCTGTCTTTTCATTAATAGAAACACACAGTTGTATTGCCTTTAAAAACAAAAACACACAAAGTCTTATACAGAAGGAAAAAATACAAAGGCTTTGACATGGGTGATGCTACACTCTATATGAGGAACAGAAAGGTCAAATGTCTGGTAAGAGAGGTTGGGACCATGTTAGGAAATGCTTGAAGTGGCAACCGAGGTTTTCCTATTTGATACTGGAAAGAACAGGACAGGGAGCCACTGGAGGTGACCAGGTAGGGAAGTGACATGGTCCAGTTTGTATCTCAGGGAAATCAGTCTGGCATCAGTGTAAAGGACTTGGGGGGAGGCACTCCAAGCTGGAAGAACATGGAAATAGTCTGGGTGAGGGGTGATGAAGTCTAGGGATGGTGGAGTAGAGAGAAAGGGACAGATTTCAGAGACGTGGTGAAGTATAAGCAGGATTTGAGTGACAGTGAAGAGCTGAGAAAAGAAAAGATGTTCTGACCCTGTGTGACTAGAAGAACAGTGACACTCTTGACACAATCCCTCAGAATGGGAATGGGGTTTGGGGAGGAGACAAGCGTCTGCTTTAGATCTGTCCTATGGGACATCTAGTTCAAATCACCTAATAGTAGAGGTCCATAGCCCAAAGAGATACAAGAAAAGAGGTACAACAATGTCTATAGCAGCTTTTTTTGTGCTGGCAAAGATTTGGAAACTGAGATGATGCCCATCAATTGGGGAACGGTTGAAGGTGTTGCGGTATACAACCGTAATGGGATACTATTGTAATATAAGAAATGATGAGCAGGACTGTTTCAAAAAACCTGGGAAGACGACACGAACTGATGCAAAGTGTCAAATGCTGCAGAGAGGCAAAGTCTGAGAACGGAAAAAAAGTCATTAGATTTGGCAGTTAAGAATCACTGGTGATTCTAGAAGGGCCAGTGGTAGTGATGACGATGACTAGAGACAGTCTGGAAGAGAGGGAGAGGAGGGAAAGTGATGGTGATGAGCACAGGTGGTTTTTTCAAAGAGCTTTGCTGAGAAAGGGAAGAGAGTTACAGGAACTCTGGGGTCTAGTGAGGATTCTTTCCTTCCTTCCTTCCTTCCTTCCTTCCTTCCTTCCTTCCTTCCTTC
>NW_027185786.1:5989944-6039629 GCF_028583685.1 Petaurus breviceps papuanus
CCTTCCTTCCTTCCTTCCTTCCTTCCTTCCTTCCTTCCTTCCTTTCTTTCTTTCTTTCAGCAATTGGGGTTAAGTAACTTGCTCAAGGTTACACGGCCAGTATTTTTTGTGTGGGTGTAAAATATCTGAGGCCGGAACCGATCCAGGGTCTCCCGACTCTGGGGCTGCCGGGGCCAGCGCTCTCACTCACTCTGCCACCTAGCTGCCCCTTAGTGAGGGTTTTTTAAGGAGAGAGCGATGGCTATACTTGTAGGTAGCAGAGAAGACTTGTATAAACTGAAGGATAGTGAAGTGAGCAGAACCAGGAGAAAAATTCAGACAACAGCATTATAATCAACTGTGAAAGACTTAGGAATTCTGATAAACACAACTCCAAAGGACTCATGATGAAGCATGCTTTCCACCTCCAAGACAGAGTGCTAAAGGACTCCTGGTGCACAAGGAAGCACCTTTTCTTCTCCTGCACACTTAATTCAAGAACTTGTTTTGCATAACTAACCATATTTATAATGGGCTTTGTTTTTTGTCTCAATGGGGGGGAGGGAGAGAATCTGGAACTGAAAATACGATTGAATTAAAAATAAAATGAAAGGCTGGGACTAGATAGCCTTTGAGGTCTCTTCCAGCTCTAAACATATAATCCCATGATCTTAAATTATGGAGTCCAAATTCCAGAGGGCCTAGTAGGAGGGTCAGGCAGAGGCAGATGCGTATGTCTCAGAGGCTGGGGTTGAGGGAGATGGGAATGAGAGAAAGGATGGTTCAGACACAGACCAGAGGGGGGGAAGGTGGTATTTGTTCTTAGGCATTCAGGGATTCGGCATCCCTGGGACTGGGAGAGTAATACCAAGTGGGAGGTTGCTAACCATAGGGAAAGGGCAGAGAAAAGGTGACACTCACTGACCATTGCTATGGATGCCCACAACCTTCAGGGCCTAGTAATAACACTGGTCTAAACAACAACACACAACTTTAAATGAAAAAGGTTTCTCAGAGGGGACCTTCAGTCCTTCCCAATTCTGAATAATTATTTTTTACTTCTGCTGCTACTTTTCTTTTAGAGAATTTAATTGATTTTCTTTTTTTGGTTTCTCTATCACTTTTATTTCCAAACCCTGGTGAGCTATCCAGTGTAAATAAGAGTAAGATAGGAAACAAACAAACAGCTCAGCAAGACCAGCCAGCGTACCAGTCAAGTCTGATCTCCTCCCTCTTCCCCAGAGCCAAGCTTGGGGCTTGTACCTGGGCTGGAGTTGCTATAGTTCTTTACAGTTTCTCTCACTGCTAGTTCTCATTAAGTTTCTTCTATACATCTGAGTTGGGAGGACAGCAGGTGTGCCTGACAAAGTTTCATTCATAATACTCAGTGCGGTGCTTTTAATTACATCCATGCCTAACGAACGCTAATTCTAATAGCTGGCATGACTATAGCCCTCTAAGGTTGGCAAAGCACCTTTACGGATATTATCTCATTGGATATTATGAGCGGTTTTTTTTTCTTTTCCAAGAAGCATTTTAATTCCCTGCCCTGCCTCTCCCTCCGTCACAGGCTTTGGCCTGACACCTGGGGTCTACAGTGGTCTGTGAGTGATGAACCATATCCACAGTGGGAGATGCTCAGCTGTTATATTCCCAGGCTTAATGTGGCTCAATTGTAAGGAATCAGCATAAGGTCCTCAGCATCCCCGCCTATCTCCTATTTCTTGCAGAAATCACAAATAAATTAAAAAATGCAAAGCTTCCAGACTAGTAGGATCAGAAATAAGGCCAGGGATTGGCAGTTTGGGCAAATCAATGGGACTACTCCATCTGAAAATTTGGGAAATTAATTTGTTCTCTTGTGACCTTATTGTTGAAAAGACGAGTGAAATAGTGACTGTGAGATATTTATAGAATCTAACCCAAAAGACCTCAGTAAAGCACTTTTATTTTTCAACTGACTGTATTCTATCAACTAAAACCTGTTTCAAGAATGTACTACAATGTTCATGCTCAAAAGACTTCCGTGTAAACACAGGCTTGCATGTAAGAGAATGCAACATTTTTTTCCTAATATCAATCTAGTTCTAACGTACCATGAGTTCCTGCAGTAGAATTTTGCATTCTACTATCTGGAGTACTGTTCCCAAGTGCTGAAAGATCAGCTCTTATGATTACAGAATATAGCAAGAATCCCTTCATTAAGACAGGAAAAAA
This sequence comes from Petaurus breviceps papuanus, assembly GCF_028583685.1. NCBI lineage: Eukaryota > Metazoa > Chordata > Mammalia > Diprotodontia > Petauridae > Petaurus > Petaurus breviceps. Next base: position 5,992,141 of record NW_027185786.1, read on the forward strand.
AAAAAAAACAAAGTGTGCCTTATTCAGTGCTGTCCCAGTTATCAGTGGTCCTCATTCAGCTGCTAGCGGGGACATACCTCCTATTCCATAATGCAATGATACACTGGTCCTATATAAAGCCTGTTGGCCTTGACTGACCGGGTACATTACAAAGAAATATTAAAATAGCAGCTCTCTTCATCCAATCTCAGTCACCATAAAATCAAGTTTATTTTTTCCCCTGGATTACCATGTGAAACTGTTCTACAAATTGCCAATAAGCTAGAAGGATAAGCCCCTTCTGTTTTTCCCAGAAGGCATTTATTTAAGGAAAAGAAATGGTTATGACTGGAAATGAACCACAAAATATGTTTGTGAGGCCAGGTCTAAAAATCAGCATGTTTTTAAAGAAAGATAACTAGATACATCGACAAAATCTGCCAAAATTCAGAGGGTCCAGAGTCCTGCCTGGAGAGCAGGGTCCCACCTGGAGCAAAGGCACTAAAACCTCTCACTTGTCTGTGTCTGGAAAAGTGATCTGCCAGATACAACATTTCTGCCACATTTAATGGCTGCAACTCAAGTAAGGGCAGGTGCTAAATGGAGTAATGGAAAAACAAACAGGAGCCAACCTCACTCTCAAAATTAAGGCAGGGACTTGGTCTTATCTCCGAAACTATGTCAGAGATCCAAGAAACGATTTAGAGGAGTTCAGTGGGTGGAAGACAGAGAATCTGACAGAGAGGAATTATTTCCCTCCAAAATAACCCTACTTTATCAACCAACACTCAACCAAAAAGTATTGATCGGGCACTTGATAGGTGCCAAGCACCAGGCAAAGCTCTGGAAATACAAGTAAAGAATGAAAAGAATCCAAACCTGCAAAGAGCTTGTATCCTGATGTGAGAGACAAGTGCGTCTAAAATTATATACAGCATAAATACAAAGTGAAGAAAGACAAGTATGCACAAAGCAGTTCAGGAGGGAGGGAGGGTGCTAGCAGTTGGAAGAACCAGGATGCTTGGGCAGGAGATGGTGCTTGAGCTGCCTCTATGAAGAAGGGGAGATGATGAGGGGCAGAAGAAGAAGGCACAATCAAACCACGACGTGACCCTTCCATGCCCTAGGCACGGGCTGAAAAGTCTACTCACTGCATTGCCATCCCCCAGAGTTTCTGAACCTTTACTGAGACTTCTGGGGTCACAAAGTACCATGGAAAGCAGAACACTTTGGTATTAAGAATATTTGCACACATGATTGCACATGTATAACCTATATCAAATTGCTTACCACCTCAGGGAGGGGGCAGGGTTAGGGGAGAGGGAAAGAGAGAATTTGGAACTAAAAATTTTAAAAAAGAATGTAAAAAACTGCCTTTACATATAATTGGGGGAAAATTATTATACAAAAATATGCACAAAGAAACACAGGGATTCTCTTGTGCACAGGTGATGATGGACTGTACTGACCTATGGAACATTCTAAGGCCTCTTCTATAAAATCCACCTAGCCATGATAACAACAATAACTAACATTCACATAGTGCTTTGGGGATCACAGATGGCTTTCCTAATGAGAAGAATGGAGTCGGTAGGCTCAGGGAGATGAAGTGACTTCATAAATGGCATCATCCTCCCAATCATCAAAGTCTAGACTGGACCCCACATCTCCCAGCTCCAACCCTGGGACTCTTGGCATCACATAGTCCACACTACTGAGTGACCCACAAGGAAAAGCCAAGTGGAGGAGGAATGCCTATTGTCCAGATCACGGCACGCTGCTGGAGGGGCAGGCCACTGAGCCCGTCAGGGCATGTGTCTTGGGCAAGAAGTGCAGAGGAATAATGAGGTGAGCCTAGAATTGGACTGGATGAGGAAAAGGGGCTAGATTGTCACGATGAGTCTGTCTGAGAAACTGAACATTATTTCCAATGATCCTTAGCTGCTCCCCACCACAGAATCCCAGAATATTCTATGGCAGCAAATCACGGAACACTAAGATCATGTATGTGTCCCAAAGGGCAAGAGAAAGATGAATGGCAGCTCATTTTCAATGATGACTTGTGACATCTGCAGCCTCCTCAGCTGAGAAGAGAATGCAAACATTCCTCTAATGGTGCACCTTGTGTCTGCCATCTCCTGCTGAGCACAGTGTGTCCTCCGAGGGAAGCACCTGGTGGAGCATCTTCCATCGGCCCCAAAGCCACCACTTCCATTTGTGCCAGCACGAGGCAAAGCCTACCTCCTCCCACCAGTCCAACTTCCCCTTCCCTGCTAGAGCAAAACTGATGGGCAAGAGGGCTTCTATCTCACGCTGCGCCGTTTCCTACTTAATCTCTAGCCTGCAGAGAGAAAAAGGAGTAGTGAAGCAGGGCCTCTCATCTGACCACCTGACCATGCCCCCAGCCCAATCTCCAGCCTCCTTCGGGAAGAATGGTGCCCTTCTCTCAATGGTGAACATTCTCTCACCTTGTTCTCAGCTGAGAGGATCAAGGGAGAGTTATGAGGGGTTTGAGGAAGGATGAAGATTCCTCCTTCACCTCTGGGGTTTGCTTTGGCAAGGAGAAGGGCCTCTCATGAGACAAAGGTGAGGGAGAAGACAGCGGGGGAAAAGTCCTTCTCCTTGCCAAAGCAAACCCCTTGACATGCATAAGTGGTACCATTCCATCCTGTCTTCTCCCTTGGGCCCACTCCCTCACTCATCTTCAGTTTCTCCCTGTCCACTGACTGCTTTTCTATTGTTTACAAACATGTCTGTGTCTCCTCCATCCTCAAAAAAACCTCCACTTGATCCATCCCTCCCCCCTAGCTCTTATCCCATCTCTCCTCCCTTTTGTAGCTAAACTCCTTTAGAAGGTTCTCTACAGCTGACATCTCCACTCCCTTCTCTCTCACTTCTTAATTCTCTGCAGTCTGGCTTCCAACCTCATCATCAACAGAAGCTGTTCTCCCCAAAGGGACCAAAGGGCTCTTCATTCCCAAATCCAATGACCTCTTCTGAATCCTCATCCTTTTTGACCGCCCTGCAGCCTCTGGCACTGTCAATCACCCTCTTCTCCTTCTGTCTTCCCCCCAGGTTCCTGTGCCACCTCTTTCTCCTGTTTCTTTCTCTGATTCCTTTGCTGGATCTTCCCTAGTTATTACTTCCCTGCCATTCCTTGAACCCAACATTCCATCTCCCAACTCCAGGCATTTTCATTTAGCTTCCCTGTCTTCCTTTGAGTCTCAGCTGAAGTTCCACCTCTGGCCAGAAGCCTTTCCCAGTGCTCTGTAATTTTAGTGCTTCCCCTTTGTTGATTATTTACAATTATTCCTTTATATGTCTTCTCCTCCTCCTTCTTCTTTTCCTTCTTCATCAGCTTGTTGGCTCCTCCATTAGACTGTGAGCTTCTAGAGAGCAGGGGCTGGTTCTTTGCGTGCTTTTTTTGTATCCCCAGTGCCTGGCACATAATAGGTCCTCTAATAAATGCTTGTTAACTTGAAAAAAAAAAAAGAATATTCTCTCTCCTTGTCATATACCCCTCACATCTCAGAAATTCTAAACCTTTGTTTAAGTTATCATCCAAACCCCATTATTTCACATCCTCTACCATCTGATTCTTCATTTCCATCCCCCTCAACCCTACCACCCAAAACACCCAATGCCACCCAGCCCTTCCACTGTGTGCTGCAGAATGCCAACAATATGAAGAGGCAACAAACTTCCCTTTCCCTTAATCTTTTCGTTTCTCACTCCATCTATTGGCTGATACACCCTCCCTGCCCACCCCTTCCAGGATGGGCTGCACATTCACTCATTCTTGGCTGACTAGTCAAGGTGGGGGAGTTTGAATATGCCTTGCTCCCCATTGCCACTTCTGAGTTCTCCCATCATTCAATAATCTTTTCTCCTTTGAGGTTCATGCTATTCATATATATCACCCAATCACAATACTGGTAGCTGTTATACAGAAGCACCACAGGTCACCCCCTTCCCTTCCTCACTGAATTCTATACATGGCTCACAATTCTTCTCTCCTCAGCTCCTGCACTTATACTAAGGGACTTCAACAGAGACATTCCTCTTCCTCAAAGACCATTCGGGTCCTCAACCTACTCACTTTCTATGAGCTCTTCTTCCTCTGCATCTCAGTCACACACAAAGATGTTCATACCCTTGATTCTGCCATTGCCTACAAGTGAATCATGTTTGTGTTTAAGAATTCTGAAATTCTTTTATCCAACTAGAATCTACTGGCTTTTTAGCTCTGCCTCTGCCTTCCCATGCTGAACCCTCTTCTTTGTCTTCTCTTTGTGACCTCTCAATTGCCTCCCAGGCCATCTCTCCTCCACTAGCCACTTTCTCCTCTTTTCCTTATTTTCATCCCTTGGTAACCCAATTCAATTCTACACTTATCTTCTCTCTTAAATCCCTAGACCCTTCATCATGTTGCCTGATTGGATCTGCTACAAATTTATATTAAACAACCTCACCTGGGTCCCCACTGCTCCTAGGCAATCCTTCTATATCTACCCTATCAATTCATTACCCACTTTCCACAGAGGCTCTTTCAAACCTTTTCATCCCTCCTCAAACCTTCCATGGCTCTCCTACTCCTCCCCTCTTAGCTAAGAATCTTGCCTCATTTTACAGAAAAAATATTGAGGCTATTGGCTGTGAACTCCCGTTTTTCCCCTCTTCCTCGTCTCATACCACTAAGATGCGTTCCCTTCCCTGCTGTCTCACATGATGAGGTGGACTTACCCTATACATGTCCATCTCTTCCTAAGACTGCCTCTCTGCCATCCCTACCCATTCATTTATTTTCAAGCTCTCCCTGTTCACTGACTTATTACCTTAAACCTATAAACATGTCTCCTACATCACGAAAAAACCCTCACTTGATCCTTCTGTCCCCAATAACTAATATCTCTTCTGCTTGTTGTAGCTAAACTCCTTGAAAAGCCCATCTATGACAGGTGTCTTCACTTTTTCTCCTCTTACTCTCTTTTAACCCCTTACAATCTGGCTTCCAATTTCATCATTCCACTGAAACTGCTCTCTCCAAAGTGTCCAGTGATCTCTTAGTTGCTAAGTCCAATGGTCTTTTTCTCAATCCTCATTCTTGACCTCTCTGCAGCCTCTGACACTGTTGAGTGCCCTCTCTTCCTTGAAGAAACCTCTCCCTAGATCTCCTGGTTCCCCTTTTCCCTATGACCACTCCTTCTGTGTCCTCTGATGGATCTTCATCCAGACCAGACTTTCTAACAGTAGATGTCTATCCATCTCTTGGCTCTGGACATTTTCTCTGGCTATTCCCCATACCTGGCTCTCCCTTTTCAACTCTGCCTACTAACCACTCCAGCTTCCTTTAAGTCCCAATTAAAGCCTCCTCTTTTACAGGTAGCCTTCCTTAACCCCTCTTATCTAGCATCTTCCTTCTGTTAGCTGCTTCCTGTTTATCCTGAATACAGGTTGCTTAGCACAGATTTCTTTACATGATCTCTCCTCCATGAAACCATGAGCTCCTTGAAGGCAAGGACTGTTTTTGCCTCTTTTTGTATCCCCAGTACTTAGCATGATGTCTGGCATATTGACATATAACTGGAAAAATGAGGTGGCCTATTCATGTAGGGAAGACTGAGGATAGCAGGAGGACTGATTCACCTGAGTGGTGCAGTGACATTTGCAAATCAGTAAGAGTTACAGGAACATCTCTGGTGCATAAGGGAAAATCCTTTCTTAAGAATTTATGTTAGGAAGGGACAAAGGGAAGGGGAAGGAAATAAGAATTTATAGACTATCTACTATGTGTCAGGCATAGTGCTAAGGATTTTAAAAAATATTATCTCATTTGATCCTCACAACAATGCTGCAAGGTAGGTGCTGTTATTACCTTCATTTCATGACTGAAGAAACGGAGGCAAACAGAGGTGATGTGGCTTGCTCAAGGTCACACAGCTATTGCGTGTCTGAGGCTGGATCTGAACACACGACTTCCTGACTTTAGGTCTTGCGCTCTATCCATGGCGCCACCAGCTGTGAGATTAGCATAAGATAAAAAGGTAGGGAGGCCCTGTGCATGGCACCCATGGAGGAAGCATCCACACGGAAGAGATCACAGATTCACCGAGACACAACATTTACAAGTGTTCTCTGACATGTTCTTGACGCATCTCGTGCTTACAGGTTCCCTGGTCCTAGCTCTGAGCAAGAAGCTGAGCCCTGGTTCTTCCTTATCCCTTTGCAGCTCATGAGTTAAGGTCTACAAGTGTGCAGTAAAATGGCACGCCGGGATTCCTCTTCTGTGTAGTCTGTTTTAATGACATCTTCCATACCTCAGTGGACAGAAAAGCTTTAAATTGATTACAGAGCTAGAAGCGAGCTAAATGCACACAAGGTACAAATTGTCGAAGGCTGCCCTCGCTGAGCTGAGCTGGGCTGAGTTACCAGAAGTCACTCAACTAACATTCAAGTAAGAATTTGGAAGCATCTTCAGAAACTCAGGAGGAAAGGCTGCTGAAATCCTTCTGTGGAGGCCAAGATTTATGACTCAATCAGGAAACTGTGGGGGTTTTTAAATAAGAAAAAAGGGGATCAAAGGAAAAAAGCCTCCCATAACACAATCTGGTTCTTCAGAGAGTCCATTTGTTCCTGCTTCCCTCCCACAAGCAGATTAACAAACACTTGAAGAAACAAATGCTAGTTTACGGAGAGTAGGATGAGAGAATTTCTGAATTTCATTATTTTTTAAAATAAGTGGGCAGAGAGACAACCTTGAGCAAATCATTACTTCCTTCCACCTTCCATCTTGGCACCAATTTGGCTCAGCCCATCACAGTCAGCCTTTATTAAAATTTAAAGCCTGGGAAGAACGTCTGAGGTAAAAGGTTATCTTTCATGACTTTATGCCAATTTAAAAGGGCCAATGACTATGCCCAGCAGACACAAGTGTTCTGGGTCTTCTTCTTCTCGTACTCCAGTGCTTGGCCAGGGAGGAGTTTTCTCTTTCGTAATGGAAACAAGAAAGGTGAATCAGGCCCATGGGGAGGGAGTGGGGAGGAGACAAAGACAGAAGGGCAGCAGGTGGACCATTCTGCCTGCTCAGTGCCCTGGGCTGGCTCTTCCCCAGAGCACATCTGTGGCTGCTGAGCACAGGGGCCAGTGGAGTACCAGGCCGCTCCAGGGCAGAGGGCAGCAGCAGGAGGCAGTGGTATGGCCTGTCCTTGGCCCTGGCCGGGCTGCGGAGGATCAGGTGAAAAATAAAAGGAGGCGGGGGGGGGGGGGGGGGGGGGGAAAGAGAACTGTGGAAACCCACGTCACGAGAGGGGGAGGGGACAAGGAGGTCACACAAGTGTCGAAGAACAACACACAGATAACAAGAAGTCCTGGCTCCAATTCTTACTATTCTCCTTAAGCTGACAAAGCAAGAATAAGAGAAACATACAGAGAAGACTACTTTCAGCACCAGCCTAACTACCCAAGGAAAGAAAGACTGGAGTAAAAAACCACGCCAGCAAGCAGGCCAGAGAATGGACTAAGAAGCTCTGCAGTGGGAAGCTGGTCCGGCCACTCCCTTCAGTCAGTGTCCGGGGAGAGAGGGGAACTAAGAGCTCCTGAAAGCCCGGGCTGGGGGGTCTTCCAGAGGGGCCGCTCAGGCCTGGGGGCCAGCCCGTGGAGTGCCTGCCTCTGCACTCAGTCTGTCCTCGGCTCCAGATGTGGATGCTGCTCCCAAGTGGTACAACAGAACCCGCACTTGGTACCTTGGGGTGCTTCACCCTCTCTCTTTCCCACTAAAAAGGGCCCCCATACTCTAGACTCAAAGAGAGGCAAGTTTAATCACGGACTAAATGAAAAGTAAATAGAACTTATTTAAGAAGAAAACTTAGTCCCTACAGAAATCCCAGAGCACATGGGATTCTTCCTACAGAGATCTGGGACTTAGGACTGACTGAAGTCACTCTCACCTTCCAGGGGAGAACCCAAACTATCAGTCAGTCAACAAAGAATCAAGTATTCATCAAGCACTTACTATGTACCAGGTGGGCTGCTAGGTGGTGCCATGGTGCACAGAGAGCCGGGCCTGGAGGCAGGAGGACTCCTGAGTTCAAATCTGCCCTCAGACACTAGCTGTGTGACCCTGGGCAAATCACTTCACCCTGTGTGCCTCCGTTTTCTCATCTGTCAAGTAAGGTGGAGAAAGCAAACCACCCCAGTATTTCTGCCAAGAAAACCCCACAGAGGGTCACGAGGAATCGGATGCACCTGAAATGACTCGACAACAAAAATACACCAGGCGCTATGCTAAGTGCTAGGGATGTGAAGAAGGCCAAAAACATGGTTCTCACCCCTCAGCTCACATTCTAACGGGGGAGGCCACATGCAAACAGCGGGGTATGTACCACAAGATGCGTGAGGGGGAGGTGGGAGGTGATATCACAGGGAAGCAAGTAGGCAGGGGGGACCTGGAAAGGTCTGTCCTGGGTGAAAACCCTCCCGTGATTTCCTCAGTAATTCAGTCCAGCCAAATGGAATCTAGACAAAATGTCCTGACATCATTTCCTACACAGAACACACCAAAATTTTCCCAGGGGTCCCCATACCACAGGTGATCCCCTTGGAGGTCCATGAAATTTCCTCTGGGTCCTTACAACAAAAAGCACCCCCAAATTTCCCCTAACGGATCCTTACCACTACAAAGGCAACCCAAATGGAGGTAACTCGCTCCTCATTAGGAAAAAAGACTAATTTAAAGAAAACATATACAGAAGAGGCATGGGCCTCCCCCCAAAGATTAAGCAGTTAGGGTTTATTACTCAGTGTTTCTAGTCAAGCAGGCAAACCTTATGGGTTTATAATCCATAAGGATCTCAGACAAGTTATCTAGCCTCAGGTCTCAAGGCAAGCAGTCTGAGTCTGTTAAAAAGTAAAAGAAAAAATTTGAACATTTATGAGTTATGATAGTGTACTGTTCTAAGTGAACTTCTAGGTTTTACTATTTAGAAGTATGAAAAAATACTTCTCATATCAGTTTCCATATTTGTAAGGGTACAGTGACATAAAAGATATTGATATATAAGCATCTGAATGAGTAAAAGATTATCTCAAAATAACTAGATTGACAACAGGAAATACACTGGAAAACTGCCTGCTATACAAATTGAAGTTTAAAACAGAAGAGAAAAAACACATCAATTTTTTTTCATCAAAATGAAGGTATCCAATAATGAAAGACCCGGAGGCAGAATCTCTCCCCACACATACAAAGGGGACCCCATTTATCCTGGACCTACCCTTTGCACAGATGAGTCGAGTGCCTAGAGCAAAGCTACTGTCTGCCCTCAGGTCTCTAGGGAGGCCTGAGAAGCCGTAATGGGGGAAGAAGAGGGAGATCCCAGTAGTCTGCTTCATCACCAGTCAGCCAGAGGTAATCAGCTTTTGGAAAGGAGATTTTTACTGAAGTAGGACAGTAAGAGGAGCTGTTGCAAAAAGTCAGGGGCACACTCTCCCACCAGTATGCAGAGTCCAGGGCAAAGCGGGCTCCAGCTTAGGGAACACGCAGGGCAAGTGCACGATTCCCATCTCCTAGCGGCTGCAAGTCCTTTTTTCCCCTTTGTAGGGTCTTAACAAATACCACTTAGGCATGGGATAGGGTGGGACAAGGTTGTGATGGGCTTTATATACTAAATAGAGAGCTTTCTATTTGATCCTGGGGGTAATAGGGAACCACTGGGTTATACTGAGTAGGGAACTAACATGGCCAGTCAGTAAGCATTGTCTAAGTATCTGCTGTGTGCCGGGTAACTGTGCTAAGCACTGGATACAGTCCCTGCCCTCAGGGAGCTTATAATCAAATGAGGGGGAACACATGCAGACATATACGCAAAAACAGGACATGTGCAGGATAAAGTAGATAATCAATAGGAGGAAGGCACTAGAACTAAGAAGGGCTAGAAAAGGCTTCCTATAGAAGGTAGGATTTTAGTCAGGACTTGAAGGAAAGCAGGGAGGTCAGGAGGCAGAGATGAGGAGGGAGGGCATTCCAGGCCCTGGGGACAGCCAGAGAAAATGCCGGGCCCTGAGAGATGAGGGTCTTGTTCATATAACAGCAAGGAGGATGCTGTTACAGGATGGACGAGTGCATGGGAGGGTATACAGCGTAAGAGGACTGGAAGGTGAGGCAGCGGCCAGGACGGTCACATCTGTCCTTAAGGAAAATCTCTTTGGCAGCTGAGTGGAAAATGGACTGGAGTGAGCAGAGGCTCTTACAATAGTACAGGCAATCAATGACGAGAGCCTGCACTTGTGTGAATGGAAAGAAAGGGATGCACTTGAGAGATCTTGGGGAGGAATAAAGGCAAGATGTGGCACCAAGACTGGTGTACGTAATAAATGTGAGAAAGGTCCTGAGGATGATGGCAAGGCTGCAAGCCCAGGTGAGGAGGAGGAACATCACAGGGATGCTGGGAGGAGAAGAGGGCTTCAAACATGTGGAGTCTGAGATGTCTGTGGAACACGCAGCTGTAAAGACAGCCATCTCATCATTACCCACTCAGCTACAGGATGCCTTCATGCCCCTGTGCCAGCTACTTTCTGCTACCTGGCTCCCACTTTTTCTGTGGGTCATCTTCCCCCATTCTTTTTTATCTGTATCCCTATACTTGGCATTAGTACCTGGCACGGAGGGGATGCTTCATAAAAGTTTAATGGCTGCATCACCAACAGATAGAGGAAGAAGGGATGACAGAAATGACATGAGAAAGAAAAAATGATAGAGAAAGAATGAAAGAGTCCCAGGAGAGAGCAATGGTTGGTGGGTGTGATCTGTATAGCAAAGGAGACTGAGAGGGAATGATCAGACAGGAAGAAAGCCAAGAACCAAGAGAGAGTAGTAAGCATTGAGAAAACTTGATAAGAGTAAGTAAACAAGAGAAGAGAGTGATCAACTGTGTCAACAAGAGGCCAGAAAAGGATGAGGATTAAGAAAAGGACCTTAGCTTTGGCAATTAAGAGAACATTAAGAATTTTAGAGAGCACTTGCTTTCCAAGAACGATTCCGGAAGCCAGAATGCAGAGCTAAATGGTCTTGAGAGCTGGTGCTGTGGACCCCTATGGGGATTTCAAGGTAAGAAACAGGTATTTTCCTCAGACTTTACTGAGATACCCTGGTTTTGTATCTGAAATTGTGGAGGGAGCATCCTCTTCTTCTGGCAATCAATTAACAAGGACAAACATCTGGTCCCATTAAAGTGTAATCCTGCCCACGTGGCAACATCATTTACATTGTCTAGCAATGTGGGTGTCAATGATGGCATACACCAGGGGACATTAATTTTCCTATTGTACAATACATACCTTAAAACCTGTCCTTGTCAGGGTAAGTACTTTCATTAACAGAAACGAGTGAGGAGAGAGGAAGTATAGACAGTGAGTGTAAATGATTTTCTCAAGGAATTTAGCTGAGAAGGGGACAAATATAGGTTGACAGTTTTATCAAGAATGGTAGGATCAAGTTTTTCTGAGGATAAAGAAACACTTGGTTGTGTTTGTAGACGCCATGGGAGAAGTCAGTAGAGTTAGAGAGTGGGGATGATAGAGGGGGCAATCTTTTGGAGAAGGTGGAATGAGATGAAACAAAGAAGCATCTGAGAGGTTTGCCTTGGCAAAGCCTTTTATATTAGACAGGGGTGAAGGAGACAGTGGAGAAAGCAGTGAGGAGGCCACAGGGGCAGAGTGAGCTCCCAGTATAAGACTGTGGAAGTATAGAGGAGAAAGTCCAGGGAGTCTAGAGTGGGGCTCGGAGAGGAATGAAGCAAGGCAAGATCGGCAATAAGACAAGGGGCCAAGTGTACAGGATAGTGTAGCTTTGAAATGACTCACAGAGGGGTTGAGATAGTGAAGGGGTAATAACCTGGGAAAGAACTGAGGTGTGAAGGGATTGGAAGTCACAGTGAAGATGAAGAACAAGACTGGGGGCTGTACAGGAGCTAGAAAGATGAAATAAGAAAAGCTTATGATCAGAAGAAGGAATTTTACAAATCATTAACATGAAACTGGGTGATAATAAGTGAGAAGGCAGGACCATCTTTGTGGGTAGCTGATGTGGAATGGAGTACTAGATCATGGGAATTGAGTAGATTAAGGAACTGAGAAGTTAGGATATTTAAGAAAGTATCAGTATGTACACTGAAGCCTACTAATCTAAAAACAGGAGTTGGGGAGGAAAGAAAGACTGTGACCCGGACAGTGAACTCAACGAGGAAGGAAAGGGATGTCCTGGTAGTTGATAGACATGGCTACTGGGATGTGGAATGGCTGATAAGTCTGAATTGTGTAAACCTTAAAAAGAAGGAGCTGCCAAGTGATGGGGTAAGAGGGCAAGTCTGGAAGGGGCAACGGAGAGTAAGAAGTGGGACTTCTCTGCCATGACCTCTAAGAGTGAAAATGCAATTGGTATAAGGAAAGGTTAGCAGGGATGAATATCAACAGGATTTGATTGATTTACTCAATCCAGCTCCATCCTTACTTTTTTTTTTTTTTGGTTTTTTTGGGGGGGGGGTGGGGGACGGCAGGGCAATTGGGATTAAGTGACTTGCCCAAGGTCACACAGCTAGTAAGTGTGCTGTGTCTGAGGTTAGATTTGAACTCAGGTCCTCCTAACTCCAGGGCCTGTGCTCTATTCACTGCACCACCTAGATAACCAATTCTTACATTTTATTTGACCATTTTCTAGGTACCAGGCAAAAGGGTAGTCAACCTATTAAGCTAATAATGACTCCTGGTTATTTCACTAACTACTATAAATGAATAAAGTAGCTTTCTAGTCTCTAAAGAATATGACTGGCATGAATCAATTCAGCATGGTCTGATTAATCTTGGTGAACTGGAAAAATTGTTTCTGGACATGGAAGACTAAGAAATGACCCCTGAGCTGAGGTAACAACAGCAGAGGAAAGAGAGTCAGAGGAGCTGAACTGCAACCCCCCTTCTTCCATCTGCTTCTGGTATGACCTTGAGGAAAGGGGCTGGACTAGAAGACCTTGAGAGCTCTTCCAGCTCTGGGGCTCAGACCCTGAGAGCCGCAAGATACTTTTCTAGCAGGCATCACCAGAATCGATCCCTAACCAAAAAAGAGATGATTGGGGAGAAGAAATCAATTCTTTCTGAATATCTGAAGACAGCCTAATAAAATCAGGCTGCTTCTTCCTTTACAAGGTTAAAAAAGAGTACACACTTCTTTTCATAAATGGGTTTGCTGATAATCTCACTAAGCAGGCTAAACTCACAGTTTAAACAGGATAGACCCTTTTATTATCCTAAATAGACATTTATGCAAATCTGAAGTGGGAACAACAAAGAGCGAGCCCCCTCAGTCTCCTCAGGGAGGCTTCCTTTCAGTGTGCCCGATGAAGGAAGCACCATAAATGAAGTGTCACTGCTCAAGTCACAGATTCAAGACATGTGTTTTGACAAGGTTCAGCAGGAATGGCAAATGATACTCTTTTGATGAGTTAGAGCTCCTTCTCTTCTGAGCCAAGTCGATGTTCATGGCTAGCGTTAAAAGATGAGTCCTGGCATTGCCACTGCCCCATCTGAGTCTGTTATTAACTTCTGTATTACTCTTAGTTGAAGAGAAAAGAGTTAATGCCCACATTGGAATAACGTGGTTCCTTCTTTGCAGAAGCTTTTCAGGCTGGGGTCACTGCAAGGCCCAGCATCTTCATTAACTCATTAACCAAGGCAGTAACCCTGGTCATGGGGTTCATTTATCAGCAGGAAAACCCCAGTTGGCAATGGCTAGATATTTCCTGCCCATCTCAGCACCCAGAGTAGAGCGGGAGACTCCATTGTGAGACTGTTTCCTGACTTAGGGAGGAAAGAAAATATTTTCCTGATGACTATTCCTTTTTCAGGCTCGTGTTTGGTTTGGCCGAGAGGCAGGCTAGGGAAAGCACAGGGGGTCTGGGTCCAGTGGCAGGACTTCCTTATGCCTTCTTGCTCTCTAGCTAATTATACTTTAATGATACAGTGTGTATGGACCTCACTGGGTTTTACAGAAAGACACTGAGTTTTAAGTAAGTTTCTATATGAATGCTAATAGCTGTAAATTCTTTAAGTTCAAAAATATCTGCTTGTTATACCTTCCTGCATTACCTATCAGCAGCTAGAATTCACCTTAGTTGTTGCCTCTCTTAGCTCCTGCCTCATCCAACTGTAACAACTGGTTTTTACTATAAATGCTCAGTAGCACTTTCTTTCCTCCTCTAATGAGGAGGAAAATGATGGAAAACTCTTGGAAGTTCAGCAAAAAGCTAGTAGCTTCTCCCAGAAACAAGTTTATACTGGATTAGCAGAAGAGAGGCAGGGGAGAGGGATTACCAGAGACAGAAGCAGGAGGTACCACAAAGAAATGCCGTGTTTTTTAAGAACAACAATAACAATATTTAAAATAGCTAACATTTATAAAGCACCTACTATGTACCAGGCACCAGGCTAAGGTCTTTACAATTACTTTCTCATTGATCATCACAGCTCTGGGAGGCAGATGCTTGTCTGAGCCTTATTTTACAGGTGACAAAATGGAGACAGACGTTGTGTAACTTGCAATTAAGTGTCTGAGGTTGGATTGGAACTTGGGTCTTCTTGACTCCAGGTCTGGCATTCTCTTAACCTGGAATTTGACTCGGCCTCACATCTCGGAGGAAGCCTCTTTGCTGTCAGCATACGGACAGTGACAAGTCCTGGCAAGGTCACCAACACAATGCAGCCCCCTGAAGTGTTGAGGCTGACTCGCTTCAGTGAGGGTGTGGGGAGAGAAGGGATACCACCTGGATGCAGCTTCTTTCCTTCCTTCCCCTTCCCTGGGGGGCTTACTGTTCTGTCTGTGTCTGCTCTACCTTACTCTCTTTTACTAACCTGCTGCTGTTGCCAAAGGGAAAAAGCACTGAATTAGGAGATCTGGGCTTTGGTCGCTTTCTCTGTAACTGAACATCTTTGTGACTTGGAGCAAGTCATGAATTACAGTGACCCCATGCTAGCTCAGGCCTGCCTCACCTTGCACCTGGACCATAGCTGCAGCCTCCTCCTTGGACTCCCTGCCTCCATCCCTCACCGAGCTCCCAAGGAGACAGGCCAACCATGTCACCGCTGTTGAAGAAGATCCAGGGTTCCCTCCTGCCTCTAGGCTCAAATACAAACCCCTTGTTCAACATGTAAAAGACCCTCACGATGTATTACATAGCTTATTACACAGCTGCCCTTTATGGGGGCTCTAGTTGGGCCCAATTGGCCTTTCTGCTGTTTCTCGCCCCTGGATACTCCCTCTCCTGTCTGTCCTTCCTGCTAAGAAGGTCCTAGTTTCTTTCAAAGCTCAGCTCAAGCATCACATCCTCAGGAGGCCTCTCCTGAGGCCCCCTCACCCCTCACCTCCTGGACTTTTTGGTACTTTTTATTTAGTGTGGGCAGCTAGGTGGCACAATGGATAGAGGGCCAGGCCTGGAGACAGAAAGTCTCATCTTCTATCCTTTTTAAAATAATGTTTTATTTTTTCCCAGCTGCATGTAAAAACCATTTTTAACAATTATTTAAAAAATTTTTCAGTTCCAAATTCTCTCCTCTCTCCCTAAGATAGTAAGCAATTTGATATAGGCTCCACAAGTACAATCATGCCAAACATATTTCTATATTAGTCATGTTGTGAAAGATGACAGACCAAAAGAAAAAATAAAGAAAAATAGTATGCTTCCATCTGTATTCAGACTCCATCAATTCTTTCTCCGGGGACGGAGAGCATTTTTTATCACAAGTCCTTCGGAACTGTCGCGCATCATTGTATCGCTGAGAACAGTTAAGTCACTTACAACTGATTACCTTGCTATGTTGCAGTCACTATATACAATGCTCTCCTGGTTGTGCTTATTTCACTCCATATCAGTACACGTAAGTGTTTCCAGATTTTTCTGAAAGCCTCCAATTCCTCATTTCTAATAGCACAATATACTCCATCACAATCATATACCACAACTTGTTTAGCCATTCCCCAACTGACAGAGATATCCTCAATTTCCAATTCTTTACCACCACAAAAAGAACTGCTATGGATAATTTTGTACAAATAGGTCCTTTCCCCTTTTTATTGATCTCTCTTGGATACGGACGTAGCAGTGGTATTGCTGGGTAGAGGGGTATGCCCAGTTTTATAGCCCTTTGGTATAGTTCCAATTTGCTCTCCAGAATGGCTGGATCAGTTCACAACTCCACCAACAGTGCTTTAGTGTCCCACTTTTCCCATATCTCCTCCAACATTTATCACTTTTCTTTTCTGTCATATTAGCTAATCTGATAGATGTGAAGTGGTACCTCAGGGTTGTTTCAATATGCATTTCTCTAATCGATAATCTCTAATCAATTTGAAGCATTTTTTCATATGTATGACTATAGATAATTTTTATTTCTTTGTCAGAAAGCTTGTCTGTTCATATATCCTTTGACCATTTATCAACTGGGGAATGACTTGTGTTCTCATAAATTTGACTCAGTTCCCTATATATTTGAGAAATGAAACCTTTATCCAAGACACTTGAAAAAAAAAATAAAATGTTTTCCCCCAGCTTTTTGCTCTCCATCTAATCTTGGCTGCATTGGTTTTTATTTGTGTAAAAACTTTTTTTAGAAACCTATTTATTTATTTATTTATTTGTTCTTAGTTTTCAATATTCACTTCTATAGGATTTTGAGTTCTAAATTTTCTCCCCCTTCTTTCTAAAATCCCCCCTCCCCAAGACGGTGTGCAATCTGATATAAGCTATACATATGCATTCATATTAAATACATTTCAACATCAGCCATGTTGTAAAGAAAAATTAGAACCAAAGGGAAAAACCACAAGAAAGAAGAAAAAAAAATAGTATGCTTCCATCTGCATTCACACTCCATAGTTCTTCTCTGGATGTGGATAGCATTTTTCATCATGAAACTTTTGGAACTGTCTTATATTCTTGTTGTGCAAAAACTTTTAAATTTAATATAATAAAATTATTCATTTTATATCTTATAATGCTTTCTCTTGTTAGTCATAAATTTTACCCTTATCCATAGATCTGACAGGTAAACTATTCTATACTCCCTAATTAAGACTCATCTTCCAGAGTTCAAATCTGGCTTCAGACACCTATTAGCTGCATGACCCAGGACAAGTCACTTAACCCTGCTTGCCTCAATTGTTCATCTGTAAAATGAGCTGGAGAAGGATATGGCAAGATACTGCAGTATCTTTGCCAAGAAAACCCCAAATGGGCTCATGAAGAGTCAGACATAACTGAACAACAACATCAAATTTACTTTGTACATAGTTTGCATATATGTATATGCTGTCTCCCCCTATAAAATGTGAGCTCCCTGAAGGCAAAGGCTGCATTATTTTTGTCTCTCTATTGCCAGTACTTAGCACAATGCCAGTCACACAACAGGTACCTAGATAAATGCCTGCTGATTGACTGATATAACCTGTATATTCTTCTGCAAAACAAGTCTTTCAGCTCTAAAATTTTATGATTCCCTGACATCTCAGGACTGAAACAGTCAACATACACAGAGTGACACAGTGCACAAATGCAACTCAGAAGCCTAATTTCCTTAGGCGGCACCAAAGAAGTCCTTAGCTATAGAGCAAAGCTAACTCTGGCATCAAACCCTCAAGCCTGTTCTGATCACAGCATCTTTTAACCTTATGGGTCATTTCAGTTGTATCTGACTCTGTGACCCCATCTGGGGTTTTCTTGGCAGAGATGCCAGAGTGCTTTGCCATTTCCTTCTCCAGCCCATTTTACAGATATGGAACTGAGACAAACAGGTAGTAAGCGTCTGAGGCCAGATCTGAACCCAGGTCCTCCTGGCTCTAGGATTGGTGTTCTATCCATTGGGCTACCTAGATGCCCATGGTTTTCAAAGAAGCATGGATTAGTACATATGCTATACAGAATTTTTAAAAAGATGTGTGTCACTGTTTAGTCATAGTGTGTGTCCAACTCTTTGTGACCCATGAACCATGGCACGACAGTCCCTTCTATTCAGTTTTTTTTTAAAAAAGCAATTGGGGTTAAGTAACTTGCTCAAGGTTACACAGCCAGTTATTTCTGGGTGTGGTGGTATCTGAGCCCAGATTCAATCCCAGGTCATCCCGACACTGGAGCCGGTGCTCTTACTCACTGAACCACCTGGCTGCCCCTAAGCAATTGGGGTTAAGTAACTTGCTCAAGGTTACACGGCCAAGTGTTTCTAGGTGGATGCTGTCTGAGCCTGGATTCGATGCCAGGTCATCCCGACTCTGGGGCCGGTGCTCTTACTCACTGTGCTACCTGGCCGCCCCCAGTCCCTTCTATTCTTAACTATCTCTCAAATGTCTGTTCAAGCTCATGTTTGCTGTTTCCATGATACTATCTATCCATCCCTTTTCCTTTTGCCTTCAATCATTTCCAACATCAGGGCCTTTTCCAATGAGTCCTGTCTTCTTATTAAATGGGCAAAATATTTAAGCTTCAGCTTCAGTATCTGACCTTCCAGTGAATAATATGAATTAATTTCTTTAAGCACTGACTGATGCGCTCCCCCTGCTGTTCGAGGGACTCTCAAAAATCTCCTCCAGCACATTTTGAAAGTGCTGATCCTGTGGTATTCAGCTTTCCTTAATAGTCCAACTCTTACAGCCACACGTTGCTACAGGAAAAACCAGAGCTTTGGATATGGACCTTTGTTGGCAAGGTGATTTCTCTCCTTTCTCGTATGCTGCCAAAAAGGCATGTACTTTAATTTTAATAAGTTAGTACCAACATTGTCCATTAAATTTCATCTAAATTGTATTGTTGTTAAAAGGTGTCTGTATGTTCTAGTCATTGTTCTTTTTATACAATAATAAATTGCTTTAAAAAAACAATTTGACCAATGTCTTGTTCTGCCAGAAGTAAGTCGGTTATAATGCTGAATTTGAAAAATAATTCAATCCCAACCTACTTTTATCAAGCTTTTTCTTCCTTATTTCATTCTTTGCCTTTACAGGCAGATGGAAGGGGTTTAGGCTTACTGTAGAAGCATGACAGTACAGGTGGAGAGTTCTGGGTTCTTTCTAGGCCTGATTCACTCCTCACCCCACTAATATGCTGTATGCCCTCGAGCAAATAAGACCACTTTACTGAGCCTGAGTTTCTTCATTAATAAAATGGGGATAATACCTGTTGTTTTCTCTTTTAAACCACGCAGGGTTACTGTAAGGAAAATGCCTTCTAACCCTTAAAATGCTGTCTAAATATAATGCATTCTTTCCCCCAAACATCCTTCACCCCGACTCTCTTTTAGGCCTCTCAGACTTCTGCTGGCATTCCCATTTTCATGAGTACCTTTAACTGTCTTATTCCCCAGGAAAAGAGTGCCACAAGAACAGAAGACAGTGTGCACAAAGCTGGTCCCTGTCTCAGCATGTTCCAAACACACCAGCAAACAGGACTGCTGAGGATAATGAGCTGGGTTCTTGAGTTCTGCTGTCACCTCCTGGCTCCTGGGCTTCTTCCCACTTCTATTATGGGTTACTGAAGACAAATACATCATCAACCAGAACAGTTTCCACCTGGATCTTTCAGTGGAAAACTTTATAGTTGTGAAGGGATTCATGGGGAAAAAGCCTGGAAGTGGGGGGAAGAAGGGGGAGTAGATGAGTTAAATCTTCTCAAATCAGGTCATTAAACTAAGAAGCAGGAATGTTACTGCTGTTGTTGAATTGTTTCAGTCATGTACAACTCTCCATGCCCCCATCTGGGGTTTTCTCTGCAAAGATATTGGAGTGGTTTGCCATTTCCTTCTCCAGTTCATTTTACAGATGAGGAAACCTGGGCAAACAGGGTTAAGTACCCAGGGTCACAATGCTAGTAAGTGCCTCAGGCCACATTTGAACTTGGGTCCTCCTAACTCCAGGGCCAGCACTCTTCCCCTGTACCACCTAGCTGCCAACAGGAACCAGAAAATCTGTGTTTTATTCCAGATCCTGCCATGGTGTTTAGATTTGAGATTAGGCAAAATGCTTCTCCACCCATGACCTGAATAATACCTCCTTTCTGCCCCTCCCAGAAATGCTGTGAGAATTAGTGACACATCCCTGATTTGGCACTCTGAACTTCTTATGAAAAAGGCACTAGGCAGAAGGGAACCCAGGCAGTCCAGCTACTACCATCATTTCATTGTTAGTCTGGGTAAAAATAAAAATGTATTTCAGCCACAGCCACTGGTATAGCCTTTGGAAATGATGGAGAAAATAAAGGTTTGTCTTTACAGATTCCACTGTATTACTTTTCCAGAAAAGAAAGAAATCACCACCACCACCTTCACTGCTTTTGGTTATGCTATTCCTGTCTAGCTGCTTATTGAGTTTTAAAGTGCTGGCAGCCCTAGAAATTCTTGCCCTTTCTTTTCCTAAGCATTTATTTCATTCTCCTCCTTTGTCTAAGGGCAGGTCCTTTGTCTGGAATTTCACTTCGGAGCAGCCTTGAAGTACTCTGGGAACAGTGTGACTATGATTCCTTCAGACTGTGATGTGTTGACTCAATTTTCTCCAGCAGAAGAAGCTGCTCCAGATCATGAAGAAGAGGAACAAATACTAATGGAATTGTTCCAAGATGAAAGGGATTTTTTAAAGTGAATGAATGGAGAGGGTGTACCAGCTGGGACTGATTCCCACAGTCCTTTAGGGAGCACAGGGCTGCAGAGCACATCAGAAAATGTTGGGAGATTATAACTTCAGGATGAGCCCAACTCAATTTTTAAAACCACACCAAACCCAAACTGATCTGGAGATCTACATTAGCTAATAGCATAAAAACTGTCAAAAGCTGCCTGGATAAATGAAAAAGTGGTTAGTTTCCTGAAATGATGAGCCTTAATCTAATTTCTTTCATGTTATTTTAATTCAATTGATTAACTAAGGCTGAGTTCCTAAGATGGATACATAGAAAAATGAGCATATGTGATGAATTGATTGTCTAGTGTGACAGACTGGACTATATATACAAACGCTCCATATTCTGTTGTGTAATTTTCTGCTTTTCTTTAAGGCTTGTGTTTTGTCGAGAAAGAGCAAGAATCCTTGACATGAACACTGCTCCCACCAAAAAAAAAAAGTAAAGCAGGGTACTTAATTTCAAAATTTCTATTTAGTGTAAATGTGCTATAACAACATGCTACATATAACCAGGTACAGTTATCTGGACCCCAACGGAGAAGCTGCTCGGCTGCCACCATCGGAAGGAGTTGCACTCCTTGGGCAGCACATCAGCTGTGAGGTCACTGAAGAACTTACCGCCCAGCACACGGCCTTCAGGGGCCTACAAGTATTATTTCACTGCCGTACACTGACATAAAAATGAAATAGAAGTCAAGTTCATTAAATGCTTTGGAAAACAAACTGCTGATACTAAGTATGCTCACCAGAAAAATATCCATAGAGTACTGGCCCTGAAGTCAGGAAGACTCATCTTCCTGAGCTGAAATCCAGCTTTAGACATTCCCTAGCTGTGTGACCCTGGACAAGTCACTGAACCCTGGTTATCTCAGTTTCCTTATCTGTCAAATGAGCTGGAGAAGGAAATGGCAAACCACTCTAATATATTTGCCAAGAAAATCCCAAATCAGATCACAAAGAGTTGGACACCACTGAAAACAACCAAACAACATTATATTTGCTGGGAGGGAGAAGAAGAGAGACTTAAAAAAAAAAAAAGTGATCCTTTGCTATCTCAACAATAATTCCCACAGAAAAAGAAACAATATGGCTTAGAGAAAATGCCCTAAATGTGTTGACCAAAGAGGTGAATTTCCCTCCTATGACTGATGAGGAAGCCTCAAAGTCTTCAGAAACTGAAATGTGTGGAATGTGAAATTAACTTAAAAAAAAATTTGCAAGGAAAAATCCAGGAAAAGATTGATCTTAATTATAAGCCATGTATGAGCCGGTCTCCAGAGGAAGCTCAGTTGTTATGTTGCCTCATTATACCCTCGGCCACAGCCCTGGGACTGCATGAGGGACTAAGAAGCTGTCTGAGAGCTACCACAACTCCACCCAAGAAGTCTGACTGTTGGAATGCCGAGAACAACATCCCTGGATGGTGGATTGAGGAATGCTGAGCAGCAGCTTACGAGTTCAAGGCTAGTGCTCAGAATAAGTCTACCGTGAGAACTTCAGCCTGGGCTCAAACACATTCTGGATTACATTGTGCTTCCGAGAACAAACTGAATACCAAAGGCAGGAAAATGGGTTTATGTCTGGGGCTCTGATGGGTTTGTGCAAGTCTGCAAGGTGTTTACTCTGCTGTAAAGTAACTGCTTCAACCTACGGCTGTGGGATGCCACCACCTTAAAATCTGTATGATGAACAATATCCGGGAAGGTTATTAGTAGGTGAGGCAGAAATGAGGAATGCTGGGGCTAGGGATATGTTAATATGCCAAAGTTTCCTTTCTGAATATATACTTTAAAAGAGTAGACTAATAAAAAGATTAAGTAGGAGGGAGTCAACAGCAACTGAGGACTTCAACGTACAAGGCAGGAAGGTGGTGCATTGGACAGAGAGCTGGGTCTGGAGTCAGGAAGGGTTTGATTATTTCAGTCATGCCCAGCTCTTCATGACCCCATTCAGAGTTCTCTTGGCAGAGATATTGGAGTGGTTTGCCATTTCCTTCTCCAGCTCAACTGACAGATGAGGAAACTGAGTCAACAGGGTAAGGTGACTTGCCCAGGGTCACACAGCTATTAAATGTTCCAAGACCAATCTGAAGTCAAGAAAAGCAGCGTTCCTGACTTCAGGCCCGGATCTATCCAATGTGCCACCTATCTACCTAAATCAGAAACACCCAAGTTTAAATCCAGTAGCATATACTTACTCAGTGGCAGTGACCCTAGGCAAGTCATTTAACCCATCTGTCTCCGTTTTTTTCAACTGTAAAATTGGAATAATAATAACACCTACCTCTAAGGATTGTGGGGAAGATTAAATAAAATAACATTTGTGAAGCACTAGGCACCGTACCAGGCCCAAAGTAGCATTAAATAAATGCTTATTCCCTTACTAACTAGGGTGGGCATGTAGGTTTTTACCCTATGGTACCAAAATTTGGAGGGCATTGAAAACACTCATACTACTACCAGCAGACATAACTGAATAAGCATGGCTCTTAAAAAGCAGAAAGATACCCGATGAAATGTTTCCCACCCACCCCACCAACCCCTACCCTGAAGGTGAGCTCCTCTCTGGCCTGGCCACGCCCAGCTGCTGGTCCCAGGGGCAGCTTTTCTAGCCATGGCCTTGCGGCATCTCAGGGATTTCTCTCCACATGGGGCACTATGTCCCAATGCTCACAAGGAAGCCCAAGGTTTCTCCCCAAAGTCTGTGAAAAGGGATCTTAGGATGCCTTGTCTTGGCCCTGGTGTGCTTTCAGCACTTGCCTCTGAGTGGTAGAACTACTAGAGGCAGCCTGGTGCTGGCAATATCCCACCACAAGAGGGTAAATTTGTCATGCAGCTGCACCACAGCTTGTACTTTCTTGGTTTTCCGGCTTTTTCGCAGCCTAGGGCACAAGGCTATGAATGCAAACCTGGGCTGGACTACTGGCAATGGAAGGTAGAGGAAGTGTTGCATTTAACTCGACAAATTGCAAAACTGTAGCAAACTGCAAGCTGTCTCTAATTAAATATTGTAGTTTATTAAAAATTACTACTGACATTTAATTAGAGACAAATGTAAGTGGAGTACAGCCTTAAGTTACATTAAAATACTTGCCAGTAGACTCATATTCAGGCATTTTGGTCTGTCATTTTAAAAAACTGTCTCCCCCTCCCATGCTCTGTACAGGAGGGGCTATTTTTAATTGCAATATGATGCTCACGCGCCTTTGCTGGAATTTTTAAAGACTTCGTTGATGCTGAGGGTAAGGAAACAAACCCCAGCCCCATAAATTCAGGCATGAAAACTTGACATGAGCATCTTGCTGTACAGTGGCCTCAGTCCACTGAAGGCCAACCCTTGCTTGCTGATGGCTTGCAGTGGCTGCCCTTTCACCAAGGCCAGTAGCTGATCACACACCAGCATCATAAAAGGCTTTTGCTTAATTTCACAACAGAAGATGGGCTAAACGATGAAAGCTTCCATATATGAGTTCACAATGGTTTTCACTAAGAAACTTGTTAACAGATGGGAAAAACTCTCATTTCTCAGAGTTTCTACACACAGAGAACGATTACCTTCCTCTGCAAACAGGACAAAAATCTGCCAAAAGGATAAGCCACCTACACTTGCTCATGTCCTCTTTAACTTAGGAACTACATCTCCTTTTGTCAAGTAACCTTCCATGGGAGAATCTGAAGATGCCACCATTTTCCAGCTGGCCACCTGACCAGGAATCTTCAGTATAATAATCACATACCGTATCAGTATTCATTATGCACTCTTATGAAAATGTCCTTTGGTTACCCACATGTCTACGAGGAAATCCAAATACACTCAGTTTAAGTTGTCTTGCTGAACCAGTGTGCCTTAAAACATACCAAGTATTAGTCTTCTTGGTTGATTATAGCTAAATTCATCCAAAGAGGACAATTTCCTTCCTTTCCAACCCGAAGAACCTGGTTCTCTACGTATTTCAATAAAGATAGCTACCTGGCTATTCTGTTTGCAAAGATTTGTAGAGATAGGCAATAAAGACAGACAGGACAACATTTTATCAGTCTGACAGTCTTTCTGTATGTCCAAACATCTCTTTTGCTTTAATTTAAACACATTTTTATTTTATTTGGTTCTTCATGGAAAGAGAAAAGATTCCTCAGCAACTTCCTCATAAAAGCCATTCAAATCCCTAAAGGTAGTAATAAAGTCATTCCTAAGCTTTCTCTTTTGTAGGCCAAACAACCATTCCCTCACATTTCCTCAGGGGATAAACGCTTCACTAGGAAAGGGAGAGCTTTATTTGTCTTTGACTCAGCCCTCACCTAGCATAGTGCCTGGCACACAGACAGCAGGGGCTTAAATGTTTGTTGAATGAACGAATATAGACTTTCGGAATCTTTCATTACTAAAATATTCATCACTTTAATCAAACCAATTATTTAAATCATGTATGAAAATGGGCTCCTTCTAAGCACATCTCCTAAAAGTATATTGCTCCAGACATTCTATCTTCCTCTTTAAAGTACTGGTGACAAAGGGAAAGTAGAGAAGGACCCAGTCATCACTGGCAGGGAGGGAACAGCTCAGTCACCAAAAGGCTGTGATCTGATTGTATTTTTTCTGAAGGGCACCAGGTGTTTGGCTGATTTGGATCAAAGATCAGACCTGTTATCTGAAGCTCAACCAGAGTTCCGCTTGACTGCCAGGATGTGGACACAGATGGTCTTGTTTTAGTGGCTAAAAAGGGCAAATTATTCCAGCTCTGTCAAATGGAGGGAGGTAGGGATCTAGTATTATTGTCCTCAATTCTACTCGGCCTTATTATCTGGAGTTAAAACTGCTATCTCTTGGAGTAATGACAAGAGGGAAGGGAGGAGTCTCCTGCTTTTTGCCATTGCTGTTGCTGTTGGCACCATCAAACGCAGGCTGAAATGAAATCATCCTTTGTCAGAAGTCAAGAGTAGGATTAGTTTATGGGGGAATTCTCTACAACATTCATGTATTCAGTCTGTTTGCAGATAGCTAGGGAAATTGAACTCTGCACTTGGGATTACCAATAACTATTCTGTTAAGTACCTAAAATTAAAAACAAACAAACGTGTTTTAAAGGTATCAATGAAATGCATAGTTAGAGTTAACAGGCTTCTAAGAAATAAAGATACCTGCAGATGGGAGAAGGAAGAAGTCATCTGTTCTCATCTGTTCTTTACATGGAGGCAAATGATCTGTCTTCCCTGCTCCCTGATTCCCAAAGCAAACTGACCAGGAGCTCATCCAAAAGTATCCAACAGGAACTGCTAATGTAACTTCTATGAAAACAATGGGATTCGCATACTAAAGACTTTTAAAGCTAAACATTACTTAAATTTTAGAAAAAAAATTTCCACTTCTAAAGTCAAATTGATAAATTTAGAAAGTGTCAAGACAAGCCTCTCCAAAACAACCTCTCCTAAGTTTTTTAAACCTATACCTTGTTCTTGCCTTCTGACTTTACAATAGGGTAATTTCCTTGTAATGACAACCACAACAATAATAAAAATTGTTGGGTGGGTGGGTGATGTCTTTTGATGTATGCTTATACTGGATTTAAATGAGGCAGAGTTGAATGAAGATGTTGGCCTCACTCCCTCCTCCAGAGTCACACAGTCCAGCCGCAGGACAGAATCATTCTGACTGGTGATGGCTCAAGATGCAGTGAATGACCCTGGCGATTTCCATGTCTAACAAAGCTCTGAGAGCTCCACAGCGACTACGGTACTTCAGCTGCCTTCATGGCCATTGGGACAAACTGCTCTCATCTGCTCATTCCACCAGGGGAAGTGTTCCGTAGACAATCCCCCAACTCACCGATGGCTCTAAGACCACTTGGTTTCCATCAACCTGGTTTAATCTGCCAAAACGGTTTAGCGGTGTGTGGCCGCTGTACCCGGTACAGCTTCTTGGAGCCATGAGTGAGGTTGGATAGAACAGGTGGACGCCAAAGGTGGAGGAGCAGCCCTGAAAAAGGGCTTGGCAGCCACCACCCCAGAAGTGCCGGTCCTCCTTGAGCATATCCTATACCCCAATAATAAATATAAAATTAATAAAATAATTATAAAAATGACATTTATATAGCACTTCAAGGTTGACAAAATGCTTTACATTTGTTATCTCCTTTGATTCTTATAACAACCCTATGAGGCAGGTATTATTATTATTATTATTAGTAACCCTATTTTCTATATAGATGAGGAAACTGAGGTCAAGAGGTGATATGTCCAGTTGTCACACAGCTAATAAGCTTGTGAGACAGGATTTGAATTCAGGTCTTCCTGACTCTAAGCCTAGCATTCTATTCACTATGCCATCTACATAACCTCATTAAATCTCCCTCCACCCAAGAGTGAAAGATTGAAGAAGTAAGAGTAAGTCACAGTTGTCTGGTGCTGTACTTAAAGGGGTTTTCTGTACAAAATCTGCTAATTTAGAAAACTAGACTGAGTCAGACACCCGGAATTCTACTCTAAGTTCTGACAGAAATTCTCTGTGACCTCAAACCAGTACCTTGACCTCTCAACCTCATTTACTTCATTTTTAAAATGAAGGTCTTGGACCTTACAATTTCTTGTTGCTACAAAAGTGTATGATTCTGGTTTCTGAGTAACTTCAATGATGCTTTAGGCCATGTAAAACATAATAACATTTTCTACAGACTTTCATTTTAACAGTGTGTGAATCTTTATGTTTTAAGTGCTTTTTTATAAACAACATATTATTAGATTCTGCTTTTTACTACCCTTTTCCATTTCATGAAAGAATTCTTCCATTTACATCAGTACTTAAATGCTAATTGGTCATTTCCTTCCACTCTGTCTCACACTTCTTTCCTCTCTTTGTCCCTCCCTACCACATCTTGGCATATCAGAACAAGGTGATGAAAGAACATAATAAACAACAGTGATCTATAATTGAAGCCATCTGCTGAAACTCACACTCCTCCTCTAGTCTAAACCCTATCGCTGATTCATATACTTTCTTTTTCTCCTTTTAACTCTCTAAAGCTGAAGTCTGTTTTGCTTTTGATATTTCCACCCTCTTAAAACTCCTCTCACCCCTTTCCCCATTTCTGCACTGGTCTTTGTTGAGTTTAATATATCACCATAACAAATGATATGTACAAGTACAAGCACGCATGTTCAACCATCCTTTGTCCAGTTTGGATAAGAATGAGGTTTATGTGATGCATCTCTTTTCCTTCCCTTTCCTCCATGTTTATATGCTAATCTCATACAGCCCAATTATGAGAAATATTTATTTACAATCCCTTCTTCATATCTTCCCTACTGTATTCCTTCTCTGCTTTTTTCCCTGCTGTAAGATCACCCACATAGAACAAAACCATCCCTAGGGCCTCTGTTTCTCATATTTCATTCCCTTTCTAACTCTTGAAGACATTAAGATTTTGAAGAGCTACTTGTTTCTTCTACTCTTATTAGAATGAAAGCACATAATTATCATTTAACTCCTTCCAATTGCTCAAATGTATTTTACCTGTATGGGTTTCTACTGACTCTTGTTTTGCACTTCAAAGTTTCTATTCAGCTTTATCCTTTTAGTTAAGAATGCTTGAAAGTGGGGCCAGCTAGGTGGTGCTGTGAATAGAGCACTGGCCCTGGAGTCAGGAGGATCTAAGTTCAAATCTGGCCTCAGATTTCCACGTACTAGCTGTGTGACCTTGGGCAAGTCACTTAACCCCAATTGCCTTGCATTCCCCCCTCCAAAAAAGCAAAAAAAAAAAAAAAGGAATGCTTGAAAGTCCTCTATTCTATTAAAGGCCCATTTTCCCACCAATAAAATTATATTCAGAATTGTAGGATAAGTTTCTTTTAAGTCTTTAGGAATATCATATTCCAAAATTTCTTCTCCTTCATAGTAACAATTGCCAAGTCTTATGTGATCCTGGCTGTAGTTCCTTGATATTTCTACTCTTTCTTTTTGGATCTTTGCAGTACTTTTTTTTTTTTTAACTAGAAAGCTCTGAATTTTGGCTACAACATTAGTGGGGGGTTTTCATTTTGAGGTTTCTTCCAAGAAGTGATTAATTGATTCTTCCTTATTTTTATTTTGCTTTTTGGTTCTATTAAGGCTGGCAGTTTTCATTTATGATTTCTTAAAATATTATAATGGGGGGAGGCTAGGTGGCTCAGTGAATAGAGCACCAGTCCTGGAGTCAGGAGGACCTGAGTTCAAATCCAGCCTCAGATGCTTGACACACTTACTAGCCATGTGACCTTGGGCAAGTCACTTAACCCCAACTGCCCCTCCAAAAAGCAAAAAAACCAAAATAAAACCATAAAAAAAATTATAATCCGGCTTTTTTTCTCTTGGTCATGGTTCTTTGGGTACCCTTGGATGTTATCCATATAGGCCCAGTGACTTGATTAGTCACATGAGTTCAGCCCTCTTCACCTCTTGCCTGGATTACTGAAACAGCTTCCTAATTAGTCTCCCTGCTTATAGTTCAGCTCCTCTGGGAAAAGAAATGGAGAGCAAGTAAAATTGTTTCTAAAGATGGAATCATAGCATTCTAGAGCTGAAAGAAACTTTTAAGATCATCTAGTTAACGCTTTCTCCTTCTTGAAATCATCTTCTATTACTTTGTACAAACTTCATCTTTCCTTATCTATGTACCAGTTTTCCTCTCCCCAACTTCTCACCCTCAAGAACAATGTAAGCCCCTCTGAGCAGGGCAGGGAGTTTTGCTTTTGTCATTATATTTCCAAAATCTAACAGCGTCTTTCATATGACAGGCCGAATTTTTAAAAAATGAATTGTTCGAAATTACCTATAGACCATAACAGAACACAAGGTCTTTGGTCAAATTGGATAACATTATATTTTTGTTGTTCAGTCATTTCAAGTAGTGTCCAATTCTTTGTGACCTCATTTGAGGCTATCTTGTGATAAAGTGGTTTGCTATTTCCTTCTCTATTTCACTTTACAGATGAGGAAACTGAGCCAAAAATGATAAACTGACTTGCCCAGGGTCACAGAGTTACTGTCTGAGACCAAATTTGAACTCAGATATTTCTGACTTCGGACCCAGCACTCTATCCACTAGAATTAAACTACACTACTGAAAATTAAGATGTCACTATTGAGGAGAGATGATCAAATGTACCTAGTGTTTTGCTGTGGGTAAACTTTATTCAAATCAACCAATAATAATTTATTTAAGATATATGGAAAGAATTTAGTAAACAAATTTATACTGGAGAAAAAAATAACCAGTTTTTACTACCTGGTAAAAGTTATCTCCTACTTGAGGGCCAAAAATCTGAATGGAAAGCAATTTTAAATCACATTACCCATTAGACACTCAGCACCACACCCAGAAGTAACTGGCCGTGTAACCTTGAGCAAGTTACTTAACCCCGATTGCTTAAAAATAAATAAATAAATACTTATTTGACTTGTTATAAAGAATCTGTTTAAAAAAAGTGTTTCAGATAAAGGAATGCTGACAGAGTCATCTCTTCAACATGCAACAAGAAAAAGGCATTGTTATTTTAGGTGATGCTAATTAACAAAGAATAATTCACACTGCCAGCTCAAAAATGACAAATTTCTATACACGTTTTTGTGAGCAAAACTGTGACATGTATGAAGTGTTATGCCAGTTCTTCCTCTCTGTTTCTGAAGAAAGTCAAACCTACTAAGCCAGCCCCGAGTTTATCTTTGAATGTTTTTCCTTTATTGAGTACTTCTTGTAAAGACATATAGAAGGGCAATGACTTTAACTAAGCGTTTGCTGTTTTTCAAGCACAGTGTTAATAGCTGCAGATACAAACAGTTAGAGAGTCTGTCCCTGACCTCATGGAGCTTACGTTCTACTGGGGGAAGAAAACACATCAAGAGTTGTTGAGGTAGAAGGAGAATATGAGCAAGGAATGGTAAGAAAATGGCTAGAAAGTGGTAGGCTCCCAGCAAAATAAGATCAAAACTGACCTATCAAAGTTGGTGGTGTTTAAGGTTGCTATGAGACAGGAGCAAAAGCAGATGAAGGTCAGACTGAATAAATTCCTTAAAGAAAAAAAGCCCCAGATTAGCTGGATTTACAAGTGCATCCTACAATTTAAGGAACAATTAATTCCAATACTACATATATTATTTGAAAAAAAAAATAAGTAAAAGAATCCTACCAAATTCCTCCTATGACCCAAATATAGTCTTGACACCTGAACTAGAGAGAGCCAAAACAGAGAAAGAAAACTATAGGCCAATGTCCCTAATGAATACTGATGCAAAATTTTAAATAAAATGCTAGCAAGGAGAGGACAGTAATATTTCACTAAGATCATACACTATGAACAGACTAGATTTATGTTAGGAATTCAGGCTGGTTCAAAATTAGGAAAACTATAAGCATAACGGACCCTATCACTAACAAAAACAACAAAAATTATATGATTATTTCAACAGTCACAGAAAAAGCTTTTAATAAAATACAACACCTACTCATTTTAAAAAACCACCATTAGAAAACATAGGAATAAATGGAGCTTTTCTTAAAATTCTAAGTTTTATATGCCCATCTAAAACCAAGAGTAAGCATTAACTGAAATGAGGATAAACTAGAAGACTTTACAATAAGATCAGGGTGTGAAGGGCAAGGATTTACATTACCACCATTATTTGATATTGTACTAGAAATGCTAGCTTTAGCAATAAAACAAGAAGAAGAAATAAAAAGAATAAGCACGGGCAACAAAACTATGACTTTTTGCAGATGATATGATGGTTTTCTTAGAGAACCCTAAAGAGTCGACTAAAAACTACATGAAACAACAACTTCAGCAAAATTGCAAGATATAAAATAAAGCCGACACAAATCATAAGCATTTCTGTGTATTATCAACAGAATTCAACAGGAAAAGCTAAAGAGTAATTCCATTTAAAATAATTTCAGACAGTATGAAATACTTGAGAGTTTACCTAACAAGTAACACACAGACACTTTATGAACATAATTACAAAACACTCTTTACACAAATAAAGACAGAGCTACATAACTGAAGAATTAGTAACTGCTCATAGGTAGGCTGAGCCAATATAACAACAATGACAATACTACCTAAATTAATTTATTTATTCAGTCCCATACCAATCAAACAATCAAATAATTACTTTACATTGGGGCAGCAGGGTGGTGCAGTGAATAGTTCAAATCCAGCCTCAGACACTTAACTTACTAGCCGTGTGACCTTGGGAAAGTCACTTAACCTCAACTGCCCTGTCCTCCCCCCTCAAAGAAAAAAAATAATTACATAGAAAAAATAATAAAATTCATTTGGAGAACTGAAAGGTCAAGAACATCAAGGGAACCAATAGGAAAAAAATAGGAAGGAAGAGGGTTTAGTAGTAACATAGCTCAAACTATGTTACAAAGGCTATAATCCTCAAAACAATTTGGTACTGGATAAAAAATAGAGTGGTTGATCAATGGAACAAATTAGTTACATAACACATAGAAGCAAATGAGCACAGTAACCTAGTATTTGATAAACCCAAAGATTCCAGCTCTTCGTGGTAAGAATTCACTATATGACAGGACCTTCTGGAAAAATAAGAAAGTAGTCTGGCAGAAAGTGGACACAGACAAACATCTCATACTGTATGAGTTGACTGGTTGACTGGTATGTCAATATAAACTCAAAATGAGTATATGATTTAAACATAAAGGATGGTATCTTAAGCAAATTAGGGGGAAATTACCTGTCAAATCTATGGAAAGGGGAAGAGTTCATGATCAAACAAGAGATACAGAGGTTCACGTAAGGTAAAAATGGATCGTTTGGATGATTTAAAATTTTAAAAGTCTTTTCATAAATAAAACCAATGCAGCTAAAAGGAGAAGAAAAGCAAGAAACTAAGGGAAAAAAATCTCTGTAGTGAGTTTCTCTGATAAAGGTCTCATTTCTAAAATACGTAAGGGAACTGAACTAAATCTATAAGAATAATAGTCACTCCCCAAGTGATAAATGGTCATGGGACATGAACAGGCAGTTTTCAGAGGAAGAAATCAAAGCTATCAAGTCATATGAAAATGTCCTAAATCATTAACAATTAGAGAACTGCAAATCAGAACAACTCGGAGATACCACCATACATCTATCAGATTGACTAAAATGAAAGAAAAGAGAAATGACAAATGCTGGAGGGGATGTGGGAAAATAGGTAACTAATGTACTATCGGTGAAGCTATGAAACACAAATATGGTCTTAATACCTACACCAGAGAGAATCAGAAAAAGAAAACTATAGACCAATTTCCCTTATGAATATTGATGCAGAAATTTTAAACAAAATACTAGCAAGGAGACTGAGCAGCTAGGTGGTACAGTGGATAGACTCCTGGGCTTGGAGTCAGGAAGATCTGAGTTCAAATCCAGTTATGAGCTATATGACCCTGGGCAAGTCACTTAATGTTTGCCTCATTCCTCATCTGTAAAACGGGGATAATAACAGCACCTACCTCCCAGGGTTGTTATGTGATGTTCATGAGATTAAAATTATAAAGTGATTGTGTACTGTGCCTAGCTTATAGTAAGTACTACATAAATGCTAGGTATTATTATTATTGTTGTTGTTATAGCAATATCACAAAGGACCAAGATAGAAGTTCAATAGCAGGAAAATTATCAGCATAATTAACCAGATTAAACAAAAACAACCGGTTTATTTCAACAAATGCAGAAAAAGCTTTTGACAAAATATAATACCCATTCCTGTTTAAAAAAAAAAAAGACAAGAAAGCACAGCAATAGATGGAGCTTTTCTTAAAATAGTAAGTTGTTGTTCAGTTACATTTGCTTCTTCATGATCCCATGGACCACAGCATGCCAGGCCCTTCTATCCTCCACTGTCTCCCAAAGTACATCCAAGCTTATGTTTGTTGCTTCCATGTCACTATCTATCCATTTCATCCTCTGCTGTCCCCTTCTCCTTTTACCTTCAATCTTTCCCAACATCAGGTTTTTTTTCCCCCAATAAGTCCCATCTTCTTATTATGTGGTCAAAGTATTTAAGTTTCCAGCTTCAGTATTTGACCTTTTAATGAATAGTCTGAATTATATTTATCTAAAACTAAGAGTAAACATTATCTATAATGGAGATAAGCTAGGTTAAGAAATTAGACAAATCCCACTAAGTCAGTAAGAAGGGACCTTCTTCCCAGGAAGCTTTCAATCTAGCTCATACCAATAATTCAATTCAAGAAACATTTACTTTGTTAAGCACCAAGTTCCGCAAACTTCTAGATCTAAGACCACTTAACCTAACATAAGGCTCGAAAGTAACTACTAGAAAAGAACTCAAGTCAGAGCCTCCTTAGGGACTGAGAAAATAGAGCCACGTACAACTAAGTTTAAGTGATGGGCTTCTCATTGGTCTCATACCCAGTTTTATATTTTTTTAAATCAGATTTCCCTTTTTTCTCTCAGATGATAATGGCCCTCAGGATATCTATGAAGCAAAATAAACAAGGAAACGACCCAGAAATATGAGCTTTCTACTCGTGTCCTACCTTTTTAGTGGTAACCAGATGTCTACTTCCAAATTTGGGAGAACCATGAAACTGGACCTTTTCATTAGTTTTAATAGCTCTCAATGACAGATTTAACCACAAAGCCATCATCAGATGTTCTGCTGTAGATGTGTTCTATTTCACTTTTACAAACTCAAAAAAACTAATTATAAAAGTTACAATAGAGGCTTCTAGTACAAAAGTATTTGTTAACATGAGAGCATAACCAAGATAGACCAGATTCCAAATATAGCTGAATCTAAAACCTTAAACCTTCACCTCCTGGCTAGATTATATAATGTATCTGAACCAGTGCTTAGAACAGCGTGACACACAGTAGGCACTTAATAAATACTTGTTGACTTGGTTTGACTAATTAGGCTGATGATGAGACCAGAAATTGTGACAGAAGAGCGAACAGGGACTGGGAGTACTCAGTAGCTGGCACAGGGTCTGAGCAGTAAGTGGGTCATGATTAAGTAGCCCTCAGACCAGATGACAAGGCTAAGGGGAAAACTAAGGTAGCAAAAATAGTGTGAGGAAGGGAAGAGCCTTGCCCAGGTTTTGTGTGATGTTCTCTGCACACTGCAGACAATTATTAAATTATTACTGAATTCCATAGATATAAAAATATGTGAATTTCATTTCCAACCACCCTGGCAGCCTTTTCAGAGATGATGTTACAGCAAAAGGTTCCAGGTGTAGGTCATATCACTGTATTCATGGGTCCTCCTACTATTTAAACTTCAATTCCAAAAGTTAACTCACCCTTTATACTCTTCCCCAGAGAGGTATTCTCTCCATTGCCTGATTCTGGCTTTTGGTTTGAAGAAGATTTTTTTTTTTAATTGAAAAATCTAAATCTATTTTGAAATCCTAACACAGTTCCATTCATTGATTAATGAACTTGAATGGACACAGTCCAAGCACAATACATTAGCTAAATAACTGGATATCAGAACTGAAGTGGAAGGGCAAAGATTATTCATTAATTTGCCAAGTGCCATAGATACCAAGTAAGCCTGGTCTGAATGTCCCAGAATTCCTCTTGAGCACTTCTAGGTAAGCAGGAAATTCATTAAAGGTATCTATGGAACCTTTAGAAAAGACATCGGGGAATACCCGAGAAGTCTGAAATAGCCATCTCCTCTTTATGGAGGGTGGTGGTAAGGACTGCAGACCTGGAGTATGTTTTCTTCCTCCCCTGTTACAAACATGTAGTTGAGCAAAACAAATTTTTGCACTGGTCATGTCTAAAATAAGTGTCTCCAACTGCACTGTCACCTCTCTGAGTTGGGAAGCTTGTTTCATCATGAGTTTTCGGATATTGTTACTGGCCATTGTGCTGATCAGAGTTTCCAAGTTTTCTTTAAAAAAAAAATTTAGTTTTAATCAGCTATGATATGCCTTCTTACTGTCCCACCCCAATCCCCATTCTAGGGTGTATTTTCAAAAGAAATCACTTTTTTTCTAAGTGATAATAAATCATGAAGGTATAAAGGCTTCAAATTATATAATTTAACATTCTTTGCCAAAGATTTCATAATCAACACAGATATGTGATAGGATGTATATTTTCATCAAGAATGTTTGAATAAACACTTATCTCTTGTAAAGGGTGTCACCAAAAAAAACCAAAAACCAAACGATTCCCTAAGGCATTTCCCTTTCACTTAATCATGAACATTAACTGTTAGTTCTATTTACTACTAAGAATAACAAGTAAATAATGCAGTTGGATACCCAGTAAGAGTGTTAGACTGGAGCCAGAGGTTGCAGGTTCTGGTATCGGTTCTGCCATTTAAACCTTGTATAACCTTGGACAAGCAGTTTTCTGGGTCTCAGTTTAAGTTACACTGTATGGCTTTGAAGGTACATTCTAGCTTTTAATCTATGTATGATCTTTGATTGGAATTCTTTAGCAATTATAGTAAAAAATGAAACCTGTTTACAGAATTTTAGAGGTAAAAGAAGTTTAGAATTATCTCATTTTACAGACGAGGAAATAGATTTGCCTGAGGACACACAGATCCAGGGACAGTGCTAGTAATCCTTCAGCGTATGGAACTAGGTGGCAGAGGAGATGGCTTTACAGTCAGGAAGACTTACTAGACACCATGATCACGAACAAGTCATTTACTCTCTGTTTGCCTGAGTCTTCATTTGGAAAATAAGCATAATAATAGCACGTACCTCACACGGTCATTGTGACAATCAACCTTTAAGTTATATGAATGCTAGCTATTATTATTATCTATGCTATAGGAGTCTACAATGCCTCTAGAATTCTGGATCTAAGAAATTTCTTGGATTTAAGCTATTTCTGGCTATATTCTATGAAGCTTCTTTTTCTACTTCCTGACAATACGTACTTCCCTGATTTCCCCACCCCTATTTCTCAAACTTTTAAAAGCTGGGGTCAAATTCTGCTTCTGAGCCAAAACTTCGGCTCTCAATCTTTGCCTACCTCATTGACAACCTTCTCAAAATAGTACTGTTAAAAGATTCCAAAACTTAACAAGTATGTTTATAAACTACAAACGTCCTCTGTGAATGGGAACCACAGGCTGAGGTGCCAGATACTGTAAGTATTTAGCTCATAAAGTGAAAGGAAGCTTATGGTGCACATAATCCAGCTCCTAAGGCCCTACCAGTCTAAGAATACAGTACAGAAAATAACAGGACACAGGAGAAATGTTCCTCACTTGACTAGTTTCTTTCTGAATTTCACACTATTCATTTCCTCTCTGGTTCCCATGGTTTCCTTGTATTTGTTTTCAAGTTCTTTGTTATTTCTTTGCCCTCTTCCTTTGTCTATTCTATAGTGTGGAGCTATGGAATAGACTAGAAGTATAGTGTGAGATAAAAAACATGTAGGTTTGGAACTAGAATTCAGACTAGCTTAATTCCCATGCCCACAGGAAGCCGTTTCTATAAGATGAAGAACCTTGGGAAATTCCAAGCACTAGAGTCATGAGATCAACATTTTCCGTTGCATGCTTGCTAGGCCCTACAAGTTAGAAGCTGTCAAAATTTAGTTAGGGCTAGTCAGACAGATAGTACCTTATCTATAAAATACAATCTTCTGATTTTTTAGAAATAAAATTTGTATCGATAACTTTTGTGTTTATACCACACCTATGTTTCCCACTGTATCTCTCTTCCAAACCCTTCCCAAGGAGCCATTCCTTAGAATAAAGAATAAAAAAAGAGAGGAAGAAAGAAAAAAGGTCAACAAAGCTAATCAACATAATAAAAAAAAGTCTGACAGGAAAGGCAATGCTCAATATGCATGACTCTCAACTTCTGCAAAGAAGGGGGTTCTATCTTCTCTTCCCTAACTTCCTTCAAGTCTCAACTAAAATTCCGCCTTCTTCAAGAAGCCTTCTCATTCCTCGTTAGTGCTAAGGTCTTCTCTTTGAGAGTGTGTCCAATTTCTCTCCTATGTATCTTGTTTGCACATAGTTGTTTTCATGTTCTTTCCCCCGTTAGAATGGCAGTTCTATGAGAAAGGGGGCTGCTTTCGTCCTGCTTTGTATCCCTAGTCCATAGCCCTGTGCTTGGCACACAGCAGGGGCATCATAAATGCTGCCTGCCTGCCTGCTTGCTTGACAGCTCTCTTCTTCCAGGTAAAGCCTGGTCATTACAATCTCACAGTATCCAGTTTTGATTGTTTTGTTGTGGTTTTTTCCACTTACATGGTTGTAGTCATACTGTTCTCTAGTTTCCTTTGGCCCCTGCTCAACAGCAGCGGTGGCAGCTTGACTGGCTGAGGGCTTACTACCGGCCAGGCACTGCATTGAGTAACAGAAATAAAATAACGGCCAACATTTATACAGCCATCTAAGGTTTGTGTATATTACAAATTGCACATTTGCTAATACAAAGACAACAAACAACAGTTTCTGCCCTCACAAAGCTTATATTCTACTTTCATTTTGCTGTGGCAATGACAGAGTCCATGTAGCATTTGATGATCTTGTACGTATGAGCCGTCAACTCCAAAATCCAGTTACCTTTGTGCTAACTAGTAGTTGGCATGGTTGCAAAGATGGCAAAGACCACCACAAGTAAGACAGAAAAATATGTATGGATTTCTGCATTAATTCTGAACATCTGATAAAGTGGGCAACTTTAAGTTCCAGGAAAGTCAGTCATTATCTGTTATCAGTTTAAGAGTGTTTATTAAATGCCTACTGTGTGCCAGGCACTCTTCTAAGTAATGGGTAGTACTTAACCTCACGGGGCTTACTTTCTAACAGGGGAGACAAAAAGCAAATGTGTACAAATAAAATACAGACAGAATAAATAGGAAATAAATTAAGAGAGGGAAGGCACTAAAACTAAAAGGAGTTGAGAAAGGCTTCCTGAAGAAGGTAGGATTTTAGCTGGGACTTAAAGAAAGCCAGAAAGTGGAAATGAGGAGGGAGAACATTCCAAAAATGGAGAACAGCCAGAGAAAATGCCTGCAGCCAAGTGATGGCAAGGAGGCTGGCGTCATTGGACTAAAGAGTTTGTGGCAGGGAGGGAGTAAGGTACATCTAAAAAGACCAAAAAGGTAAAAGAGAGGGGGGACTGGGTTGCAAATCCAAACAGAGGATTTTGTATTTGATCCTTGAGATGAAAGGAAGTCAGTAAAGTTTATTATTGGGCCTATGCTTTAGGAAACCACTTTGGCAACTAAACAGAGGATGAGTGAACTAGAGAGAGATTCGTGGCAGGCAGACCCATGAGGTGTGTGGAGAGGAAGGGCCTGCACCAGAGTGGTGGCCAGCCCAGAGCAGAGAAGGGGGTTTATAAGAGAAACATTGGAAAGCCAAAACTGACACATCTTGGCAATAGAGTGAATATAGGAGGTAAGAGACAGTGAGGAGCTAAGAATGACACTGAGGTTGTGAGCCTGGAGGACTGGGAGAATGGTGGTACCATCAATAGTAATAAGGGGTTGGAAGGGGTAAGTGTAAGGGGAGAAAGACAGGTTCAGTTTTGAACATGGTGGGTTTAAGATGTCTACTGGACATACCATTGGAAAAGTCTGAAAAACAGTTGGAGATGCAAGACTGGAGGCTGGCAGAGAGGTTGGGGTAGAATGGGGAGATCTGAGAATCATTAGCATACAGATGATAATTAAACCCACTGGAACTGATAAGAAGCAAAGTACACAGAGGGAAAGTGAAGTTGTATAGAGGGAAAAGAGAAGAGAAGAGGGGCCAGACTAGAACCCTGAGGGATTGGTAATTTTGGAGAGAGAAATTTCAGTGGAACAATGAGATTGGAAGCCAGATCGTAAGGGGTTAGAAAGTGGAAGTACCTATTGTCAACGGCCTTCTCAAGCCACAAAGGTCAGAACAAATATGTGATGGGAGATGGAAGGATCAAATAAGAGTTGTTTTGAGGATGGGACAAACATTGCAATGTTTCTGCCATGGGAAGGAGACAACAGACAGGAAAAGGTTGAAGAAAAGTAAGGGAGGAGAGTTGACGAGAGGGGACAATCTATTGGAGGAGATGAGACGGAACATCAGTGCTTGTGCAGGAAGAGGGGTTTGCTTTGGGAAGGAACAATGCTTTCGACTCTTACAGTGGAGTCACGTTAGCCTTAAATGTAAAAGGCAAAGGCAAAAATTAAAATGGCAAGGAATTAGAAACTAAGGAGATGCATATGAGTTGGGGAATGACTGAACAAATTATGGCACCTGAATGTAATGGAATACTAATTTGCTGTAACAAAGGACAAAGAGGATGGTTTTAGAGAAACCTGGAAAGGCCTATATTGACTCATCAAGAATGAAATGAGCAAATCCAGGAGAACAATTATATTAAAACCACAAAACTGTCAAAAGGAACAACTCTGAAAGAGATAAGAAGTCTGATCAATGACCAGCCATGATTCCAGAGGACTGATGATAACGCTACTACTTCCTAACAGAGGTGACGGACAAAACATGAAGAATGAGACATGCATTTCTGGACATGGCCAGTGTAGAACTTTGTTTTGCTTGACTATGCATATGCTGGTATAAAAGGTTTTGGGATTTTTCTTTTATTTTTTAACTTTCACTAGAGTTAGGGGATGGACAGGAGAGAAAATAAATGCTTGTTAATCTAAAAATATTAATTTTTTAAAATTAAAAGAAGAATCTATAGATTTCTACAGTTCAAACTGGACCCCAGTTTGATTCCATGGAAAAGTCTACTGCTGAATCAGCTTTGGGTTTACATTTCTCAGTATGTTCTGTATTGTTAAGATGTCTATGGCTTGGATGGGGAAAAGAGGGACTGGGGAAGGGGAAGAAGAGTAGAATGAAAAACTCTGGAAAACCAGAAACAAATGAATTTGCAAGAGCCAAACTGGAGACCTGGAAAACTTTTGTTTTAATGAAAGTCAGCTGGGGGAAAAAAATCACACCACACCTAGAACAACTCAACAAATAGATTTTTTTCTTTATGTGTGAAGGAGGAATAGTTGGGAAAAACACATAAAAGCTACAAGGAAAAAAAAGTAGGATGTCCACCCAAGTACACATGAAACCCACAATCTGCCCATTTTGTAGAATTTCATGACAGCAAGATAAGACTTCAGTCATTTTAGAGAATTAAGAGGTGAGGGAGTAACAGAAATGGTAGGGTCTATTACCACCCCAGCAGGCCAAAGCAAGAGTTTTTGAAGCTTCATCTTGAAAATCAATTAGAGCAATGAGGCAGTTTCCATTCAATGCTATTTTCTTTAAAAAAAAAAAAAGAGGTCAGTAACAGTACTCTCAGAATGGATCTCAAGGCAGGGAAAAGCAGCCACCAAGAGAGTCAATTGCAGAATTGTACATGGGACATTTTAGAAAGTAACTTTTTATAAATGCATATTTATTACACCAAGGAATTCTGCTCACCATGAAATATTTATTTTAGGATAAATCAGTCTCATGTATTGCAGTGAAACCCCAAAGCCTCCAATGCACAATAAAACCATTTAATAAATGTCATTTATTAAGAGCCTACTATGTACCAGGAATTGCACCAAGCACTTTACAAATATCTCCTCTGATCCTCACAACAGCTCAGTGAGAGAGGTGGTACGATGACCTCCATTTACGGAGGAGGAAACTGAGGAAGACAGAAGCTAAGCAATTTGCTCAGGGTCACAAAGCTAGTGAGTCTCTGAGGCCACATCTGAACTCGGGTGTTAAACTATTACTTTAAAGATATACTTCAGAAAAGCTTGTTAGTTAAATGAGTCCTTCCAGAAATCTGTTCCTCCTCTACAGAAATGAGCCCTGTTTGGGTGTGAGATAAAGACCACAACAGGAAAGGGGGGGGGTGGTAGGTTTTTACTCTTTTTGGCCCTCAAGGTGTTATTTCACTGAAGAGTGTGACCATTTTACATAAGACATTATTTTATACATCCCTACAACAGCCTCATGAGGTTGGTGAGCATACATTCTCACAAATACACACAGGACAGAGCACTTTAAGGTGGACAGTAGCTGGCCTAAGCCTTAGGCCTTTCTGATGAAGGACAGCTTTGCAATGGAACCAGACAGTTCCAGGGTTGCTGAGCTGAGAGAGGAAGTGAATTCCAGAGCCGAGAATTCCTGTTCCCACACATTCCAAATAACTTCTGCACTTCCTGTGCTGTCATCTAGTGGAGTGAAGGAAAAATGAATGTCCCCCAAGTGTGCATGGACACACCATAGTGGGATGGTAAGGTGTGGGAGTGAGTAGCACTAGGTGTGATAAAGTACAAGATAAATCACCAAGAAGCTGCCACTACACACCAGGATCTTTCTCCCCCTGCCCTCCTCAGTCAAAAACAAGTATGGTAATGGCTTGACATAAAAATAGTCACACAGGCGAAGGGTGTGTCGAGAGAGAAATATAGAAAAAAAAAAGTGACAAGGTAAGGCTGAATTACAGATCTCTGAAAACAAGGTGCTCCAATGATATCTTAATCAAACTGTGAGAGTAGAGCTCAAGTGGTCCAGAATGGTTTTTGAATCCTTCCCGCGACATGCTTTTTTCTAAAAAAAGTTCTTTCTACTTTCTGCCTCTGGCTCCAACGTGTATTTTGAATGATATATGTATCTAATTTTGAATCATCACTGTTTTATGCTTCAGGCAATAGAGACCTCTCTGGTTTTACTGCCAAGGAGATGTGGAGGAGGAAGAAAAAGAAGAGGCTGATATTGCTGGACCATTCAAATTGTTCTCCCAGACTGAGTCCCCTGAACCATCACCGAGCTGCCTGCCAAGTTAAATGGTGAGTGCCACCAGAGCCCTGACTCACCATCCAGCCAAGGGGGCTGTCCCAGAAGAAGGCAAACATTCTCAGCATCACTTAATAATGATGTTTTTAAAAAACTGGACAACAGAAAGTATGATAACCTTGACAGCCTTTCCCCAGGGGCCACAGCACTGACCTTTTTACCTCAAATAACTAATTCTGACCTTCTAGTCCTGATGTCAAACACTGTTTGAGGCAGTGTTCCCAAGCTACTAAAAGTCAACATTTCCCTGGTGAGGGAC
The DNA here is from genome assembly GCF_028583685.1 of Petaurus breviceps papuanus. NCBI lineage: Eukaryota > Metazoa > Chordata > Mammalia > Diprotodontia > Petauridae > Petaurus > Petaurus breviceps. The sequence goes on from NW_027185786.1 coordinate 6,034,881, forward strand.
TTGCTATTTTCCCTGCAGTATTTCTGGTGATACGAATAACAGAGATCACAAGGCACCATAACTACAGGCAACCGTGTACAGGAATGAGAAACTCTGGACATTTCAGGGAAAAGTGAAGGAAGATCCAGGCGACAGAGGGTGCTGACTGATACTTGTAACAACCTGAGGGGTGCTCCTAGGGCCTGTGTCCTTGCTGTCCTAGTCATTCTGTGACCTCTGAATTCCTTCTCAATCTATCATTCCCTTTACTGGCCACAGTATTCTCACTTCTCTAGGCTGACCTCTTGGTGAACTGGCTTGAACACAGCAAACCAATTCAGCTCTAAGGCATCCTCTTCTGAAGCCCTGATCACCTCACCCTATCCCCAAGCATGCCTTGCCAAACCCCAACCCTGCAGGACCCCCATCATTTGTTGCCTTCACTCTTATCATGTGCTACTGAGCAAAGCTAGAGAAAATCCCCAAACCATGCTGATTGGGTCTGCTACAAATTTATATGTAATCTCAACTGGGCCTTCACTGCATTGCAGCAGTCCTTTATACCACCCTAAGAGTCACTATCCCACTCACCACAGAGGCTATTCCGAAGTTTACCATCCCTCCTCCAATGTGGCCCTCTGACTGAGTCTAGACTTCACAGAACAAATCCTTTCATGGAGGCTGCAGGCTCCCCACCCCTGTACCAACCATTCTACTGAGGAGCTCACCTCACATTTCTTTGTTTGTTTTTTGGGGGGAGGGCAATTGGGGTTAAATGACTTGCCCAAGGTCACATGGTTAGTTTTTGTGTTAAGTGTCTGATGCTGGTTTTGAACTCAGGTCCTCCTGACTCCAGGGCCAGTATTCTATTCACTGTGCCACCTAGCCGCCCCCCTCACCTCACATTTCAATGAAAAAATTAGGTAATTTGCCAACAGCTCCCTCTTCTCCCATTGTCATCCTCTTCCTCTTCCTCCTCCCATGAAGACAGACTTCTTTCCTCACTTTCTCTTCCCTTCTCCTAGTAAAGTCATTGGACATACTCTTAATCCCATGCCAACAGACTGCCCTTCCCTATCCCCACTCTTGCCCTGATCTTCAACATCCCTCTGTCTACTGGCTTATTCCCTGCTGCCTACAAATACTCCCATATCTCCCCTAGCCTTTAAGGAAAGTTCCTTCTTTGATCCAACTATCCCTGCTGGCTATCATCTCATATCTCTTCTTGGCTAAATGCCTTGAGAAAGTCATTTAGACTACCAGATGAACCCAGTCCCTCTTCCTCTCCTCATTTACTCCTAAATCCTTTGCAATCTAGCTTCCAACTTTCTTACTCAATTGAAACATCCCTCTTCAGAATTACTGATGAACTCTTAATTGCCAAATCGAATGCCTTTTCCCTCAGTCATCATCCTTCTTTACCTCCCTGAAGCCTGACATGATGCTAATCACCATCTCCTTCTAGATGCCCTTCACTTTAGCAGCTGAGGTGAATTTCCTAAAAAGCAGGTCATACCAGGTCATCTCCTGTTTGGCAAACTCCAGAGGCTCCCTATTACCCCCAGGATCAAATATCAAGTCATCTGTCTGGTCTTTAAAGCCCTTTCTGATCTGGCCCCTTCGTGCTTTTCACCCCACCACCCACTCTTAAGCCCCAGCCACGCAGGGCCATCTCTGCACCACACCTGTCTCTGTACCTCTGCACATCTGGCTTCCTTGCCTGGGCTATTCTCCTTCCTCACCTCCACCTCTCATTTTGCCTGGCTTCCTTTGAGACTTAGCTCAAATCCTTCTTTTTGCCAGAGACCCTCACCCCACCCCTCTGAGAGCCCATCCCCTGAGATGCCCTTCTATCTGCTCTTTGTACATTTTACATGTCAGGGTTATTCAGGTGATGTCTCCTCCCTGAGAATGGAAGCTCTTTGAGGGCAGAAACCCTGTTTTTGCATAATAACCACTTACTGCCTGTCACTAGTGTTTACCTCCTCATTTAGTTGTTGGAGTCTGCCTGAACTATGGGGTTTCTAGATTGCTTCTGATATAAACTCAGACTGTGTAGCAGATAACACTTTGCTCTAAATGACACCCTCAAAAACGAGGCTTTCCACATCCAGCTGAAAGTCATTAAGGGTAAAACAATCAATCTGCTGCGTGTTCCGATCTGGGCACTTAAAAATTCTCTACTGCAGTAAAATTACACTCCATAGATGCCACATAAAACAAGTGGCTATCCTTAACTAGCTCTGGCTGTTGGAGCAGAAGGCATGCCCCTGGCAGTGACAACAGATTTAAAATGAGGAGGGCAGTGAAAGACCTGTATCATTCCACAAAGACCTCCAGAGACCCGGTTTTTCTGAAATGAAGGATTCCTTCCTCTTCACTGGCACAATGTTTAAAAAGAAAGATTTCAAAGGTGGCTGGAAGTATTTTTAACAAGAGTAAAAAGGTTGCTTTTTATAGAGTGAATAAAAATGAAGAGAAATGGCTTAAAACACAATTTTAAGGAACCAAAGTTACAGAGGCCTTACTTCTGCAAAGAGAAATATAGAATTAGTTCCTTGGTTTGTTAGTGGTGGACAATGCGTAGACAATATATTCTTCAGAGAACCTGGATATGAATTTCCTAAGTAATCAGGACAAAAATTGTCACTGAGGACATATGTGACTGCACATGAGTGACCTAAAGAAATAAAGAACACCCAACAGCAACATGCCCCGAGGACCAGAGAGGATGAGAAGAAAAGAGTGAAGAATACCACTAATATTCAGCTGTTGAGAACAACAAGTTATATGTTACTCAATCAGCAAGCATTCACTAATCACTTACTATAGCACTATAGCAGGCACTGGAGATATAAATAAAAAGCAAAGACAGGCTCTGCCCTTAAGGAGGTTAGGCTCAAATCGGGGAGACAGGATATACAGGTCAGAATAGACAAGACAAACACAGAACAGATGGAAGACAGCCTTGGAAGGGCCGGCAGCAGCAGCTAGGGGGCCCAGGAAAGAGTCCTTGCAGGAGGTGGTGAGGGGGCTGAGTCTTCTGGGAAGCCAGGGATTCCAAGAGTCAGAGTTAAGGTGCTTGATGTAAGTTTGAAACATAGAAACATAATGGTTCCTACCTTTCTCATAGTTTGCTGCCTAGAGAGAATTACCCTGAGGGTAGTATTCTTCTTTATTTGAAGAATTATTGTGTGAATTTCTGTTTTAAATCTAATGACTGATCGTAATGGTGATCGATCATCACCAGCTGCTGACTGGACATGCCCCAAACAGAACTCCGGGCTCACAACTTTGGAGCCAGCTCCCATTTCTCACCTGACCCAGCATGCTGCTCTCCACCTTCATGTCCTGCAACCACCCAAGAATCCTCCCTTCTCCTCAACCCAACCCCTACTTTCCACCTCCAACGCTCAGAACCAGAATCAAATGAACATATCTGTTCTGAGAAGGGCCACAGCAATTAATTCCCCCAAGGCTCCTACCCAGTAACTTCTCAGGCCACCTCTTCCCTATAAGTGCTGTTTTCCCCTATTAAAATGTGAGCTCCTTGAGAGCAGGGATAGTGCTCCTTTTTGAATGTGAATTCCCAACAGCTAGTACAGAGCCTTGTGCAATGATGAATGTTTAATAAGTGCATTTCTTCTTATTCATTCATTCTTCAGACATTACTTTCCTTTACCCCATAAATCTAACAGGCTGTTAAACTGACCTGTACAACAGCTCTAACACCAAGTCCCCTTCTCTGCATACATATGTGTGCAATGCCGGTACAGACCTCCTCACCTCTCCCTTGGATTACTATAGCCACTACAACTATGACTACTACTACTACGACTACTACTACTACTACTACTACTACTACTACTACTACTGAGTGGTCTTCTTGCCTCAAATCTTTTCTCTCTCAACATATCCTCTACTTACCTGCCACAGTAATCTTCCAAAATATAGGACTGACTATATTACCCTCTTGCTCAATAAACTCCAACGGTTCCATACTTCCTCTAGGACACATAAACACACATGCAAAAACATCACACAGAGACACAAACACCCTTGGGCAGCAACACAGGGTCATGTATAGAAGGTCAGGTTCAGAGTCTGGACAATTTGGTTTTAAGTTCCAATTCTAATATATAATGTCTATGTGACCCTAGGCAAATCACTAAAACAGTCATTGTTCTTAAATAACTCTATGCAATTACAAATCGTAGAAAAGTTGCATTGGTCTATACATATAAAATCACAGGTCCAGACCCTAACACCCACCCCCATATCCAAAACGCAAGCACATACAATATACACATACATGAATATGGATACGCGTGTGCACGTGCATGTATGTGATGTGTGTGAGTAAGAGAGTAGCTCAGGAATTGCTGGTCATTTTGATGGTTTCTCAATCAACCTGACTGACATTGCAGGGCAATAGAGACATCTGAGGGGCAACTCCCCACTTATTATGGGATTGACGTTAGTTCCTGAGAACACAAAGAACTCAATTGTGGCCCAAGAAGAAAGATTAAGAGGAACCAGTCTCCTCTTTTGTGGTCTAAGCAAGCTATAAGACAGCCCATAAGTTCTCATTCAGACTTTGAGAAGACAGGTCTCGCAGCTTAGCAAACCTGAATTCTTAGAACCAAAGGAACTTTGCCCATATATAGCTTCCACCCCCAAGGGGCAGTAAGTGGTGAGTAGCAGCAGAAGGGCAAGGCAAAAGCTGACATACACTTGCACTCTGCCCAAGAGGGCAATTCATGAGTGCCA
>NW_027185786.1:6039729-6072770 GCF_028583685.1 Petaurus breviceps papuanus
GAGAGAGAGAGAGAAGGAAAAAAAGAGAAAATGGAGTCCATAGTTTCTTTGCAGTGTCCTACTTGGAGAATATGAAATCCAATTTATTGGCAAGTCATGACATCACTCTCTTGACATCATGGTCCTCTTCGAGACACAAAGACAAACCACTCCCTTTCTTTTTCCCTCCCTGCCTGCTGCCCTCCCTTCTCTCCTTCTGTCCATACAAGGATCCATACCTTTACCTGTGGGTGCTCTGCCCAAAGAAATATAAATTTTGATCACTGAAACCTTGTAAGACATCTCAGGGTATATGGGTTAGCTTTCTTTTTTAAGGACCACGCCTTACACCCTGGTTCTCATTGACTGGCCAGCAATAGGTCCCATTCCAAAACTCACTTGGGTATTGTTTAGGCTCCGATGTCTCAAAGTGAGTGTAAATAGGAATTATTTCTGTTTTGGCCAGAAGCTTGAGGGTCTTCCCCTCCCAGAATGAGGGTTTGGGGTTTTTTTTTTTTGACAAGATAAAAAAGGCCATTCTTTGCCTGGTTTCTAACATAGCCTTAATCACTGAATGGGCATTGCCTCAGTCAAACTGAAACCTGGTAAAGACCTTATCTTAAAAAGGCCATGGTCTCCCATTGCATTGGGACCATGTTCCTGATCTATACCTTACTACTGGACCCAGATGGTTCTGGAGGAGAGAGTAAGGCTGGTGACTGCACAGCCCTGCATCACTTAAATTCAATTCACTTGCAAGTTATGGTATCAACTTTGTGATGTCATGATCCTCTTCAAGAATAAAGGACATATGACAACAACTTGGAGAACAAAGTCAGAGATCATCAGACAGCACAAATCCAAGGAAACAAGGCTACTTGTTCAGGAAACCTGATTTATCTTATGAGTGCATCTCAAGTCTCCACAAAGGAATTATGGGGGGAAAGGGTTTCACCAGAATGTCAAAAGGTTGCCCTGATAGCAACCCCAAGTTCAGCTCCTCTCTGTGGATATATGGAGGACCTGATAGCTTTATGTATTTGATTTTTTAAAAAATCTCTTTCTGGGATCCTACGGACCTTTTATATCTTGTTATCATCTTCTAAGAGGTGAAATTACTGGCTATCTTGTATCTGACATACATGTGGAAACATGCTTGAACAGGAGGTGAGGACCCTATTACCTATATCTGAAGATCACTAGACATGAGTAATCATGAATATACTGGGAGTTTTTTTTTCTGAAACCTTCAGGTGGAGGCAAAGAGCAAAACTAAGCCTTTGTGGAGTTAGGACTCAGCACTGAAGCTGGATGGTGTGAACTTAGACTCTATGAGGGGCTCTGGGTATGACGGCAGCCCATATATTAATATATAATGTTAACGTATACACACTATTTTAGTTCGGTGTTCACTCAACACTTATTAAGCAGCTATGTCAAAGAACCATATGAGGTGTTGGAGGAAGAATCAAAGTTAAAGAGGGCTACACTTTGCAAATGCTTAATGCTTCTTCACTCACTCTAATAAGGTACTGGTCCTCATTCTCAGGGGTCTTCCAAAATCATGTAGTATGCACACACAGAGCATGCTATGTGCCTGGGGGAGAGGAACAAAGAACTCTGGGAAGTGTGAAGAGGGGAAGGGCCTCAGTACCCGGGGAGATCCAGAAAGGCTTCATGGTGGATACTGCTTCTGAGCTGCTAGGGTGAAAGGACTTGTCTGCTTGCATAGCCCCCCACAGAAAAGCCTATGAGGACAATCTCATGTCACTGAAATGCCAGCTCCAAAAGCTGCTGTACAAGTGTAGAGATTCAAGTCTACAAATGGGGGCTGTAGCTACAGGGAGGCTTCTCTTCTACAGAAATGAATGAGTGCAGTGACATATACTGGGTTCAAAACAAAGAGAATAACAGGCTTTAAGTCAAAACAAGTGCAAACTCCTCAAATGGTTTAGGAGGTTTAACACAATCTGCTGCTAACCCGATTCAGACTGCCCATGAAGGAGATGAAGCTGAAATGACATCCCTACCTCCCTCTGAGAAACACTGGGCTGGGGGATGGCAGAACTTCCTGAGGCTCCAGGAAAGCAATGACCCTGGCTCAGCAATGCAGCTCTAGAATCCAACCCCCAATGAAAAACAAATCCTTCCATATTCAGTTTAGAGCATCATCCAATATCCCACAAGTAAAATGAGCACCAAGGAGGAAAAGAAAGTGGATCTGCACTTGAACCTCAGGCCATCCATCCCCTAATATGGCACAAAACCTTCATATCTGGCCTCTGGTTGCTGGGTTGCTGAAGTTGACTCCCGGCTCCTTCCAGTATTCTGTTTCTCAAACTTCAATAGTTATCTTGGGAAAGGAGTTAAAAAAATCTTTTTCTTCTATAAATTCTTACATTGCTGAACTCACTCCACATTTCCTGCCCTCCCCACAAAATCTACAAACAAACCAACCCACCTACCATACCAGCAGCCCTAATTCCAATGCACTTGTCAGGAGGGGGAAAAAGTGATTCAGGAAGGAAACAGATTTCAATTCTAACTTTTCAAAGACATAGGACTAACAGAAAAAAAAAAAGACTGATTTTACTAACTGTACAAGAGAAAATCGTGACCTTGTTAACTTAGAATGACTCCCAAGAAGAGAACTGGATCCTAGCTTTAACCCCAAATTTAGGGGACTGGGGATGAAACAGTGGCTATTCACTTAACACACGCCTCCTGGAGCAGCTGCTTCCATCTGTCCTGCTTCCCTCCTTCCTTTAAAAGCCACCCCTATTTGTGAATAGATACAGCTACATGTGCTCTAATTGAAAAGGAGGCACATTTTCCTGCCCACATTTAAGGAAATAGCATAAACACTCACTTTAATACTTTCACAAACAGATGTTAATATTGCTAAAATACATTTGAGTAATCTTATTTGTTTTCTTACATATCATTCCCTTACAAGGCTTCTCTCCATTAGTTAAAAGTGGCAGAAAACAACTTAAATTTCTTCTTTGGCTCTTTTATTCCTAAGAGGAAGACAACTGGAGAAGAAGGGGAAGCAGCCTTTCTATAAGCTGTAATTCTCAGAGGATGATCAATGTAAAAACCAATACATAAGCTAAAACATAAAGCATCACTTGCTTTCTGTTTTTAACTCTACATATTAACCATCAACAAAATAGCTTTCTCAAGAGCACACATATAGGGCTGTCTTCTAATTGTGGGTGAAACTAACTACTCCCCTTGATCAAAGGCAATCCTGGTTCTTGCTCTAACTCTGGCTGCAACTACCATTTCAATTAAGGAAGAAAAGTGAGTATGAATTTCATCACCTTTCTAAGAAATATGTTAATAGTTTCCAGGAATCAAGACACAAGATACATCTCCATCCCTGACAGATCATCTTCTTCATACCTTCCCAAAAGCAGATTAATTAGATTTGAGAGACCTATCTGAGGGTGTCGAATCTGGCCTATCAGGTAGGCCAAATGCTCTGGGAACCAAAGCAGAGAACAGAGGTTGATGGCTATTTGGCACCTTTTCTACTGTAAAAGCTTCTGTATAAAAAAGATATAAGCTAGAATACCTCCTTCCCTCCCCCCCACCTCAAAAAACAGAAATGTGCATAATTCAAATGCGCATTCTCTCTGGCACAAACTTGTACATGGTACTGGGTAAATTTCTTTAGCTCTTTCTATTTTAGCTCTCTCCCTTATAAAGAGGACACAAGAATACTAAATTATCAGACGAAATTCTTATGTCTTTCTTGCAAATCCCTCCCATGATACAAATGGCTTCAATGAACACTTTTCAGTGACTGTCTATGTATCAAGTCTTTAAGCTAAGGGGACAGAAAAAGAAAGAAGAACCAAGTCAGAAGAAAAGAGGTAAACAGGGTGAGAGAAGGTGAACAGAACTCATCAGCCAAAAAGCACCTATAAAATATCTACTAGATGACAGGAACTGGTCAACAAGTATTTAGTAAGAGCTTCCTATGTGCTGGGCACTCAGCTCTAAGCACTGGAGACATAAAAAAAAGCAAAAACACTCTCACAGGCTAACAGGAAGACAACACGGAATTAACAGTAGACAAACAATACACATACAAGATAAGCTGAAAATAATAAATCAAGAGAAGGCATCAGCATTTAAAGGAATCGGGAAAGACCTTGTAGAGGTAGAATTTTAGATGGGATTTGAAGGAAGTTGAGGAAGTCAGGAGGCAGAGATGAGGACACAGAATTTCAGGTGTGGGGGCCAACCAGAGAAATTGTCCAGACTCTGGAGATGCAGTGTTTTATTCAAGAGACAGCCAGGAGGGAGGCCCCTTTCCTAGGATCAAAGAGTATGTGGGAGGAGGACAGAGGAATAAGATGCCAGAAGACTGGAAAGGTAGAGGATAGGCCATGAAGGGCTTTGCAAGCCAAACAGAGGACTTTATATCGGGGCTTATACAAAGGATGCTACGCGGGTAAAATCAACAGGATCTGGGAAGAGACTGGATCTGGAGGGTGAGAGAGAGTGAGGAATCAAGGATGATACATACCTAGGTGGTAAGCCAGTAACTGGGAGGATGGTGGTGCCCTCAACAATAACAAGAAAGGGAAGGGATTTACAGGGAAAGATGATGAGCTCAGTTTTGAAGATAATGAGTTTAGATGTCTACAGGACATCTAGTTTGAGATGTCCAAAAGGCAGTCCAAAAGTCAAGAGTTTGGGAGACAGATAAGGGCTGGATAAGGAGATCTAAGAATCATCTGTATAGCAATATTAATTGAATCCATGGGTGTTGATGAGATTAACAAGTGACATATCATATAGAGGAAGAATGGAAAAGGGCTTCTAACAGAGCCCTGGAGGATACCCACAGTTGGAGGGTGTGACCCAATGAAGATCCAGTAAAGAAGACTGGGAAGGATTAATCAGACTGGGAAAAGGAAAACCAGGTATGAGTGGCATTATCAAAACCTAGAAAGAAAAGGGTACCAAGGAGAAGACAGTAATTGATGGTGTCAAAGGCTGCAGAGAGGTCAAGAAGGATGAGGACTAAAGAAAGGTCATTGGATTTGGCAAGAAGAGATCACTGGTAATTATCAGTCAAATAAAGAGGTCAGAAGCCAGGCTGTAGCGAATTAAGAAGAGAGAGGAAAGGAAGTGGAGACATGGATTATAGAGGGCCTTCTCCAGGATTTTAGCCAAAAAAGGAAGAAGAGATATGAGACAATTGCTAGTGGGGTCAAGTGGGCCTGGGCATGCTTGTAGGCAGGAGGGAAGCAGTCAGTGGATAAAGAGAGACTGAAGATTAGTTAGAGTGGGGATGATGCAAGGAAACAATCTGCTGGAGAAGCCAGCAGAGAATGGGATCGCATAGGAGTCTACATTGGATCCCAGAGGTAACTGGGGACCATTGGGGCTTCTTGGGCAAGGGAGTGACATGCTTTAGGAATATCACTTTGGCAGCTGTGTGCAACATGGCCTGGAGAGAGGAGAGGCTCAAGGCAGGAAGACCAATCAGAAGGCTATTGCAGTCCAAAGCAAGAAACGATGAAAATGTGAACTAATCCATTATAATTTTTTCAGTCAGATTCCAGTGGTTACATTCAATTCATAAAGAACCAATTAACCTACACAATCCAAAATGCAGAGAAATAAATCACTCAGAGAAGCCAAACTAAGTGTCCCATTGTTTGGCTATTCAGTTTCAGGGAAAGCCTAAGGAAAACTCCAAAAAATAATTCAATGGTAAACTTGATCATATGAGTTTGTTTTCATTCACTACAGTTAAATTCCCCTTACTAAGGCATAGAATATGACATGACACACATTTGGGCAGGTGGCAAAATTCCTGGAATGCCTTCCTGCATCACATTATCCCAGTGTGCCCCCAAACCCTTGGGCACAATGTAATCCTGCACCTATTCGAGGTAAGTGGTACTTAGTACTGAGGCAACAAAAAGTAAATGCAGGAAAAGTAGAGTGTACTTCTTGCCTGGGAAACTGGCTTCCTGAGGGGGGTGTGTGGGGGTGGGGGGGTAGGGGTGGGGGTATGTGTGAGTGTGGGTGTGTGTGTGTGTGTGTGTGTGTGTCTACTCTCTGCTGAGGGAGGGGCCATGAGATTTTTTCCTGTGGAAAGACTTCTGAAACTGGAGGGCAAGGCAACCCATAATAAGGAAAGAGCAGGAACTATGAAATGTCTTATGGAATGAGGAGCCAGTTTCTTACATGTCTGTGCTTGAATGGCAGCAAGATCAAGACAAAAATGAAGGACATTCCAATCACATAAAACACACACGGTACTGTTACTCTGGTCAATACTGTTTGCTGAGCTGTGGTAATGTGTTAGCCCTTGCCCCCCAACTCCTATGAGGGCTAACTGTGAGCAGAATATATAGAAAAATACCCTTGAGAGCACAGAGGGGCTGTTAGTTCTCAAAAGCACAATGAACTGTGCTCAAAAGTACTTTTGGATGATTTTTTAAAAACTAGGTTTTCAAAGGTGACAATGGATAAAAACCTTAGGAAAAGAAGACGTAATTGTAAGTTTTTAATAAGGACTTAAAAAGAAGAAGGTAAATGTATATAAGAGCTAAATAGACATCCCCTTTTGGGGATGAGAAAGAATCACCATCAAAGCAAACATTAACATAGTACTTTAAGGTTGGTAAAGCACTTTACAAACATTGCCTCATTTGATCCTTACAATAACCCTGGGAAGTAGGTGCCATTAACTACCCTCATTTTATAAATGAGGAAACCAAGGCTGAGAAGTTAAATGACTTTCCCAGGGACACACAGTAGTATCTGAAGCAGAATTCAAACTCAGACCTTCCAAATCCAAGTCAAGCACTCAATCCATTATACTACCTAGCCTCGAGAAAATGGGAAAGAAAGCAAAAAAATGACAACCGAGACCGTGAATGAATTAAGCATTTATCAGGCACTGAGTACATGTAAAACACAGTTCAAAGTGCCCGAGATGCAAAAAAAAAGCAAGACAGTCCCTGTTCTCAAGGAGCTTCAAGTCACATGGAAATGTCCCATGGTCCCTAGGGCACAGTAGCAAGGCAGACGGCAATGCCTCTTCTTTGATGTCATCTCCACTCATCAAATGCTATCACATGTAGACAGAGAACCCTAAAGAACCTTGATATAGGACCATGGACTCAAGACAGAAAACAGAAAAGAGTGAAACTGGGTGGAGTGTAAAATAGATCATCTCCAATAAAAGAAAAACTATATCTGATGTTAAGAGGTTCAAGACATCAGGTATAGTTCTATGGTCAGAACAGCAAGAAAGGAAAATGCAAGAGTCAGGTACTATCATAACTGAAAAGAAAAAAAAAGGTGATCTATTCATTCATCCAACGTTTGTGAAGTAGACAGGAGTTCAATGTTCTAGATTAAGCTGGAGGAGATTCAAAGACAACTAAGATATAGTCCATCTCCTTCATGGCATTTATAGTAAAACAGAGGGTGAAAGCCTATGTATAAATCATGAGATCAGATGAAGAAGAGACCACTTCAGGTGTAGTTATCAGAGAAGATTTCATGGGTTTAAGATGGACTTGGAAGGATGAGTTGGATGTCAAAAAGCAGAACAGGATTTGACTTGTCTGTTGCTCATAAATAGCTAATTTCCTTAACCATTATGAAAATTATATAATAGATGAAATTTAATTAAAATGAAAGCCTGAGTCATGGACCTTCTCCTTACTGGGTCAGGAAACAGAGCACCACTGCTTTTAGCATGGAGTTAACCAAAGCCTTATTTCAAACAGCTTTTAAACACCATCATACCAATTTTATAAAGACAGATGCTTTACAGAGTCTAAGTTTTCACATAGTTGAGATTCCATTCAGCTCAGTTTGCACGATGCTGGAAAACGAGCAGCTGATCCTAGTTAGTCCAACAGGAGAGCGGGCTTTACCACATCAAGGCTGAGAAATTGAGGCCCAGACTGGTCCAGCCTGAGCTAAATCAGAATGGCTTTCTGAAATGGCACCAGAAACCAGGACTAAGTTAACTACAGCATAAGCCAGAAATTCGGCTGGGAAGCAGACATTTTGTTTGTGGTTACTTCTGAAAGGAAACTGCCTCCTGTCTTTGCCTTAAACACTGAGTATGCCCAACAAAGACTAGGACCAACAGTGTTTTACATGAGGCATTATTCAGTGCTTTTTAGTCCCCAGTTCTGATCTAGACAAACTATGCCATTAATATATAGCTCTGGAAAAAAAACCAGGGGGTGACCATCTCATTCCGGTGTTTTCACCTTCTGGACCAACCTCCCAAAAGCAACTGGACTTAAAGCTTATGTGAGGATTAGTTCAAAGCAGAAAACTAATGTCAAGGCCTAGCTTCTACTGCTCACTCTCCTATAAGCAGCTGTTGAAATTATACTCTAATTCCCATCCAAGTGAAAGCCTTGTTTCTCAGAAAGATGTGCTATTTTATGGTCTGAAACAACTGGCTACAACAGAATGCTTGACAGTGCTGGAGGAAGGAGAGACTCCTCTGTTCTCCCGATGGCAGAGAAGCATCGTGGTGCCTGACTCTTGAAGTCTGGGAGACATTTCAGCTGAAATTCGCCGCTGGCTCTTTGCTGCTAAGCACTCTGGCAAAGGTCCAGGCGGGTGAGGACTGGGGACCAGCCTGATTTCCAATCCCTGCCTCAGATAATGAGTGCACAGATGCCCAGCCCCTCCCGTAAGAAAAGTCTCAACTCCAAATTAAGACATGTATCTGTGTGAATATCTTTATTCAGTCCCTGCACCATTGCCTCATCACTTTGTCCTCGGATCAGACATCGCAAGTGGCAGTGGGTGGGATGGCAATGGCGCCACTTGGTGGCCATAGTAAGGAACAACTGACACTCTGAAGCACCGAGGGCAGAAAAGCAATTTCCAACAAAGAGAAATGTGATAGAAAATAAACACATTATCAAATGCAAATATTTTCTTCAAAGAATTAATAAATAAAATTGAAATCCAACTCCCTTTAATAATCTGTTAAATTCATACCCACATATTACCTGCACCTGTAAGCGCCGGGAAATTAAGTTGTCTGGAACATTGGTTTTGTATGAACTATGTGACAAAACTGTAACAGAGGTTTAATTTTTAGGGGAAAATGTATTTTTGGTGAAGGTGTTTTTTTTTTAAAGCCTACCTAGGGGGAAATGAAGGAAGGAATTCAGAAATCTCAACAACTCAAGCTATGGACAAAATGATAATTATTACGACTCCTCAGATGGAAAACCCATTTTTATGTGTGTTATAAAATGGCAGTGCTTAAAATATGTGACCTGAGCAGAGCATGTTTTTATTAACAGGAAATATGTAAAAATTGTGCTGTACATACAAGTTTTATACCAAGATACTAATCTAATTATGCAAAGAAAAACACATATAATCTATCACTGAAGCAATTTTGAAGATGCTTCTTGATTCCAGTTTCCCACAGAAAGATTCTCATCAGGGGTGTCTCTGATCATCATGGAGAACCATCGAGAAACTTAGGAAACACAATCCAATCAAATCATTTGTACAGACTAAAACTAAATTAGTTCTACTTCCTTCCCCATTATTATTTAGCATACTAATTCCTTGTTTAAATACAGGTCTTTATGTCTTTAGGCAAACTATTTGTAAGCGTGGTTATTTTAAATTCAACATGTTCCCAAAGCAAATTCTGAACTCTCCCCAAACCAATGTTCCTCCTCTCTTTCTTTTACGAACACTTCCAGTCTCCTGGTTATGCAGGATTAAAGTTCTGGGATCACTTTGGACATTTCCTTGCTCTTAGTTCCCACATCTAATCAGATGCCAAGTCCTGTGGATTTTCTAACCACAATGTCTCAAGCATTCTTCCCCTTCTACCCATTTCCTTTATCTATCACCACTCTAATTCAAGCTTTCATTACACCTTTCACCTAAACCAGTAGTTCTCCCAAAATTATTTTCACAATAACTCTAAGATATTATATACCTACTAAAATCCCTTTTCTAACTGCATATCTGGGTAAAGTCACATTTTTATATACTTCAACCAAAGCAACAGAGTGAATACAGAAGCAGATATCAGAATTAAAGATATCAGTAAAAAAATAAGTAAAACAATGTCAGTTTTCTCACCAAATTTTTATTATAAAATGTCATTTTCATGAAAAAATATTATTCATATCAATATGTAATGGGTTTATTGTTATTTTTAAGTGAATTAATAAATATTTTAAAAATTTATCCATTTTGATTTCTAATATGGTAAATATCAAAAAATATAACCCATATAAACCTTCAGGGTCCTCAATAACTTTTTAAAAGTAATATCTCATTTTTTCCCAATTATATGTAAAGACAGTTTTTAATATTTATTTTTTAAAGTTTTGAGGTCCAAATTCTTCCCCTCCCTCCCCCCAAAACGGTAAGTAGTTTGGTATAGGTTATACACATGCAATCATGCAAAACATATTTCTTCATTACTTGTGTTGTAAAGAAGACACAGACCAAAAAAGAAAAAAAAAGCCAAACCCACAAAAAAATAAAGGGGAAAAAAAGTATGCTTCGATTTGCATTCAGACTTCATCAGTTCCTTCTCTGGAGATGGACAGCATTTTCCATCATGAGTCTTTTGGAATTGAACTGCTGAGGATAGACAAGTCATTCACAGCTGATCATCATATAATACTGCCGCTACTGTGTACAATCTTCACCCCTCAGTAACTTTAAAGAGTATAAAGGGATCTTGTGGTCAAAAGTTTTGAGAACCAGTTTCGACTACTAACCAATTTCCCACCATCAGTCTCCTCATTCCAGTTTATTCCTTCTACATACTGTACTGCTTCCTACAGCATAGCCCTAAACACTTTACTTCCCTGCCAAAAGGGGAGGACACCCACTCTGCCACACCCCAAAACTCAATAATGTCCAGACTCCTTAGTATGACATTCAAGGCCTTCTACAAGATGACCCTAAGCTATCTCGCCAGGCTCACCTCCCATTACTTCTTTTTATAGGGAAGCTCCCGCCACACCGATTACTCATCAATCCTGAAAAAGGCTCTGCCTTTTCGTCTCGTCATAAGTTTTTTGCTCATTTCTTGTTATTCTCTTTCTGCCTGTAATCTCTTCTATATGCATGTCAAAAACCTTATCTATCTTCAGATCCAGATCCAGCTCAAGTATTGTCTTCTCCAGGAAGCTTGCCCTAATTTTACTGACTAGAAGTGATCCCTCCCTCTCTTGGTGTTTCTCTGAATCTCAGAAGCTTTTTGTGCCTCTTAAGCTACATAGTATATTTTACCTTACTGTGTACTTATACTATCTATCCTATCTTATATATTATATGTTATCCTGTATTATTTCAATGTCTCATTCATCCCTGTATCCCCAACAGTGCCTAGACCAGCGTCTTAGACAGAGTAGCGTCTTAAAAATCATTTAACTGAATTAACCACCTTTAAAGAATAACTGTTTCTGGGCGGCTAGGTGGCACAGTGAATAGAGCACCGGTCCTGGAGTCAGGAGGACCTGAGTTCAAATCAAGGCTCAGACACTTAACACAAAAACTAGCTGTGTGACCTTGGGTAAGTCACTTAATCCCAACTGCCTTGCAAAAAGCAAAGACAAAACCAAAAAAAAACAAAGAATAAATGCTTCCTACCCTTGCTCCTAATTAGCACGGCATTCAAACCCAAGGAGATTCTTACTCCTTTCTCAGCTTTGAAAGAACATCAAAGGAACCTGCTATGACAGAGACAGCTATTGACCTATGGGTGAATTAGAACTTTAAGTATTTTGAAACTGTGGTCTCCCTAACTTGGAGTCATACAACATGACAAGAAAATGTTAGTAGTGTTAAAAGAGATGAGCTTTTATTTCGGGAAGAAATAGACCTAAAGGTCTATATACCAGATGGCAGACTAAAAACTTTGCCCTAATCCTACAAGTCTTTAAAATACTGTACTGTTTCTAGGAGAAAGGAGGATAAGGGAAAAGCTAGTTTGTATCTAAAGCATATAATTTCACTAGAAAATTCCAAAGAACACAAGCTGGTAGGGAAAATTACTCTTTCCTTCTCTGGGTATATACCTTTGCTATTTATGTAATGTACAGTAGGGTTGTAAGATATTGAAATAATTCTGTAAAGTAATTTCCCTCTGAAATCTCCAGCTCTCTGCCGGACAAGTCAATATCTATTTTTCTACCCTAACCCTGAATGATACTATACACCTCTAGGCGCAATTCTCAGTAGATCACAGTACTTACTGGCAGTATTTAGACTGTATTGACAGAAGCCAGGTGGCAATATAAAGCATTTAACTGCCATGGCAACAGTCTTCTTGCACTTCCAGATCATTTGATCTAATTTATTAGCCCTGGTGAGACTTCATCTGTGTTCTGAGTGACAAGTAAAGTTTCAGGCACAGCTTCTCTTTCCTCTTTAGGTCAGGAGAGGAAAGACCATCATAGAAAATCAGCAGTTCTTTGGAATGATCCTCACCTCCTCTCCTGTCATATCTTGGTCTCTCACCGACATCTCTCTGTGAAAAAATGAAGCTCGAATCTCCTCTCCTGACTCCTCCTGACTCAGCCACTGCTTGTGATCCAGAAAGTGAATTTGAAGACACCTACATCTATCAGATCCAGTCTTCTTTTAGCAAATTAGCATTCATCCTTCCTAGGGAAGAGGTGGGGATCTTTTTAAATTAAAAAAAATTTTTTTTCACTCTAGAGGCAGCTAGGTGGTGTAGTGACTAGAGCACTGGCCTGGGAGTCAGGAAGACCTGAGTTCAAATTCCGCCTCAGACACTTGATACACCTACTAGCTGTGAGACCTTGGGCAAGTCACAAGCCCAATTGCCTTGCTCCCCCCCCTGCCAAAATTCACTCATTTCAAATTCATTTAATTTTCAGGTGCAACAGCTCCAAAAGGCACACTAAAAATGTTACAAACAAGCCAAGCAGACTAATATATCTAATACATCATGGAACTTAGGGAAGAGTGGAAAAAAACACAGGCCCTTACAATCCCATTAGGAAGCTCACAGTTTCATACCAGAGAATTAAGTTAATAGTAATACTGCTGGGATTTAATTTCATTTGTGCTACAAGTATCTAAAACATTCAAGTACTCTATAAAAAAGATTTCTAGGGACCCTCATTAGGTAGACTCACAGAATCCCAAGTGCTGGAAAGGATGTCAGAACAGAAATTCCTCTACATCACCCCCTGACAAGGTCATCCAGCTTGGAGACCTCCAGTAATGGAGAACCCTTTACCCCCAAGGCAGTCCATTCCACTTTTGGCCAGTTCTCTAAGGAACTTTTCCTGAAATCCAGTTGAAACCTGCCTCCATAATTTCAACCCACTGTTCATACCTGCCTTCTGGGGCCAAGGAAAGCAAAACTCTTCCACACCTGAAAATAACTATTCCATTCCCTTTCAGTCTTCTTTTCTCCACGCTAAGCATTCCATTCATGGCCTCTAATTCTTTCCCCATAGCTCCCAAGTGTTCCTCTGGATGCAATCCTGTTTGTCAATGTCCTTCCTAACTATGGTGCCCAGAACTCAACACAACATTACAGACATAGTCTGATCAGAGTGAAATACAATGAATGGAACCATGGCTCCCCATGTCCTTGCTTTGGACACTTAAATGGGTCTGTGATCTCATCAGTGTAGGTGTTCCCTCTCAGTACAGGACAGCCCGTTCACAGTCTCATTCTGTGCCATGTCCTCCTTCCCAAGAGGCTGGCTAGAGGGTGGGAGAGGGGCTTCCACTCTATCTCTTCACATTGCATAGATACAGAAAGAGAAAGCGGGCTGTCCATTTGTTATAGCTTTTCTGGCCCACTTCCTTTTCTGGTCCTCAATCTACCTTCCTGATGATATCCTTGATATTGCTTCTCTCATTAAACTCTTCCCTTATAAAACAGCACACTGCAGACTGCCCATATTTACCATTGCCACCTCTGAGTGAATTAGAACTTTAAGTATTTTGAAACTGGTATCTATACCTTGGAGCCATACAGCATGACAAGGAAAAAATTTTTGGTATTAAAAAGAGAGGCCTTTGTTTCAGGAAGGAATCTGATATCTGAGACTTTTTGCTGATGTGATGTATATCTGTTGTGACAATGTAGGGGACATTTCTTTCTTTTTTTGTAAAAACTGAAACAATGGGACAGAATTTAAGTTTAAACTTCACATTTTCCCTTATTTCAAAAACTCCTCTGAGAGGGCTTTAAAAAGTTCATATATTGTAACTGATGTGTCAGGATTAGGGTTAAGAGAATGAATAAAAGGTGAAACCTTTCTCCTACCAGTGACTGGGACAGATTTATGCTATGTAAGTGGAAAATTCAATAACAACCCAATAGCTTGAGCAATGATAATTTCCTTTTTAAAAACTATACAAAGTGCATGTTTGCTTGAATCTAAAGAGTTCTGGGGAACAAGGTTTTTTAATTGTACTGACAGAAAGGTGATCTTCTCTCTGTAAGTTAGAGGCAAATAAAGGCTGTTCCAATGTACAAAGTATTCAGCTGATAAATTAAAATACTCATCAGTCAAGGCTGGGTTTTTTAGGCTGTTAGGCCATATCCAATTTTCCCCATTTGAAATTTTCTCTCCAGTTTTGGAGTAACAGCTGCCAAACTGATATTGCCCCGTGATAAGGACTTTTTTCTCAGGTATATACAAAGATTCAAGGCACAGGCAAGAGGCAGAGGAAGGAGGAGGGGCAGAAAAGGGGGGTGCTACTTTTTGCCCTGATTTTTTTGTGGTTTATCCTCTTCGATTTCCATGGAGCCAGCTAAACACTGAACCCTTAATTAAAACAAGTCAAAGCCTACAGCTAGGATCATAAGTCTTAACAAGGGATACCAATACAGTTGCCCAATGGTAGAATAAAGGAAATGTTGGGCTGAAGTCTATGGCCACGTAAGCCTCCCAGAAATGCCAGGAGGAGGTACTGAGCACTTGGCTAATAATACTTAGAAGGCACATCCTCACAAGCCCAGCTAGCTTATACCTGTAGTCACATTTCATAGATCAGTTCAAACATATGCTTCTTATCTATGCTTCTGGACTTATCCCAATATTCTAGGTTATCTACAACACTCTCCATTTGTCTGTACCCAGCACTTTTTCACCCAAAAACTCAGCACTTTATAGCTAGTCCCAGACTAGATCATGCTTCACTAGACTCCCAAACTCTCAGTGAGTCAGAACCCATGGTAAGTGAGCATCTGGGAGCCACAGGATCATGGGAACCAGAGACAATCCGGAGTGTTGCCAAATACAGAGAGAGAACATCATTACTGTTTTTGACTCCTGCCTCTAATTAGAGTCGGGTGTTGGGCCCACTCCATTCCCATGCATAAACCTTGGCTTTTTATAGCCCAACTTGTGTTCTATGCTAAACATGTAGAGGAAATGCATTTTCAGCTACAAACATTTGCTCTTCTGAAACTGCTGCCCTCATTCATTAGCAAGAAATGAAGAACAGGATGTTTTATTCCCCTGTTCTGCTTTTACTGTATTGCTTAAATCTGTTTAGAGAGACAAAAAGTAAACAAAAACAGTGCTTTTGCGGGCCCATTTTGAACACCAAAGTGTTTCCTAAAGTGAAGATGCTAAAAGCTTGTAGAGAATTAATTTTATTGCATTAGAATAATTTCTGCTTAATAAATTGTATTATTCATGAAGATTTTTCCTCTGAAAAGCTATCCCCATGCTCTGCATGTTCATAGCCAGGGACAGATGTTACTTTTTTCAATGACACAACATGTGAGTCTGGACACCCCAGCAAGCTCCAAGTGCAATCAAACTTCTCTCAGTCCTGGACCTTTCCCAAGCACAGCTGCACCTGTAAGACCTCAGAGTTCAATTCAAACATGTGCCACTGAGCCCTCAGAGAGTTGGCTTCTGGGCTTATTTCAAAGTTCAATGTTATTTAAAGCACTCTCAGTTGGTATCCACCCAAAAACCTGGAGCACGGCAGTGAGACCCAGCCTAGGCCATGCTTCTCATCCCATGCTGCCACCTACCTATGCCACTTTACCATATCTCTGATACTGCCCCACCTCTGGAAGCAGAGCTCAAGAAACCATGCCCCCAGTTCCCAAGGTCACTCATGCAGCTTGAGATTCCCACCCTGGCGGACTCCAGCCAGATCATACTTCACAACCCATCCAGCCATGGTGCTCTATCTGGAAACTTCTACTCTATCTGCATGCCACATATCCTCCAGAAATCATGCCCAGTCCTTCGGGCAGGCAATCTACTCCATTTTGGAACTCCCGCCCTGATGCTGAATTGTTTTGATTGGGCCATTTTGCCAACTCATCTGACTTGTTGACCCTTCCTCTCCTCCTCTTCATTACCCCCTGGGCTTTCCCCTCCCGCTCTAGGTACAAGAATCAAATCACTGCTTCTGAAAAGGATCTGTCAGTCAGCGGTCCTATGGATCAACTCACCATCCCTGTGTCACACCCCTCAAAGTCATCTACAAGCATTTCCTTGGTAGCTAACATGTGCCAGTGTGCTAGGTGGTGGGACTAGAAATGAAGAGAATGAAACAATCTCTATTCTCCAGCAGTTTATAATCTATTAGGGAGACAACATGTACGTGTATAAGTATATATAGAATAAGTACAAGGTAGTTAAAGAGGGCGCTGCCCCCTGAGTTAGTCAGAAAAGGCTTCATTCAGGTAGAGGTTATAAGTGAGCTGCATCTTAGAGGAAGAGAGTGGTTTTATGAGGCAGGGGTGATGAAAGGGTGCAGCCAAGACAAGGTGGACAGCCAGCAGCAAGGGAGTGAACAGAGAACACAGAGTGTAGGGAGGACAGGATCACAGCATCTGAGATTCAGCAACAGATGGAAACATAGCAACTCTCAAATCCAACCCCTTCACATTACAGATGAAGAAACAGCTAGAGAGGTTAGGTAACCTGGCATTTTTAGGAACCTTTGGCCTGGATCACATAGCTAATAAGTGTCTGAGGTGGACCTTAAACCCAGCTCTGCCTAACTCTAAGTCTTGGGCCCTATTCAAGTTGTAGGTTGGGGCTAGGTTGTGAAAGGCATTCAGAGTCAAGCAGGGGTCTTTATATCTTATCCTAGAAGCATTAGAGAGTCATGGGAGCTTACTGAATAAGGGGTGTTAAGGTCAGATTTGTGCTTAAAGAAAAACACTTTGTATGAACAGGCAGTTTTCAGACAAAAAAAAATCAAAGCTATCTATAGTCATAATAAAAAAATACTCTAGGGGTGGCTAGGTGGTGCAGTGAATAGAGCACCGGCCTTGGAGTCAGGAGGACCTGAATTCAAATCCAGCCTCAGACAGTTAACACAAAAACTAGCTGTGTGACCTTGGGCAAGTCACTTAACCCCAACTGCCCTCCAAAAAGCAACAAAAAAAAAAAAACTCCCCCCGCAAAATTACTCTAAATCACTATTGATTAGAGAAATGCAAATTAAAACAACTCTAAGGTACCACCTCACACTTATTCGATTGGCTAATATAATAAAAACCAAAAATGATAAATATTGGAGGGGATGTGGGAAAACTGGGACACTAATGCTTTGTTGGTGGAGCTGTGAACTGATTTAACCATTCTGGAGAACAATGTGGAACTATGCCCAAAGGGTTATAAAACTGTACATAGCCTTTGATTCAGCAATACCACTGCTAGATCTGTATCCCAAAGAGATTTTTTTAAAAAGGGGGGTGGGGGGTGGAGGGGACCCATTTGTACAAAAATATTTATAGCTGCTCTTTTTGTGGTGGCTAAGAATTGGAAATCAAAGAGATGCTCAGCAACTGGGGAATGGCTGAACAACCTGTGATATATGATTGTGATAGAATATTATTATGCTTCATAAAACAAGTAAGATGATTTCAGAAAAACTCAGAAAGACTTACATGAACTGATGCAAAATGAAGTGAGCAGAACCATGAGAACACAGTAACATCAATATTATACAATGAAGAACTTTGAATGACTTGGCTATTCTCAGCAATACAAAGATCCAAGACAATCCCAAAAGACTCATGATGAAACATGCTACCTGTCTCTAGAGAAAGAACCGATACTGTCTGAACAGACCAAAGCCTATTTTTCTTTCCTTCTTTCATTCTTCCTTTCTTATATAAAACTACTTCTATGGAAGCGTTTTGCATGACTGCACATGTATAACTGTAATGAGAATGGGAATTTGAAGATCTTCCCTGCCCCTTAACAGACCTAGGGGGAGTCTGAAGACCTCCCCTGCTTCGAAAGTAAACTCTGCCCCCTAATAGGCTGAATGTAATCACATGGAGCCTGTGATGGAGGAAATTTGCTGAAGGGAAGCAGAGCCCACAGGAAGCTTCCCTGCTGTGAAGATAAACTCTATCCCCTAATAGGCTGAATGTAGTCACATGGAGCCTGTGGTGAGAAGGGTTTGCGCAGCAGAGCCCACAGAAAGCTGGTAGTCAGAGCTAGCGAGACTGTGGGGGAGAGAGGACGCTCAGGCAAGGAGATAGAGAGGTTTGTGAGTAAATATTGATCTTGTATTGGTTTATGGGAAGGCTGATGGATGCTGTGGCTCTCAGCATTATTAAGGCTTCTGAATATCTTCAGTACTATGATCAAATTTGGGGACTGGGTTTTCTGCTGTCTAAATAAATGCTTCTGTTCTATCCTCTATCTAGAGACATCGGTATATTTTGCGATCGAACATCATGCAATACTTATAGTTACAGTCTTTATCGTGATCGTGGGCATTGTAAATATTGCATCGGCACTACAATAACCTCTATCAGATTGCTTACTGTCTCAGGAAACAGGGAGGGGAGGGATAGAATTTGGAACTCAAAACTTTTTTTAAAAAAAGTTTAAAATTGTTTTAACATGTAACTGGAGGAGAAAAATATTATTTAAAAAACAAAAACAAAAGAAATTATCTTGGTAGCTGAACAGAGAATGGAGTAGAAAGAATCATGAAACAAAGATGACTGATTAGGAAGCCACTGTAATAGTTCAGGCCAGGAATGACGAACTAAGATTGTAGGGATGTGAGCAGAAAGAAGGGGGCAGATGCAAAAGGTGTTGTGGAAGTAGGAACAATAAGATTTGGCAACTGACTGGCTGTGTGAGACAAGGGAGAGTGAGGGGTGGAAAATAATGCCAATGTCACATACCTGCAAGATCAGAAGAATGATGGGGTCTGGAAGAAAGAGAGAAGCTTGAAAGAGGGCTGAGTTTTGGGGGAAAGATGATGAGTTCTGTTTTGGCCATAATGGGTTTAGGATGTCTCTTGGCATCCAGCTTGAAATGTTTATTAGGCAGCTGGTGATGCAAAACGAGACTGTGTTTTGCCTTTTACAGTCAGTCCATCATACCTTGCCCTTCCTCCTACCTTACACTTCATCCTCCCCTCACATACTCTTTGATCCAGTGGCAGACGCCTCCTTGCTGTTGTTTGAATAAGACACTCCTGGGCATTTTCTCTGGCTGTCCCCTAGGCCTGAAATGTTCTCCATTCTCATCTCCACCTCTTGGGTTCCCTGGTTTCCTTCAAATCCCAGTTAAAATCTCACCTGCAGGAAGCCATCTGTCTTCATTCTAGTTCCTTTCCTCTGTGGATCATGCCCAGCTTATCCTGTAAACAGCCCGTACATAGCTGTCTGTGTGTCGTCTACAGCATCAGACTGTGACACCGTCCTTGAGAGCGAGGACTGTGACACCGTCCTTGAGAGCGAGGACTGTGACACCGTCCTTGAGAGCGAGGACTGATTTTCGCCTTTTTTTGTATCCCCAGGGTAACACAGAAGCTGGCACATAGTAGGTGCTTGATACCTGCTGCCTGACTGAAGCTCAAGAGAAAAACTAGAGCTGTATGCATCTGTAACTACAGGTAGACGCACACACATCTATACGTACACATATATAAACACGAGTGTACATGTATGCACATATGCACCGATAAACAGATTGGAACAACACCTCCTCTTACAGACACCTGGTCATCATAGTGGTCATCTCTATAGAAGCAGTGATGGCTCAAATCTTCTCACCTTTGACATTTCTATACAGCCATCATACAGTAAGGAAACCAAAGGCAAGGACTACTGTTAATGAGACTGCACCACTGAAACAAACTGAACGCAGACTACTATTCTATCAGACTGACACCACAGCTACAATACTTAAGTTCTACCTGCAACCTGACAAGTCTCTAAAGTGCCTATACCCCAAGCAAACACCACAAAAATGGGGACTAATTCTTCCCTGAAAGGAGATGACATTTTCATCTAAGCACCTGAATTATTACCCATTGTACCTAGAGTTTGCAAGTCAGAGAACTAGGTGGCATAAGAACTGAAAATCATTTTTTCTTCACCTCATCTATTAAGACAAGAGGGATTTCTGATTTGCCTGAAACCATCAAATACACCATTGATGCCTAACTCTTTGCAAGGTGTGGCCTCAGGTCTCTCAGATGGTATTGTGGCTACCTCCTTCTTTGAAGGAAGCAGAACTCTGAACTGAAAGCTAAACAGAAGGAGAAGAGACTGTCCATTTCTTTTGAAGAAATGTTATTCATATTTGCAGGCAGAAATTAATCTCATGTTCATGAAAACCGAAGGGGAGAAAAACATTAAGAATCTTGAAAACAACGTATCTGGCATTATTTCTCAATAAATCTTTGTTCTCCCTGGCTTCTCATGAGGTTGCCCTCAGATCTTTGCAGTCAAGAGAAAGGGGAGTCTAATGAATACCTACTTTAGATGAGCAAGCACTAACTGAACTGTTTACTTTGTGCTCAGCGTTGTGCCAGGTAATGAAAGCCAGGCACCTTCTCTGAGCCAGAGGAGAACCAGAAATCCCCCTCAGCTTCTCTTCCCATCTTCTATTTGCCAATATTTCAGGCTCCCAGCATCATGATGGTGATTCCCACAGAATGACGCAGCAGCTAAAGAGAATCCAGGGAACTCTCACAAAGATCCTTGCTTCCTTCACCTTCCAAGAATTCAGGGGCATCACGTGAAATTCAAACCCAGGTACTCACCCTGAGCCTGTTGGGAGTGCCAATGGTGCAGAGGGGACCTGTGGCTTTTCTTTCTCATTATGCTTGAAAAAGGATTTGGCTTCTTTTGACGCTACATCCACTTCCTTAGTCACCCTGTTTTGCAGAAAGAAAACAAACATAAGCCAAAGGTTACAATATGGATAACACTGGAGGAAACAGCACCTCCAAATGGGAAAAGATGAAGTAGAAAAAAAGTCCAGAAATGTTAGAAATGGAGCCTCAAAAATCATTTTTTTTCCATTCAAATTCCACATTTTACAGATGAGAAAACTGAGATCCAAATAGTGAAAAAATTTGATCAAGTCTATACAGTATCCAGACCTTGGCAGAACCAGAACTAAAACCCAGGTTTCCTGACTCTGCCTTATTTTTTTCTTGCTACATAATATTGCATCTTTAGAATAAAAAAGATTTTCCATTCGATTTCAAATTCTCCCAAGGAAACTTAGGCTTACATGTTCAAATATAAGATACTTCTGGTTTCATAAAGCTAAAGTGGCTTATAAGTGATGCCACCAAAAAATATCCCAGGCATTTAATGTAAATTCCATCCATATTTGTAGCCAAAACACAAGAGACATTTAGCAAGTTAAAAAAAAAAATACAACTATTTCTTTTGCTTAAACATCAATTTCAAATCTCCCTAGTTCTCCACCACTCACTGCATCATCAGCCTGCCACACATTTTGCATCTGATGTTCTGCCTGGTGCCACCTCCATGGAACAGGATGCCCCTCTCATCACCAAGATGCCCTCTCAAGCCTTGACACCAGCTCCCTCTGCCTGGAGGGCTGGATGGCAAAGTACGAAACTCCTCTCTATAACCCTCCTTTACTGAGGCAGAACCTGGCCTTCCAGCTCTGCCTGGCTTTGACCCTATGGAACAAGATGCTCCTGTGCCCTTCTGTCTCCTTCCACGTGTTGTCTTCTATGAGACTGTAAGCTCCTTGAGGGCAGCAACTACCTTTCTTTTTCTTATTAGTATCCCATCAGCACAGTGCCTGGCACAGCAGGCACTTAATAAATGGTTACTGAATGGAGCTGACACCCAATCTCGTTTGTATCTATACCCAACAAGAATCTTCTGCTTCAGTTGTCCTATACATTCGGAAACCCCTCTTACAATGGGTCTTTGCTCATGCTGCTCCCTTCAAATGGAATGCATTCTGCTAACTCTTCTTTTTTTCCTTTTAAATTTATTTACTTTCAGTTTACAATATTCGGTGCCACAAGTTTTTGAGTTCCAGACTTCCTCCCCCACTCCTACTCCTCCCCCCATGGCAGCATGCAATCTGATATAGGTTCTACATATACCTTCACAAGTCAAGTTATAAAGTAGAATTGTAACCAATGGAATGAACAACGAGAAAGAAGAAACAAAACAAAAAAGAGAAAGAGCCAAGTAGTTTGCTTCAATCTGCATTCAGACTCTGTAATTCTTTCTCTGAATGTGGATATCCCTTACCATCATGAGTCTTTTGGAGTTGTCTTATACCCTTGCATTGCTAAGAGCCAAGTCTATCAGAGTTTCTGCTAACTCTTCTTTACCTACACAACCTTGGTTTACCCTTCAAGGACTAATTTAGGTCCTATCTTCTCCATTAAACTTTTCTGCCTATATTTTTCAAAACACAATGATCTGTCCCTTCTCTGAGCTTTTTATAGTATTTGCTGCCTTTACCACACAATTTAGTATCTAAATATATATTGCATTGTATTTTTTCTGTAAACGTTTTATGGATATGTCTTTTGTTTCTACAAGCAAACAACAAAATGCCTGAAAAGTTGAAGTTACATTGTATACTTCTTATATATACACTAGGTATATCACAGATATTCAATATATAATTGCTGGGTTACACACAGAGCAAGGTAAAGAAAAAAAACCATTTCTTTCTCTTGACAAGAAGTCCTCAAAATTGTAGGAAACAAACATCTGTTTAAGATGATGGTGTGGAAGGTTGTACGGGGAAGCCAGCTCTCTCTATATATACAATAACAAAAATCTAAAACAGGCACCAGATTGAGTAAAGATCAAGAAATCTAAAGAAAATGTCATTCTCTCATTTCCCCTCATATAACCAGGACAACATTAAAAACAGTCTGAAGCCTGTGTGAACCCCTCCACCTGGAAAGCCAGTGCAAACACTGGTAAACAATAATTACAACAATAATTACAACAATAATGTTTTTAAAATTTATAATAATAGCACTAAATTTATAGCATTAAATTTAAATAGCACTAAAATTTATTTTAAAAATAGCACTAAAAGGTTTGTAAAGTAAAATTATCTCCTTTGATCCTTACAATAAGAAGGCAGGTACTATTATCATCATCTCCATTTTATAGCTGAGGACACTGAGGCAGACAAAATTTAAGTGACACGTCCTGGGTCACACAGTCAGTAAGTGTCCAACATCAGGCTTAAACTACAGTTTTCCTAACTGTAGGCCCAGTGCTCCATTCACTGCGCCACAAACCAGACCACTGACTCTCCAGGGGATTACAGCAACCTGTAGCAATCTCTTCCCAAGGGGCAAGAAACCCTGACAGCAAAGTTCCAAGGGAGTCATATCTGCTGCACTGACTCACGCTGGGCTTGCGGTTCACCCAGACCCTCAAGTTAAACCCCCAGAGGAGTCTGTTTATGATAAAAAGTCAACACTCATGCCTTTTCTGAATCCAGTTTTGTTCAGTGCGAACTTTAAAAAACTTCTACAGAGCCAGTGTTTTGTGGAATAGATCTGTTTATTTAAATAGCTCATTCCCCTACTCCCACTGCTACATTGCAAGAGCACCCCGAAGTCTAAGCCCCAAAAAGCTGTTCACCCTGCTGTCTACACACCTGGCATCAGTTTAGTGGAGCCCTCTATCCATTGAAGGGAGGCCCCATTCCTCTCTATCAAGTAAAATCCTTTGCCTTTGTGATAAAGACTTTCTTCTCTGCTTAGAGGCTGTTTTCCACATATTCCTTCTGTACTTACCTCTATCTTCCTGATTACTAAGGTTACAGAATCAAAATCTGAAAATACTGGCAGAGTGTATACCAGGAGACCACACACAAAGCAAGAGAATGATCACAGCTCATGGTGAGTGAGGGTAAGGATCCGAGACCAGGAGACCATCCCTCGGCCTCTTTCCCCTCCACCCACGACCCTGAATCTGCTCTCACAGCAAAAAATGTTAAAGCTGTGGAAGCTGTCCTTCATTTAATATCTTTCTCTCCCACTCCTTTCATCTCTCATTCAAAGAGTTCAGGACTCCAACCGCAGACCTCATGTGGGGACCTTACATACATTGATGTCATCTCACATGCTCGAGGCTCCCAGTTGCCCAACCTTCTCTGTTCCCAATGCCTGAATCTCCACTCTGCTTCAGCCACACAGGGATTTTCCTAGGCTTTATCTCATCATCATCCACAGTGTGATGGAGACCTCTGATACCTCTACTTGACAATAATAACCCATCCTTCCATTTCTCCCCGTGCCTCACTTCTCCTAGACCTGTTTTTTGCCCCCATTTCGATCTCCAGTCACACCACCCAGTGGTGAAGTCTCAGGCTCTTAGACCCTGACCCCTTCTCTGGCCTCATTTCTTCCCTACCCAATCCTGACTTAACAGTCTGACAGTTAAAACTATATGCTGTCCTCAGCTCTCAAGTTGCCTACCCCTTTGTCCTACTACCACTTAGGCTTCCTAAATATTTGCTTTCTCTGTCCCTACAAATGAGCTACTGAAGGGAGCTGAAGAAGTCATAGAACCATGCTGACCACTAGGCTAGCTAGTCTCAACACACCTGCAGCCTATCCCTCTCAACTGTGGCTTTGCCAAGGCTCTTTCCTGGGTACTCTTCTCTCTACATATCATCTCTTGGGGGATTTTATCATCTCCCGTTGCTTTTATTATCATCTGTACAGAATTGACTTTCAGAGCTTTACAAGGTGTCCTAAAAGTCTTAGTGCAGCTTTGAGTTATTAAAGTTTAAATTATTAAAGCTATTCAAGTTACAAGTTAAAATTGCACAGAGGCTTTTGGGACACAGATGCAGTCCTAGTCTCCAAGGGGATGTCTCCCAAGCACCTCAAACTGCTGTCCAAAACAATGCTAATTATCTCTCCCCCGCCAAGTTCACTTCTCCAAATGTTTTGATTTCAGTTGAGGGTGTCATAACTCCAGCCACCTAGACTCACAAACTTGGAGTCATCCTCGCCTCTCCCCTTCTCCTCACTCCCTACGTCCAGTCAGTGGCCAAGTGCAGTCAATTCTACCTCC
This sequence comes from Petaurus breviceps papuanus, assembly GCF_028583685.1. NCBI lineage: Eukaryota > Metazoa > Chordata > Mammalia > Diprotodontia > Petauridae > Petaurus > Petaurus breviceps. The sequence continues at coordinate 6,065,057 of NW_027185786.1, forward strand.
ACAACGTCTCCACATCCAATGCTTTCTCTCTCCATATGACCACCACTCCAATTCAGGACAACTCATCACCTCTACCCTGGACTTCTCAGCAGCCTCCTCGTTGGACTCCCTGCTTCCAGTCTCTTCCGTCTCCAATCCAGGCTCCCATTCCTCTCAAAACAGTCTTCCTAGAGCATAAGTTTGATGATGTCACTCCACTGATTATGAACTTTCAAATGTTTTGTGTATATGTATGAATATACTTTGTATATGTCTGTACACACACACATACACACACACACACACACAATCTTCTCCATTACAACATAAACTCTCTGAAGGCAGGGACTGCTTCACTTTTGTTTTTTTGTCCTCAGGGTCTATCATATGGTGACTTCTGCTTCACGGATCTTATAGAATGAAGACTCAGAAATGGCCAACAGGTAAAGACTGACAGACATGGAGCCATATACTAATTCTGTGCATGAATTAGATCTTCAAGTACTACTCAGGACTCCCCCGACCCCAATCTTTTGCCAGATAAACTGGCTCACAATACAACGGCCAGGACTCAGGTTCTTACAGACTGGGGGGCCCTGACAGACTGACTGGTCCCCTACTGCTGGCCCAGACCTTGGCGTTTTCAATCCATCACTGTCTAACTCCAGTCTAGCCCCCTGTCCTAGGCCTGCTTTCAAATACTCTAACCCAAGTGGCCCATGTGCTGTTCCTCAAACGTGGCCTTCCAACCTGTGCCTCCATGCCTGGAATCCCAACTCCCTTCATGAGTGAGGTATCTCGAGGGCTCCCTCCTACAGGAGGAGCCTTTCCTCCTTTTCTTGGTCAGTAGGGTCGTCTCCCTTTTCATAGGATCAGGTTACGTGTTCTACTGCCTTAGCAACATGTGCGTTCCCGGAGGACAGACACTCTTTAGCGGGGTGTCTTGGTTACCCACATGCCATGTACATTTAGGGGGTGGAGTGGGGAGGGTCTAGACCCGTGATTTGGTTGATATAGGAAACACCTGGTGAGGAAACTGACACTAACAATGTAAATTGTTGTGCAATTTGTTAAATAATCCTGCAGCAAGCATTAGTTAAGTACCTGTATGCCAGGCCCATGCTCGAGGCTGGGAACACACAAACCAAAAGGAAATGGCCTCAGCCCTCAGGGGACTCATACTGTATTGAAGAGACATGTGAATAAGTATATACAAAATAAATACAAGGTAAATTAAGGGGGGAGGAGGCACTAGCAGTGGGGAAGGGGGGAGACTAGGAAAAAATTTCACCTACAGCAGAGGGATCATTTGACCTAACACTCCCAATGTCACAGGAATCAGATTAAAATATAATTGGGAAATATTAACAAAATTAGTAAAAATACAACAAAACATTAAAATATTACATTTAAAAACTAAGTCAATATGTGAGATCTTTATGTACATTTAGAGGTTTCTGGCTGAGTTTGGCTCCACTGACCTAGAAGATGGTACTGCAGCTGAGTTTTGAAGGAAATCAGGGATTCTCAGGGGGTTGAGATGAAGATTCCATGCATGATGGGCAGTGAGTGAAAAGGCGTGGCAATGAGAGATGGACATGTAGGGGTAGAAATAAGAAGGCCAGTCTGGCTGGAATGTAGAGTGTATGAAGGGACGAAATATATGATAAGTGAAAAAGGTAAATGCCTGGGTTGTAAAGAGATTTAGTGCCCAACAGAGAAGTTTCCATGTGAGCCTGGAGAGAATGGGGAAATAATGGCATCTACTGGGACGGGGAGTAACACAGTCAGACCTTACTGTCTTTGGGATTTGCCTGGGGTACTCAAAGGCTATGGTCAACAGGTGACACACAGACAGTATGTGTCAGGGTCAGATCTTCCTGACTCTAGCCACAATACTGGACCGCCTCTCCCCTTGGGCATAGCAGGAGTTTAATAAATACCTGTTGAATTAGACCGAGTGTCTAAGAGGAAAAGGGACAAAAATCTTCCAATCACTAAAAGCTCCAGACACTCTGGGTGCCATGTTTCGATCATAATCATTTTTTCCCACTCTCAGCCTGATGACAGCTGTTACAGTCCACTTGAAAAATCACTACCCATCACTGCGTGAACTGCCCATGCTGCCTACAACATGTTTTACCAGAGTCACACAGCTGGTGACAGATATCTGTGTTAGAAGCCACTAATTAATTCGGCCTATGGTGAAGATCCTAGCTTCCATGGGATTCGCTGCCATTCTGTGGCCATCAAAGAAACTCTGTAGCAAGTACATTTCAGGGCTGATTATCTACCACCCTCCCATCATGCCCCTCACACTCTTACACGACTGGTCTGAATCCTGTAACAAGACCTCTGCAATGTGAGCAAGGGACTGATGTGCAAATAGCAAAAAGGCTTTCTGTGCCTCACCTATAAATAAATGAACAAATGAATAAATAAATAAATAAATATGTGCATGTACATACAGACATATGTACACACACATCATAGGACCTGTGGTCTCACTCCTGTGGACACTCTCTAAACAACATTGCTCATCTAACTCCTTGTCCATGCCCTTTCCTAAAGCTTCCATCAAGGGCCTCCCCAAGGTGCTAGATGCCTCCCTCAAGGTCAGCTCACAGGTCACGGACACTAGGGCAGCACTGAAATGGTTGTCTTTGATTCTCTGTTCCTAATGAGCAGTTCATGTTCTTTTCTGATCATGCACTTCCTGAATATGTTCCTTGACCATGGAAACCCAGGAAATAATTATAAAACCAACTGAAAACTAGAAAAAAAGAACACCTCTTTATTTGAATTAATAATAAAGTAACTAATTGCTCAACTGTTTAGCACCTCACAGCGCTTTGTATACAGCAGACTTTCAATGAATGTTTTTTCGAGTAACTTCATGACTGTAACAGTTTGTTCCTGGGATCTCAATTTTCTTTCTTTTTAAAAATTCGTGTTGATTTTCTGTTGTTTTTGCATACCTTGATTTCCCAATATATCCCTTCACCACCCACAAAGTCATCCCTTAAAATCAAGAAGAAAAAGAAGGAAAAAATAATTCAGCAAACCTGGCCAACAACACATCAACCAAGTCTAATAGTATATGCAATGTCTGTACTCACAATTTTCAAAGAACTTCACTGCAATGTATTATATTTAGATCGTGCAGGGAATGTACACAAACTATTCTTTTATTAAATGGATGAGACAAAGACATCAAAGAGTAGAAATGGTTCTAAAGTCAGAATCTGAATCCCATGTTTAAGGGACTAAAATGACCACTTCTAGTATGAATATAATAAACTTGAAATTCAATTCTCCATTAAATGTTAAAACAATCAGATGAAGGACAAAATGTATACTTATTTTTGGAGCATAGTACTAGTTTAGATTTAAGAACAGCGAAAGGACTCATGAAACTTTTTAAAAAATAAATGAAAGGGGGGGGCAGCTAGGTGTTACAGTGAATAGAGCATGGGCCCTAGAGTCAGGAGGACTTGAGTTCAAATCTGGCCTCAGACACTTGACACACTCACTTACTAGCTGTGTGACCTTGGGCAACTCATTTAACCCCAATTGCCCTGCCTTCCCCCCTCCAAAAAATAAAATAAAATAAAACAAATGAAGGGAAAAAAAAAAGAACAAAAGGAAAGAGTCTACATAAAAGCATCAAATGCATGCTCTATTAAAAAAAAGTTTTACTGATATGTTTGCTTTTATATCTTAGTCATTTCTAGAAATAGTGCTTCCTTACTTCTCCAGGCTAGGTAGCTAAGTGGTACAATGGAGAGAATGTTGGGCCTGGAGTCAGGAAAACTCATCTTCCTGAGTTTAAATCTGGCCTCGGACACTTAGTAGCTCTGTGATCTTGGGCAAGTGACTTAACCTGTTTGCCTCATCTTTCAAATGAGCTAGAGAAGGCAATGGCAAACCACCCCGATATCTCTGCCAAGAAAACCTAAATGGGGTCATGAAGAGTTGGACATGACTAATAACGACTGAACATCTCCAAAATGAAACCTCTCTTGTAATAAAGAAAAATCATCAAGTGAAAATCACCTCCCGAATGCCCAGCCAGAGGATGGTCTCTTGTCAGGATTTCATCACACTGCTTCCCTAGACTAAATCCTGCTCTAGTGTTCCCTGTGAGCAGTATTATTTTGTTTTTCTGGGTCAGGTTGGTTTTCTTTGAGTGACCTTTTCCTTTGATATTTTTATAGTCATTGTTTATATTTATTTTTACTTTGATTCTGCTTACTTCACTCTAAATCAGTTCACAGAAGTCTTCTCATGTTTCTCTTAATACCTCATCTTTATCATTTTTTTTTGCCATACAGCATTTCAGTATATTTATATGGAAGTTTTTTTTAGGCTATTTACCAAATGGCAGGCATCCACTTTGCTTCCAGTTCTTTGCTATTCCAAAAAAAGCTAAAAAAAAATACTTTGTTGTAATTTGGAATTGTTTCTCTCTTTGACTTCCTCAGGGGTATACGCCCAACTGTAGGGCCCTTGTTTCCTCCCCTTTCTTATGTAATTACAAACTGAAATCCAGCATAGTAGCTCCACCAACAGCATATTAGTGTATCTCTCTATCTTCTCAATGTCTAACACACTGTTCTCATCTTTTGTCCACTTTGCCGAGTTGCAAAGCAGGAGGTGAAACCTCAGTTGTTTTTTAATTTGCATTTCTTTTAGTGATTTGGAATATATTTTCATACGGTCAACTGCAGCTTTTTAATTTCTTTTTTGCTTTTTGGAAGGGGGGAAGGTAGGGCAATTGGGTTTAAGTGACTTGCCCAAGGTCACACGGCTAAGTGTTAAGTGTCTGAGGCCGTATTTGAACCCTGGTCCTCCTGACTCCAGGGCTGGTGCTCTATTCACTGCACCACCTAGCCACCCCAAGCTTTTAATTCTTTTAAAAAAGGTGGTGGCAGAGTGAATAAAATGATAGATTTGTAGAGAAGATGTCAATTCTGCCCTAGGTAATTCTAGCTGCATGACTCTGGACAAATCATTTAATCTCACTCAAACTTTAGTTTTCTCCTTGGTGAAATCAGGATAATAATAGCACTGATCTCAAAGGACTGTTGTAAGGCTCAAATGAGATAATATATGGAAAACACTTTGCAAACCTCAAAGTGCTTATGCAAATGCCAGCTTTTACAATCATCTTTTAAACTTATCTATTGATTAATAAAAATACTGATTAATTTTTAAAGTTTTCTTCTTCACTACATCACAGCCTCATAACACAGAGATGTACCTTTTGCTTTCTTTTTTATCCCACAGAGTTTGACATGGTTTTAGACAATCAGTAGACTAATAAATGTAGATTGAATTAAAGCATGAATCCATGCATAAACCAGCCAATCAACTAACCTGCACAGCCCTTACAAGTATTTTGATCTGGCCCACGCCAGAACCTGTTTTCTTTACTGTTGGGGTTGCAGTAAGGCCCCTGCTGCCCCAGGGAACCAGCTGTGCGGGGCAAAAAGAGAGGATTTTGGTGCCGATCCATCATCACCAGACTCTACTGATTAACAACTCATGTATTTGTGCAAGTCTCCATCCTCTATTATTTAAAAGCTAAAATTTGACAACTCAGGTTAAATATGTAGACAAAAATTTATTGACAGTTACATTCTACCAAATATAGAACAACATCGATAGGCTCTTTGGAATCTTCATGGGTCTCCAATATCAATGGGCTCCCTTATCTTCCTACATATTTTTTTAGCTCTCTTTCCAAAAAGAGAAAATTCTTCTTCTGACATCCTTTTGCAACACAGTCTTAAAAAATAAGATGTAGCAATTCACCTGAACTGAATATTGGCCTCACTGGGGAAAACTGAAGTAAATTAGAGGCCTCTCTGGCAGAGACCCCACTCTAAATGGAAAGCAGCTCTGTGCTGGCAAGTAAGAAGCTTATGGCATACTGAGAAGTGTCATCCTTTATTTAACCTTCATGTTCTCTTGGATGAGAGCTGTAGGAGCTATAATCGCTTCAACAGGACAAAGAACATGAGGATCTTCAGAACAAGAATGCTATTTATACCATTAGCACAAGTGTCAGTTTCCTGAACGCTTCCTACCCATGTCGACAATGCTGATGGACAAATCCTGCATAACTGAGACGTGTAGAAGACATGGCACTGAATGACCTCAGTCTTGCTCAGTGGTTCTAGCAATCCTTATTAACCACTATTAGACTCCCTGGTGAATTCTCTCAGGTTTCCATTTCCTGATACCCCAAGAAATGTTAGTTATGCCAGCCTAAGAAATATGTCTTTTGCCAACCATACTGTTTTCACTTACTCAGAAAAATCAATTGCTACTTTTCAGATGGGAAAAGGCTCCCATAAACACGACATGAAAAATAAGCTTTTGACCTTGACTTAGCAGGGTTGGAAACACACTGGATAAAACAACACAGGATAAAGCAACACAGAAGCAGCAACTTATGATCTATTTATATATACAGATCAGTGCTTTGTATCTCTGCTGTCCTTTCTCACCAGGCTGCAGGGGCCATTAACTAACCTACCACCCTCTCAATCAAACGAATCTAGAATGAATTTACTTTTTTATTCCAGAATGCCCCTATAGAGGACATTGTCTTGCTAAAACAGATGTAACTCTTCCTATAAAATGTCTTTGAAGCAAAAGAAAGGAGCAATTTGTCAGCATCAGAATCCTCTTTCTTTGTCATGCAGAGCTGGTTTCCAACTTTGCCACTACATCCCAAGGGGGGCAGGGGCCTTACCATACCCCCAGTGGTAAAGAAAACAGATCTGGTGTGGACCGGATGAAAATACTCATAAAGGGTCCATAGGTTAGTTGATTGGTTGATTCATGCTTGCATGCACTCGTTCAATATACATTTATTAATCATCTACTGGTTATCTAAAATCTTATTAGACTCCATGGGTAAAAAAGAAAATAAAAGGTACATCTCTGTGTTTAAGTTTATAATTAATTAGTCAAGAAGAAAACTTTTTTTAATAATTTTTTTAGTTCACCAATTAATGTTTTGTTTTTGAAGCCATAGTTTTTTAAAAAGGAAACTAAAGTAAGATACAACAGGGAAAAAAGATACAATGGTGGAGAATTTTGGGGAAAATGTCATATCAAATAAAACACAAACTTTTCAAGAAAGAACACACGTTTAATTTAGCAGCACAAAATTACTGGAAACAAAGCATACCTTATGACTGAATAAAAATGAAATGGCTAAATAAAATGTGGTAAAAGATATGAATGTAACAGACCTACATTTCAAGAAACAAGGACTATGAAAAACACAGAAACACACAGAAAGACTTATGTGAACTGACACGACTACCCACAAGGCAAGGACAAAAACTCAAGGCCGAATGTTCTGTAACTAAAATGAGGAAGCTCTGTTGGGCAGAAAAGAGGAGGCCTGCTTCCTCTCTGCCTTCTTTGGAAGGCAGGGAACTATAAATGTGGAACACTGAATGCATGTGTTAGTTTGCTCTTTCCCATTAGATTGTGAGCTCCTTGAGGGCAGAGACAATCTTGTGCTTTTTTTGTATCTCTAGTCTTTAGCACAGTATCTGGCACTTAGCAGGCAATTAATAAATGCTGACTGACTGACAATGCATATACTGTCATCCTTTGTTGATGTAATGGTTAGTTTTGTTGAACTGCATGCTCACTCTCTCTGTACACACACACACACACACACACACACACACACACACACACACACACA
>NW_027185786.1:6072780-6307019 GCF_028583685.1 Petaurus breviceps papuanus
CACACACACACACACACACACACACACACACACACACACACACACACTGTGGACCTGTTTAAAAAGTTTGGTTAAAGGAGATAAACAAACAGTAATATACAATTACAACATTTATTTGTTATCCCCTTAAGGCTAGCAGACTTGTACAAGGAGTTTGGAGAGCTACATCCTAACTGATGAACAAAAAGATGAGAGAGTTTAAGCACATTTTAGGACCATCCCAATTCAGGGTGGCTAGTCACACAAATTTATGATCCCCATAAATGTTTAATCATTGTATGAAAAAGGAATTTTCTTAATTGAATAAATGGAAAATACAATAAAACAAGAGAGCTGACAAAGTGTCAATTGAAATTATGATCCAGAATATTTGTGTTTTCTTTACCATTAACATTCCACAACATGGTATATGTCCAGAAAATATTAAGATAAGAAAAAGTCCATTACTCAAGTTAATGCCTCTAGTTACGGGTCTCATCCTTAAGAGCCATAAAGTAAGCCTCTTCCCCTTTGTTGACATAAGGAGAGGTGTTCTCTAAGCTCACTCAGAGAGCAGACAAAGCTGGGTCTGTTTGGAATTTATGATCTCAGGATGCCTGTTTTAAATCCTTCTTCCAGCCTTATCTGGTCTTTTTAATGTGAGGCAAAGCAGTCTGTTTGATTAATTCAGACTTTGGCCAAAATATGATATTTAATGATTATCATTTCCACCCTTTTGGTCAAAAACAAATCTATTAAAATTTCGTTTCTTGACCAAGGAAGGTATGAAAAAACTCTTTCTTGGGGGTTTTCCCAAAATCCCTATCTAGGTGAATTCAGGTTTTTCCAATCATTTCCTGAAATAGGGGGCACTAAGGATAATAATACATATGTGTGTATGTGTATGTGTGTGTGTTTGTATAAATATCCTGTTAACAAGGTATGGCTGTCAGGGGAAGGGAGAAGAGATTTAGAAAAAAAAGGTGATATGAAAACACAATATATCAGTTAAAAAAAAATGTGATAGCATAAAAAAGATGTATATTTAAACCATCCAGAAAATCTACAGTAAGCAGCACAGACTGTGTACTAGCTAAACCAATGAAAATCCAGATTTTAATACCACCCCCCCACCCCCCCCCTCACCCCCCCCCCATTAAAGGGTGATTATTCACTCTGTGGCCTCTCTAGGCTACACTCTGGGCTTCCTTCTGATGCTGTGCTTGGGATACTGTGCTTGGACCCCAATTCCAAGACCATATTTCTCCCTAGCCTCAAAACACTACCCTGGCAGTTTCTCCCCACCCCAAGGACACTATCCTTAGCAATTCCTCATGAGTGGTCCCCAGCTAAATGCTTCTCTCTTTCCCTAGTACACTAACAAACCACACCTCTAGGAATTATTAGTTTGAACTGGCTTTACTCCCTACCTCATTATATACATCCTGGACTCCTTGTTATGTGTGTCCTAGCCTTTAGACATATGTATACTCCCTATATCTATCTTGTCTAACAAGACTTTGATGGAGGCAGCCTGGGCATTTCTCAGTCCGCCCTGACTGCTAGCTGGGGTTAAATGACTTAGTAAGGCTGCAGACCTAAAATCACACCGCCATGTAGCCCCCCTTGGGCTTTTTCCCTGCGAACTCTGAATAAAATGCCTGTGCAGTAGATACTAAAAGTGCATGTTCCTTAGAACTGACCATTCCTTAACCACTCCCTATCCAGCCCTGAATCACCTAGTTAGCACATATTCTACCTTAGAATACCCTGTATAAACTTTAAATGTCCCCTTTTAGAACTCAGGTTCCCTAAAAACTCTTGCCCGCTGAAAAGCATACGAATAAATTTTTGCCACCTTGACTTAAACTATGCTTGAGTCCATGAATTCATTCCAGATGACCCTATCCAATACCCTGGTCTTTGGGGGTCCCTGAACCTCTCAAACCCCATCACTTCTATCATGCCCCACTCCAGCCCAGGAATTCACACAGAGGAAATACCCGGTGCCCTTGGGCTTCTCTCTGAGTAGACACTTCTCTCAGAAACTCCATTTATGGGGGAAGGGGGAGGGGGTGCCCAGGCCAACCATGTCTCACATTCCCTCCAGCATGTACTCTGCACCTTCTTTTTCTTTTTTTAATTTTTTTGCTTTTTGGAGAGGGAAAGGCTGGGCAAGGCAATTGGGGTTAAATGACTTGCCCAAGGTCACACGGCTAGTAAGTGTTAAGTGTCAGGTCGGATTTGAACTCAGGTCCTCAGACTCCAGGGCCTGTGCTCCATGGTGTTCTATTCACTGTGCCACCTAGCTGCCCCATACTCTGCACATTCTACCAGGGCTCCAGCCCAATAGCTTTGTCTCGCTCCCCCACCCCCTCCACTTTAGCTGTGTGATCTTCCCCATCCAAAAGGGAGCTCCCTGAGGGCAGAGATTGTCTTGCCACAAGTATTTGCATTTCAATGCCTGGCTACTATACAACTGAGTTTTTCTCCAGGAGAAAAGGAGCCAGAACAGGATCCCTTTAACTAGGCAGCTTTCTTGTACTTCAGTGCCTTAAGGGTAGTACTTTTCTCAGGACTTAGATACTTCTTTCTTTACCAAAGATCAGTACTACTCAGTGCTTTAGCAAAAAACCTTTATAAACTGCTGTGATAGCCCCCACCAAAAGAAAAAAAAATACATGATGACATCACCCTGTAGCAAACCCTGGGCAAAAGTTTCTTCAACTTGAGCTAGGCTGGGCTACAGACTACGATCAGGGACTGATCAGTGGGTCCCCTACCTATCCCTGCCCTTTCAGCTGGGGAGGGGCTGCCAGGGCAGGTGATTTTCTGGCACTGCTTCCGTTCTGACAGTCCCTGAGCCCCTGCACTTCAACTAAGACACAATCCTATCAACAACAAAAATCCACAAATACCTAGCATTTGGAGAACAAACCAATGGCTATATTCCTGAACATAAATGCTGAAGGGTGTAGGGATCATCAATTTAACTGCATGCAGTAACAGCTTTCCTTATTGACCAACAAACAGAATTTCTAGTTTTCACCGCTTCTGTTTGTCTTAAGTAACTCTGAAATCCCAATGTTCAGACCCTGCAGCATCCTCCTAACTCTATGAACAGATTTAAAAAATGGAATAAACTGAAAAGGAATCCTAAAAGGTGTCTTTTATCTGTAAAGTTCTTAGGGTTGACCCAGGCACATTTAAGGAAGAGTTTTAAGGATTTCATGAGGTGAGAAGAGGTCTGGGCCAATGCAGCCAACCCCAGCCTCCAGAGGTTGAGGTAATCCCCTCAGACTGGACCAGTTTCTATTGTCTTGCTTTACATATGCCTCATCTCTTTATATTCTACCACCGTTTAATGCACTACCCATACTGCCTGACAATTGTAACGCTTCCCAAAGAATTATGTTATTTCCTTGACCCAAGTTAATTTTTCCTCCTTAAAAGTATTTTATTTTTTCCCAATTACATATAAAGATACTTTTCAACATCCATTTTTGTAAAATTTTGAGTTTCAAATATTCCTCCCTCCCCAAGAGAAGCAAGCAATCTGATATAGGTTATACATGTATAATCATATTAAGCATATTTTCACATTAGTCATGTTGTGAAAGAAGAATCTGAACAAAAGGGAAGAACCACTAGAAAGGAAAAACAAAAGCAAAAAAAAGAAAATAGTATGCTTTGATCTGTACGCAGATCATAGTTCTTTCTCTAGATGTGGATAGCATTTTCTATCCTGAGTCTTTTGGAATTATCTTTGGATCATTGTATTGCTGAGAAGATCTAAGTCTGTCATAGTTTATCATCAAACAATGTTGCTGCTGCTGTGTACAATGTTCTCCTGGTTCTGCTCACTTCACTCAGCATCAGTCATGTAAATCTTTCCAGGTTTTTCTGAAATCCACCTGCTCATCATGTCTTACAGTGCAATAGTATTCCATTATAGTCATATATCACAACTTGTTCAGCCATTCAGATTGATGGGCATTCCCTCAATGTCCAATTCTTTGCCATCACATAAAGAGCTGCTATAACTGTTTTTGTACATGTAGGTTTTGGCCCAAGCTATTTCAAAAAGAAAAATAGCACTCGGAATATAATTTTTCAAAAACCTGAACTCTTCAGCATTTAAGATATGACTAATATAAGTGAAGCATTCTGCCAAATATTCAAGTACAAATGTTACAATCGCAGAGAAAATGGAGGTAAATAAATTGGGCATGCAACTGAAAAAGCTACAAAAAGAACAAACTGAAAATCTCCAATTAAATACTAAATTAGAAATAATGAAAACCAAAGGAGAGATTAATAAAAATGAAATTAAGAAAACTATTTATTTAATAAATAAAACTAAGAGCTGGTTTTATGAAAAAAAAAACAATAAAATTGATAGACCTTTAGTCAATGTGATAAAAGAAAGAAAGAAGAAAACCAAATTACAAGTATCAAAAACGAAATGAGTCAATCTACCTCCAATGAAGCGGAAATTAAAACAATAATTAGGAATCATTTTGCCCAATTGTACACACATAAATTTGACAATCTTAGTGAAATGGATGAGTATTTACAAAAATATAAGTTGCCCAGATTAACTGAAGAGGAAGTAAATTACTTAAATAACCCAATCTCAGAAAAAGAAATCGAACAAGCCATCAATGAACTCCCTAGAAAAAAATCTCCAGGGCCAGATGGAATTACTAGCGAATTCTATCAAACATTTAAAGAACAACTGATGCCAATACTCTACAAACTATCACTCTTTGCAGATGATATGATGTTATACTTAGAGAATCCTAGAAAATCAAGTAAAAAACTACTTGAGATAATAAATAAAATTGGCAAAATTGCAGGATATAAAATAAACCCACATAAATCCTCAGCGTTCCTATATATTTCTAACAAAATCCAACAGCAAGAAATAGAAAGAGAAATCCCATTTAAAGTTACTGTAGACATTACAGAATATTTGGGAATCTACCTGCCAAAACAAATCCAGGATCTGCATGAACACAATTACAAAACACTTTTCACACAAATAAACTCAGATCTAACTAACTGGAAAAACATCAGTTGCTCATGGCTGGGTCGAGCTAATATAACAAAAATGACAGTTTTACCTAAATTAAATTATATATTTAGTGCCATACCAATCAATCTACCAAAAAATTACTTTATAGAGCTAGAAAAAATAGTAACAAAATTCATTTGGAAAAACAAAAGGTCCAGAATATCAAAGGAATTAATGAAAAGAAATGCTAGGGAAGGTAGCCTAGCCATACCAGATTTCCATCTGTATTATAAAGCAGCAATCATCAAAACTACTTGGTACTGGCTGAGGAATACAGTAGTAGATCAGTGGAATAGAGTGGGTACACAAGACTCAGCAGCCAATGACTATAGTAATCTACTGTTTGATAAAGCCAAAGACCCCAGTTTTGGGGATAAGAACTCATTATTTGATAGATGTCACAATCACACATCAAATAAATATGAATGTGGCTACTATATGTTTTATCTTCAGCAAATGTCAAAGGAACGCTCTGCTTCCCTATTCTGATGAAAAGCAAAGGAGGTATTCTCTCACTCTGCCTTATTCGTTCTTCCACAGAAACAGGGAACAAACAATCAGAAAAGCCAGCCCCCTTCGTTAATACAGAATACTTCTCTGGCCTGGGCGACCACGTATGTGTGGACAGGCCTTTGTGCTCCACCTTGGCAGGTGCAGAAGGTTCACTGTAGCACATTTCCTAGACAATTCTTACAGGTCTGGCTTTAACATCAACTTCTACAAACATAAGGCCTTCTACTAGATCTTGGGGAATAAAAAACACCCAGGCCCTGACCTCGACCTACTTATATCCTATGGAGGACAATGCAGACATCAGGAAGTAAACCTATGGTAATTTCAAGAGGGACAGCACTGATAGATGGGGGAGGTGAGGTCAGGAAAAGTCTGGCCAAGTTGAGGCAAAGGGGAAGCGTGTGCCAGACCTGCACAAAAGTGTGGAGACCAGGGATAAAATGCCATGAATGGAGGACTGCAGCAGCACACTGGTCTGATAGCAGAGTGCATGAAGGAAGGCCATTTGGAAACACACCAGGCTGACTTCTCAGTTTTCTTCTGGCATGGCTTTAATTCCTTCACCATCCCCATCCCCATTCTCTGATGGCCTTCTAAATATGAGATATTTGTCCAATGATCAGTGAATCAACTGCTACTGAAAGAACTGCACCAAGATTCCTGCGGAAAAGGAAACTAGAACATAAAAGACGGCTGGGGCCTAAGGAAGGGGAGCTAACAGGTCCTCCTACAAAGTAGCTAGTGAACGACAGACAGCCCCGGTCCCGGAGGCCATCTCCCCTCGAAGTTCTCACAGTGAGCATGAATAAAGGACCACTAGAAGATCAGGGCACCCCAGCCTCCATCACAGAGGAGGAAGGGGCACAAAAGATATTCTACAAACATGAGAAAATCTTCCCTCAGGGACTTCAAGGTGGGCACAGTGAAGAATAGGGAAAGTATGCTAAAAAGGCAGTTAGTTCAAGAAATGACAGTGGCCAACAGCTTTCGGCTACTAGGAAGCCTCACTCCTCTACCTCATAAACACTTTCCTCCAGAAGGAAGCTGGAATGCATTAGACATGAGCATTACTAGGTCTACTGGCTGGACGGAAACAACCGACCATGCTTGAGATTCCCAATTCCAGGACCATCTCATGATGCCTGCCAAACTGTTAGACCCCTTCTTCCTTTTCTTCCCCTCCTTCCCACACCTTGCACCTGCATAGAACAAAAACTTTTCCTTGATCAAGCCTCCTCTAGGCATGTACTATTCACTTATCAGAATGTAACCTTCTAGAGAGAAGCATCTATCTTTAAAATCTATCACCAACCCTTGGCAACATGCCTAGCACATGTGATCAATAAATATTCTTCCTTCTTTCCTTCCTTCCATATCAATCATGATTTCATTAACTCTTCAGTATTCCTTTGAGATAAAACAGGAAGCAGGCATAATGATTACTTTATAAACTAGGAAAGAAAATGGGATTAAGAGAAGAGAAAGGACATGCCCAATGTTAGATAGTGAGTCAGTCATTAGCCAAGCTAGGAACAGGCCCCTGGTCTGCTGAATGTTCAGAGTCTAAAAGAACTCCATGGAGAATTTTGAGATGGTGGAGTAGGTCTGGTGAAACCTATGGACCTCTTTTCAAAATAATGTTTTTTAAATACATAAGAGTACAAAGGAAAAGTACTAAAAGTTATCAAAAATTTTTTTTTCAAATAAGTTCATGGACTTAAGAAGTTGAGTCTTCTTAAGGTTAAGAAGTCTTTATATAAAGCATCAATACCAAGTCAATAAAGACAAATATATACAAAGCAGTTAAATACAGAATAGTTTGGGAGGTCGGGAGGGCACTGACAGCTGGAGAGATCAAGGAAAGACTTCATGCAAGAGATGGAGCCTGAGCTACATCTCCAAGGAAAAGGGGACTCTATGAGGCAGAGGTGAGGAGGAAGTGCATGCCAGGCCAGAGCAAAGGCATGAAAACAGAAGAGGAAGTATCTGGAGTGAGCCACAGAGAGAGGATAGTTTAGCTGGTCACAGAGTTGTGGGATCAGTGTGAGTAGAGAGAAGGGTTCAGACACAAGAGAGATGGTGAAGGCTGAAATGGCAAGATTTGGACAAGTAACTAGATATGGGGGGTGAAGAGAGACTAAGGGGTCTAAGATAATGCCGAGATCACAAATCCGTACAACTTGAAGGAAGGTGGTGCCTTCAAGGGAAACAGGGAAATTTTTAAGAGAGTAAAGTTTCTGGGGAAAGATAATGACTTCATTTTTAGATATGTTAAGTGGAGAGGTCAATATACAGCTAAGAAGACAAGAGGAAAGGCACACTGGTAGGAAGGTTAGGGTGAAAGGTTCCCCACAAAGTCTGCTCTACTAGACTCTCTGACATCCAATAGGATCTAGGTGGCCAGACTGGGGTGCAGATCGGAAAAATGACCCACTGGGTACTCAACTGCCAGGGCCTGATTAGGATGATCAGGTTACCAACCTCAAAAAGGCTTGTGGTGCTGTCCTCTGAGTACATATTCTTAGAAAATAATTTTAATTTACTTCCATGATTGGAAGGTGGCAGGTGCTCTGAAGATACTTTGAGGCATACTCTCAAACAGTACAGCTGTGCAGATGAAAGTCATCTATTCTTTGTCATTTTCTATCAAAGGAATTAGATAACAACTACTTTGTAAATCCAACCTTCTGCCTACCAGGATCCTGAGCAGCATGAATTCTTGGCACCGTATGCTGATTTCTCAAGAATAAAGCCCTCCATTCTCTTTCTTTATGCCTTCTCTAGCTTCTCTCCAACCATGACAGGAAAACCGACATCTACAAACTGATAGTTCAAACTGCCACTTCTCCAGCGTTTCATCAACACCACCGGGTGTCAGAAGGCCTTGTGGAGCAAGCTCCCACCTGAAGCTCATCCCCACCACCTTCCTGTATGTTCCTTTCCTCTTTCCAAAATTTTCCTTGTTGCACACTGATCTCCGCATTTAACATGTCAAAAAACTAACTCATTAGCTTTCCCTCTTTAGCTCAAGTAACAGTAACCACAGGCTCAGCAGAAGCTTTTGAAGCAAGTGCGTTCCATGAGTTTAAGGGAGAAAAGGAGTCTGGGGAAAAGTCAGTATCTCCACACTCCCCTCTCTTCACCTGCTCTGCGACACTAGTCTTCCTGCTTTCCTTCCACAAGAGACTCCCTTTCCTGACTCTGGACAGTTTTGCTGGCTGACTCCGATCCATAGAATTCTCTCCCTCTTCACTCCCATTGCATGGATATCTTCAAATCCCAGCTAAAATCCCATCTTCTACAAGAAACCTTTCCTCAGCCCTCTCAATGTTAGTGCCTTCTCTTTGCTAATTATTTCTAATTTTTCCTGTCTATCGCCTGTTTGTACACAGGTATTGCATGTTGCCTTCCCCATCAGACTGAGAGTTCCTGCTCTTAGTGACTGTCTTCTGCCCTTCTTTCTTTGTGTTCCCAACACTTAGCACAGGGCCTGGCACATAGCAAGAGCTTTAACAAGTACTTGCTGACTTAACTTCATTCAGAGGTCATCCAAAAACATGAACAATTCTGAGAAGGTTTAAAGTGAATCACGTGATGTTTCCTTTTCTTTTTTTATTAAGTTCAAGCCACAATGCTGGTATACATTAAATATTTTTTTCCTTCCAAAGAAAAACTGTTTCCAACGGAGGAAGAGCTAGGAAGGTTTTTGTAAAATGAAAAATAGTTTTTCAAAATTATTTGATTAACTTGTCATTTTAAAACTCGATAGGAAAATGGCAAACCAACCACTCAAGTATCTTTGCTTAGAAAACCCCAGATGGGGTTATGAAGAGCTGGACATTACTGAAAAAATGACAATAACAACCAATTTTCTTTTTCCTTTTTTTTTTTTTTGGCTTTTTGGAGGGGGGAAGGCAGGGCAATTGGGGTTAAGTGACTTGCCCAAGGTCACACAGCTAGTAAGTGTTAAGTGTCTGAGGCCAGATTTGAACTGAGGTACTGTAATGCGAATGTAAATTTTAAAGATCTTCCCTGCCCCTAGGCTAATGTGCACCAGAAGCCTGGGGAGGGAGGCTTGTTTTTCAGTAGATACTTTTTGATTGGCCAGTGGGTCAAAAAGGTTGTTACATTCTCTGAGCCAGGAGAAGGCTATATAAGCACTGATGTGAAGCTTTGTTTTGGGACTCACTTTGAGAAGTATTCTGTGATTTGATCTGAATTCTGGGAAGCCGTTGTTGAGAGTCCCCCGGCTTTGAAAAACCCAGAATGTGGAAACCCAGATGTTGACTGGGTATGGATGTAATGGTTGGACAGTTTGGAAATCTGTCTACTTGATGTTTCTGTCTTGATAATTATGCCTGTATACTTTGAGGTTCAGGGTGCTGACCTTTTCTCCTGAACAAGGTAAACGATATATGTCTGACTGATTAAAGTAAGCTTGTTAACCCATTTTGAGTTGCTTTCCTTTAACAAAGCAGATCCAAGAACCTGTGGTAGCTGCAAACCCTGAGGACGCTTGGGGTACTTGCTGCTACAGGTACTCCTGACTCCAGGGTCAGTGCTCATTTACTGCCTAGCTGCCCCTATAACAACAAACTTTAAAACATTTTCCCCTAGACTCCTTGCCCCAATACATTGTCCTAGATACCTGTAACCTGTTGATCACACATTACATTTGTTCTCTGTGCCGCCTACTGGTCTTATCATAACTATTTTAATTTTCCAGATCATCTATTTTCTCATTTGAAAAAAAGAAAAGAACATGAGAAGCTTCAGATCTTTTAAGCTCAAAGGGCTGGTGAAATCAATGAGAAATAGCTCAACTTAGCTTCAAACTGCATTAAGTAGTGCAAATCTGGCACAAGTGACACATGACAAAGCTAACAATTCTAATGAGGAACATTTTTATCAGGACTGTTATTAATGCTTCCTGAGCAGACATACTTTCTGTTCTTCCTCACCGAAGGAGCATGGGCCCATAATCCCAATGCAAACAAGACTTGTTCTAGCTGGAGGTAACAGGACAAAGGATAAAGTAGTGTCTTAAAAGAGAAAACAAGAACAGATCCCTCCAGAAGGCAAAAAAAAACCACAACAAAACAGCTAAGTACCCCTAGTCCTGAGGAGATGTTGCTTATGAATGATCACCTACTGCCTCAGGAAGAAAAGAGCTGAGAAGGGAATGAATCTGGAGAACACCTGATCCAGCTTTCACTGAGATGGTCAATGCTGTCAGTGACTTCAGAGAGAGAAGCAGTAATCTGCAGGTCACTGGACAAAGGGAGCCCCCAGCTGCTCCCAATGAACCACTTGGCAAAGAACTGCCCCCAACCTAAGTAACGGGGATCAGGAACTCAAGGCAGGACTTTAAAGACCTCACAGGGTTGTCCCAAGGATAAAATGAAGTGACCTTTGCAAATGAAGCACTCTGCAAATCTTAAGGCCCTCTATACATGCTAGCAGCTCTTCTACCTAATGGCTATTCCATCACAGACAGGTCACTTCTAACTCTGAAATCCTCTGGCTATTTTTTTGGAATCATGATGAGAATGTACCAGACATGAAGAGGCCTCCTGTGCCAGGGACTTCCTCGTGGTGGTACAGTACAACAATGTTGTTTGTGCATGACACTGTGGTGACTGCACCCAGTCACGGGCTTCCTTAATGATCTTAAAGGAGAGTGTCCTCGAGAAGAAGAAAGACTCCACATCCTCCAATATATTTATATCAGCACTTTTTTTGATAGCTAAGAACTGGAAACCAAGTCGCTGCCCATCAGCTGGGGAATGGCCAAACCAGTTGTAACACATGAATATAAGGGAATACTGCTGCGCGGCAAGGAATAATAAATGTGATAAATACAGAGGAGCCTGCAAAGATCTCTATGAACTGATGCAAAGTGAACCAAGCAGAGTCAATACATACAGTGACTACACAAAAACATCAAAAGTAAATGTAGCGAAATTATAAAGATCAAGTAGGATTCCAATGAAGAGAAATGAGAGGACACACCCAAACCCAGCCCTCTGTGGAGGTGAGAGGTCCACAAGTGTTATATATTGCACAGGTTTTCAGACTTTTCAACGTATCAACAGGTTATACTGACTTTTTTTTCCCCACTCTCTAAAATAATACTATTTGCCATTAGGAATGGCAGGGCTGGGGGGGGGGGGGGAGGTGGCAGAGGGCCGCGCCAGAGCAGGTGGAGAAGGATAAATGAGATACTATAGTGATGTAAGAAACTAAAAACAAAAACAAAATTTATTTTAAAAAGAAAGAGAGAAAGAAGGGCCTAGAAACCCACACAGAAAAAAAAATGTGAAGAAAGCATTGCCCAGATGATAACACGGGAAATGGGCCACCTGCTGTTGGTCCATAAGTACAAATATTTCAGACAGGCAGTGCAGATTTACAATAGGCTGGTTTCAGAACCAAATAACAAGGACAATATCAGGCCAGACTGAATTTGGGAATTACACAGTCCCAGACACAAAAGCCTCTATTTTTTAACACCAAGAATCTCATGGTAATGCCCTATGGCCATGTGGTCCACCATGGTATGCCACAATCTCAGAAATGCTAAGTGACCCAAGGGCAATGGAAATATACATGGAAGAGTAATCAGGCTGCAGCACAAGGGCCACATTAATTGGGCTCACAAAGCAGAGTTAATAGAGATCACTCTGGGTATGTAGCACAAGAAAAGGAGAGGGCCAGGGATATAGCAAGAATGCCACATTATGAATGAACAGAGAACTACACCGGTACCCACAAGGCACGAATAGAATCAGAGAAAGCTTCCAGTGTTCTCAGCGGATCCCCTGGGAAGAGTTCATTCAAAGACATGATAAGAATTTCACAGGATGAGAGGGAAAGAGTAGGTTAAGATCTATGTCGGAAATAAATGCTCCATCAAAGACATTTCCAATCCAATTTGGTGAAAGTTTACATGACTAACAATGCCGCTGTAAATCCCTTCAATCCCAGGTTCCAAGCAGCATGCTTCGGGCTAAATGTTGTAAACATACTTTCTAATGTTGCAAAATACAGGATCTCTTCAGGTGTTTAGCCCAGGAATGCAGGCTGGGATTCCACTATGCAGGGATTCCATCCTTCAGGCAGCAGGGTGGCAAAGCAGGCCTGCGCTTGTCTGAGATCTGTCCATCTTCTGAAACATGTGAAATTGGTTTGGAGATATATCAAACCAAGAATTTAACAAGCAAAAGGACAGAGAATCCTGTCTTAATCTAAATAAATTTCAGTTTTTGTTAGTTCATCAAGATGAAAAAAGTGATACATCTGAAATAAAAGCAACTTCTGACAGTGAAAGCTCAGAAATGAGCCTGGGACTGGTTAGGCAAGATTTCATATAGCAAAAGTTGTATTCAATTCATTTTTCTTCTTTTATCTCAACTCTTTTTCCTACTAAGATTAGAAAACTCTCACTCCCAAAATGTGTATGCTGCTGGCAGTTTATTTGGTTCTTAATCTTTTGTCTATTTTCTGAAAGTGGAAAAATCTAAGATACACTAGATTTCTTAAACAGCTTGTAGCTCTTACTGTGACAAAATTTTTTTTTAATTTAAAGTAAAATCAATTAGCAAATTTGTAATTATTGTCTTAACTCTAGGTTATGTCACGAAAGGGAGCACTGCCTAGTGCAAGGGTGGGAAGCCTACAGCCTTGAGGCCACATGCAGCCCTTTGACTGAATCCAAACTTGACAGAATAAATTCCATCAAAGAACAGCACTTGAAGACCTAGAGGGCTACATGTGGCCTAGAGGCCACTGGTTCCCCACACCTGGCTAGTAGTTAAAGGCTGACTACAGAACCAGGAAAGCCTGCATTCATATCCCACCTCTGACCCATGCTGGTTAGGTGACCTGGGACAAGTCACTGAGCCTCACAGGGCTTTCAGACAGCTCCAAGACTGGCAGCTCCAGAAAAGGTGCCAATTGGTATTGGTAAAAGGATATTCCTTACCTCTAAGTTCCCAATCCCGAAGAAATCCCAAGGCCAGTCCTGATCCCCAGCGTCGTCATATGCCTAACAAGGTGATTTTTATGAGCAAACCAATTTTACACATGCTATGTACATAGTTCCTAAACTAATAACCTGACTTTAGATCAATGAAGACTACAACATGGACAAAACAAGTATTTAATATATTTTCATTCCTATCCCCAATCTCAAGTTTCCCTTTTTTCCTCAGGCCCTTTTTTCAAGGCTTAAAGCTTTCTAGAGATGCTTCGTTTCTCCTCAAAAGCAAAAAGATCAAGGTTCCATGATAAAGTTCCAATGGCACAGTGCATCCAGGGCAAGGGACAGATACATAATGTAGCAACCAGGCAGGTGAGCTCCCACTTTGAGTAATGGACATTGCTCCACCTGGGAGCTAATAAAGAAGACATTCTCATCTTCCCTTTGGTAGCTTTTCCAGTCCGGTTACACTTGACGACATTCACACTCCTTCCCCTCTGTCTTTCCCCACAGTCCTCTGTGCATCAGGGCCCACTGGAGCCCTCTGAACATCAGCATTATACAAGAAGAACCTGCTTTCCAGCAGAAATACCTTTAGGTCCTCAGAGGCCTGAGCATGAACAACGACAGAAGGAGGAAAGGAGCTTCTAACACTCAGTCCTAAAATGCCCAATGTGAACAAGGAAGACTGAGAGTCCTTGACTGAATAATAAATAGTAAAAAGCGTATTGAAAAGTAAGACAATCAAGAACCCTGAGATAAAGGCACCCTAAAACCGGCCACTCTGTAAGATAAGGGACTTGGTTAAAACACTCCCCAAGTGAAAAAACAACTACATTGTGCTCAGGTCACAGGAACCTGAAGATTCCAGCCATCATCATGTGGTCTGTTCTAGCCCAAAATTTCATTCTGACTTTCTTCTGTATCCTGACTTGCTGTCTAGATTACAAATAGGTCAGATCACAGTATTCCCAACATGCAGATCTTTGCCATAACAAGTCCATGCCACTCAGTGAAAGCTGCTTCTAAGCTATTTTAAAAGGAGACACCAACTGGCGAGATTTCTATTTCTTCTTCATTGCCTGCTCCCAAAATTACAGGATTTTTATGGAGCTCAAATGAGGATTACCTCATGCAAGACTGCTTTGTAAGGTATAAAGTGCTATGTAACTGTATTATAATCATTAGAAATCGCTCTCCTAGCTCACATATGTAACATAGGGATAGGGACCGAGATAGAAACGGACCTGTGATCTCACTGGTACAGGGAATTTCTCTGGGTAAGGACACACTCTTCACAATGCAGAGCGACACCTTCTTAGACCATGGCCTACAACACTGACAGGGGATCCCCGGTCACACAGCCAAGAAGTGGCTACACTGGCTTCCAGGCCAGCTCCAAGCTAACATGCCCTGCTGACTCTACACACACACACACACACACACACACACACACACACACACACACAAAGGGTAAGTGGGTACCACCTCCTGCTTTGATTCATTTAATCAAGGCTTCCTTTTAGTCTTTCTCTCTAGGAAGGCAGAATACAGTCACTCTTTTATACAAAGCACAGCCAGAGCAGGTCCACAATGCACCAGGTTGCATAAAAACACATCTGTGGCTCGCCAGCCCTCCCTGGGATTTTGAGGAGAATCCACTGCTCACTTCCCTCAGTGTGTTTTTCATTTTCTACTTCAAGTAAGGCATCTCCCAAGGAAATTTCTAAAGAAGTCTGCCCTGTAGCACAGGATGGAGGCTTCCCTCTGAAACAAGGTGGGGAAGCGTGCAGGGTCACAATGTGGATTCCTGGATTCCTGAAGCAGTTTGACCAGAGTGGCTAAGAGGTGGGGGGGGAGGGGGAGAGGAGCCCAGGGCCTTCTTTTCTTTCTCCTGATGCCCTCCTCGGCATCCATAGGTCTGAGCATCAGCTCTATGCAGACACCTCCCAGGTCTGCACTCAGCACTGGTTTTTTTCCTGTGTTCTAGGCCTATCTCACCAACTACCTAGGGAACATTTCAAAGTGGACATCCTGTAGGCATCTAAAACTCAACATGTACCAGGAGAAATTCATCACCTCCCCCACCACACACCTCCCTGAGAGCCCAGGTTTGTAAGTACAGCATCCTCTCTATTCCTCACTCTTCCCTATAGCCCACACCCAGTCAGCAGCTGTCCTCTGTCCCCATGGAAGTCTCCAGCAGCCTTCTGATTGGGCTCCTCCTCTCTCCAATGAATGCATCCTTCACACAACTACCCAAGAGAGATTTCCAAAGCACAGCACTGCCCATAGCCCTCCCCTGCTCAAGGAGTTCCAGGGGTTCAAATACAAACTCATTCTGTTGTGCATTTAAAGCCTTTCACCACCTGGCCCCAACTGACCTCCCTATGCCTGTTATCCTTCGTTCCCTTCCCAAAGGCCATGGTCTGGCCAAAGTGGTCTCTGTGTTGCTGTCCACCCCCTTATCCTGACAGGCCCTCCCTTCTCACCCAGGCTCATTCCCTCCAGCAGTTGCAGGGCCTCGTGGGCAGGAACCATCAATCATTTACTTTGTGGATGTGGTCTGCACGCTCGTTTTGTATCTTGTCATTGTACGTGCCGATTCCCCACAAAGAATGTAAGCTCCTTGAGGGCAGTGACTGCCATTTTGTTATTGGTGTTCCCAGTATCTATCTAGCACAGTGTCTGGCACATAGGAGGGGCTGAATAAACACCAACCTGGCCCTGACATTTATTATTCAGACGAGCATGGGTAAACTGCTTAACCTTTCTGGGTCTCTGTTTATTCACCTATAAAATGAAAGCATTAGACTGGACGACCTCGAGTGAGGTCTCTTCCAGATTCAAGTCTAAGATCCTATGGGTCTCTGAGCCTTCTAGGTTATTTTTCATTCAGATAGTGAGAGAAGATCCAGCTCTAAAAATATCCACATTCCAGGGTATGGTCTGGTTCTAGTTCAAATGCCTGCTCCAGAGACAACATTAATGCAGAAAGTCCCACCAATCAAAGCTGTTCCTGCATGTGCTTTCAACAGAAATTCTATTTTCATCTCATTTCCACTTGCTCAGAACTTCCTGCAAAGTCATGATTTAGGACAGCAACTCTCCCTGCCAAAAAGGTGAATCATTTAGGAAAGTATGTGTGGCATGCTAACAGACTCAACTAGCTTTAAAATAGGGAAAGATAAAAATATTGGTCTTCTGAGTCCTTCAATAAAATGTCTGGAAACAGTATTTTTCAAGTACAAAAAAAAAAAAAAGGGCAAAGTCGAAGTTAAGCATTTAAAATACAAGCTAGGACTCAAGAACATGCCAAGCTTAATTGCCAAACTATTTATGATTACTCACTACTCCTTTTTCCTTACAGTCTCTGGGAAGATAGATACCTAAATGTTCCCACCTTGTTTCACAAATTGAAAAATAAAAGAAACTGATACCAAGAGAACAAGAAATATGCCCCAATTCAGATTCCTGGTTAAAATTCCGTGCCCTTTGTGTTGACTGCATTTGGGGTTTTCCTTTTTTTGCCTTTCTTCGTATTTCCAGAACTAGGGCATAGAAGGCACTCGATAAATGTTGATACAAATTGAAATCTAGGTCATACAAAAAGAAAATATATCAATACAAACAGATTTTATAAAATTCAGCGCTGTTAATTTCTAGGAAAGCACTTACAAATAATGTACACTAAACCTGAATTGAAGTTCTAAAAATCTCAAGATAAAAATTAAAAATAAATTTTCTTGCCATGTTCTCAAATATTTTTGGATGGAAGAAGGGACATATGCTGCCCCCTCCTGGCTGAATGTGTATTATACACTAGCTTTGTTTAACTGTATTTGAATAAAATTGGTTTCCTCTGTACTTTATATATTTTATTGTATTTTATCTCATTTTAAAACATGATTCCAAGAAGGGGCCATACACATAAAAGGTCCAGAGCCCTTGTTCTCAATGCAGACCCTATCTTTAAAAAAAGAAAAAGAAAGGCCAACATGGTTTTTAAGTAAATGATGCAGGAAATTGGTGGCAGTAAAACCATATTAACACAAATAAAGTCAACATACAGAAGAAGCAGGAAATCCAGTGTTTTCTAATAGCAACAGGAATTTGCCATGCTCCATCTTCTGAATGGTTTTCAATCTCTGGTAAAGTTACCAAGAGGCTTTTCTTAGTGATCATGGGTGCTCAGAGTTGAGCAAATAAGGTCACGTGAGCCATGATCTTGGTGACAGGCGTCCTCGAAAACTTGCACTATCTGCATGTAATGTAACAGAATGTAATGCTGTATTAATGTAACTCGTTTCACTCAAACTTTCACTTACATTACCATAGATTGCTGGTGTTCTGTTGGTCTCTATGGGTCAACTCAATAATCCAACCTGACAAAATTCAAACTTGCTTATTGATCATCATCGAAAAACACTGCTCTTATGAAGACCACTCTGACCTTTGAACATGCAGCACCACAGTGGTCAGAACTAATGAAATCTGCTTGAGCTGAAAGCAACCTCAGGGAATCATAAGTACATTGTTCTTACCTGTGTCTAAGTCAATTTACCAAGTATAACACCCAGAGTGCATCTGAGTCATGGTAAATAATTCCCATCCATCAACTCAAAACCAACAGTAAGACTGAATTCCTTTTTATGAACCAGAGGCTCTATCTGAGAGGCCAAGGCTTCTCTGGCTATTAGCCTTCTCATATGAATAGGCTGAAGACAAGGGAAATGACCTACCCAAAGCCAGAAAAGCACCGCAATTAAAAAGCATCCTTTACATTTCCTGCCTTATGACTGGCAGGCTACACCACCACACATACCTGCCTAGTCTGTTTTCTGAGGATGCCCTTATGTGTCACTGCCGACATCTTCAATAGAAACACAAGCCTGCTCACACTACACAGGCTTTAGCCAGGAGGATGTCTCATTTGTAAGGCCCCAAACTGCTTTCTCATACAGTGAAGGTCATCTTACCTGACCTCTTCACCAGCAAAATCAAACACCTTGGTGATTTTAACCTTTTCTCTTTCGCTAGGTTTCTCTGATTCTTTCGCTGTCACGAGGGATTTGTCTGAACTCTTCTCTTGGCCTTCTCCCTCTGTCTACAAAAGACAGCAAAAAATTCAATCAGTTCCCCCAGGTGGTAAAAGACCCAACAGATGGATCCCAGCAGGCGGGTCACAGCTGGATCACCTCTCACATAAATAAAACCTCCCAAAGGAATCTTGTTCCTATGAAGATGCCTCTTCAACAAGAACAGAGAGAATGCCATGACCTCAGCCAGAATCTGAGCTTCCTCATTTGGAGGGGATGCTTTACTTCCCACTCGTAGCAGAACCAGAGACAACACAGGCAATCTGATTTTGACCATCAATTTTAAACCCCCATGTGGAGAGACTAAGGCTTCAGCCCTCTCTCTGCTCACCTTGACTTGGCTTCTCGGAGGCCGAGCCTGTGATTTTGGTCCCACATCGCTAAGGAAGCTCGCCCACAGGGCGTCAGCTTGTCTTTTTTTCTCCTCCTCCGATGGAATGCTTTTTTCTGGTTCTTCCGATTTCTCTTCCTCTTCCCCACTATTTCCTTCTGGTTCTGCTTCCACTTTTTCTTCTGTCTCCTCCTTGTCTTCCATTAACAATCCTCCTTTTTTTCTCTTCCTATGTACCAACAGAGTCAGAAAAGGAAAGGAGAGACAACACACGGTAATGAAGCAAAACTTTGATCATTTCAATTCTTACAGTTATCTTAAAAATTCTGTGCTATACAAGTTTGGGGAAAATTGATCATCACAAAGTTGTTTTGAAGATTCTAAGTTCAGACTAAAAGGATTAGAGGAGGTGGTGACCTCATTTTGGGTATTAACCAGTCAGTCTACTAGCATTTCTTAACTACATAATCCTAACAATGACGGCTTTTATTTATTTATTTATTTTTTTTTAAGCAATCGGGTTAAGTAACTTGCTTAAGGTTATACGGCCAGTTATTTCTGGGTGTGGCGCTGAGCGTCTGAGCCCGGGATTTGATCTCCAGGTCGTCCCAACACTGGAGCCGTGCTCCCACTCGCTGAGCCACCTGGCCGCCCCTACGGCTTTTATTTATGTTACCTTATCTTACGCTCAAAACAGCTCTGAGAAGAGGCTGCCATCCCCATCAAAGTGAAATGACTTGCCCAGCTGGTTGGGGTCTGTGAAAGGATCTGAACTTGGCTCTTCCTGACTCCAAGTCCAACACTCTACCTACTGTACCACATAGCTACTTCTGGTGCTTTCCTCTACTCCGGACCAGGGATGGGGAACCTGTGGCCTTGAGGTCCTTTTAATTTTGGGTTCATTCATTCAAAGGGCCACATGTGGCCTCAGGGTTCCTCATCCCTGCTTTAGATAAGTATCAGAGACACAAACAGAAATGTAGTTGCTACCCTCAAAGTTCTTACAGTCTAATTGGGAAGATAACACAGACCTAAGCTGGTAA
This sequence comes from Petaurus breviceps papuanus, assembly GCF_028583685.1. NCBI lineage: Eukaryota > Metazoa > Chordata > Mammalia > Diprotodontia > Petauridae > Petaurus > Petaurus breviceps. Next base: position 6,092,804 of record NW_027185786.1, read on the forward strand.
TAAAAGACAGAGAGTAGGTGAGAAACAATCTTGGAGGGGAAAATACAAGTACCGTGTTTCCCTGATAATAAGACACTCTCTTATTAATTATTTTGGAAAGAAATAACCAGAAATAAACCAGAGGGCTTATTTTCAGGGGAGGGCTTATGTTGTCCTGCCTCAGCTCTCCTCTGCGGCACTGCTCTCAATGGCGCCAGCAAGCAAATCACTGGGGAAGAACAGGATGACGCGCTCACTGCTGCAGCTCTGACTGGATGCAGCTCGGAGCGTGGCGTGCGTTTCACCCGGGGGCGGGGGACGGTGCCTACAGAGGGTGCCGTAATGTAGCGTGTAGCGCAGGGGATCACCTTCACTACAGTAGCAATCTCAATAGGGCTTATTTTCGGGGGAGGGCTTATTTTAGAGGAATCTTACACAGTAAGGGGAGGGCTTATTTTCGGGATAGGTCTTATTATCGGGGAAACACGGTAGATGGGGAGAACAAGCAAAGGCCTTCTTCCCACAGGGGCTTGTGCTTGAGCTGAGTCTTAAAGGAAGGATTCTGTCTTAAGGGACTCTATACATGGGGAGGGAAGGCATCCCAGGCAGGGGAGAGCGCCAGGGAAAAGGCGAGGAGAGAAGAGATGGGGTGTCATATATGAAAAAAAAGCCACTAGGCCAGCACGGCTGGATGGCAGAGGACATGGAGGGAGTAACATGTTAAAAAACCACAAAGACAGAAAAGGACCAGGTGGGAAGAGAATTTACGTTTAATCCTAGGGACATGAGGGAGCTACTGGCATTTGCTGATAAAATGTGTGACATAGCTGAATCTATACTGTATATATATTTTGAAAAATCACTGGTGATCTCATCAGCTCCCATGTGTTCAATTCCCACATCTGTGGGCGATTCACAGCCCTACTGATCCATCCTTGGTCTCCAGGGAGCTGCAGTTCTGCATCAACAACTATCTCCTGGACATTCTGAGCTCCCTCAGATGTGCAGGCCCAAAAGGGAAGCCAGCATCTTTCCTCCCAAATCCACCCCTCTCCTGAGCTCATGTTTACAGCTCTGGCATCACCCTCTCTTCCTCTCTCTCATTTTATGGATCCAATCAGCTGCCCAATCTTGGGTACTTTGTTTTCCTACCTCTCTTGCTAACCTCTCCTCTCTACTTCCACAGCCACCACCCTAGTTCAAACCCTCATCACTTCCATCCTGGATTATTGCAACAGCCTCTACATTTTTTTTTTTACTTTTTAAAATGTAATTTTGATTGCTACCTTTTGTTTTTACATCAACTAATTACCTCAGTGAATCTTGCCCCTCCCTGTCCCAGACAGCCATCCCATAGAACAAAGAATATTTTTAAAAGGAAAAAAGAAGAGTGCTTAGGGAAAAGCCTTAGGCACACTCACAGTCAGGAGGCAGCAAGACTGAGAAGGAGCGGTCAGAAAGGCACGTTAATTCACCCAAACCTATCCTTATCTGCTCCTGCCCTGAAAATTTCTCTTCAAATGAAAGGGAATAAATGGGTAAAGAATCTTGCTGCAGACTGAAAAGGAAGTGGAAAAGTATTGAAATTTTTATGAACTAAAAGTGGTTAATTTAAATGTAAATAGTTATTAGTCAAGTAGTTGTTTGTATAGATGGTTATTATGTAACACATAAGTAATAATAATATATGATAAAAATAAAATTTACCTTTTCATTCCATTACCTCTGTTTTGAGGAAGGCTTACACTACTGAGATATGAGAATGGATGATAAAAATTATATACCAAAGTATACTGTGTGCTATCACAGGCCTTTCTGGTGGGGTGGGGAGCACTCAGTCACCAAAATCAACACCTCCCCCTGACTTCCACATAGCCTCATCCCTTGTGACCCGAGATGGGGTTTGGATCTGGTGACGTACACTGTACAACAGTAAATCCAGAGAGTGTATGTGAAGAGCTCTGTAAACCTCAGTACGCTTTCATAAATAAATGTCAGGTATTTCGATAACTTTCCACTGATGGAATATATGAAATTTATCCAAGTCATCAATTCTTTAAGAGATCTTTCTTGATTTCCCCAGATGTTAGAACCTCTACCCCCAAATGACTGTGTATTTATTTTATAAATATCCTGAATTTACTTGCCCATGAACATGTCACATCCCCAGTAAGACTCTCCAGGGATGCCTCACTCTTGTATCTGTGTCCCTAGCACTTAGCCCAGGGCCTAGCACATAGTAGGAATTTAAGAAATGCTTGCTGATGAACTGACTTTTCCCCAAAATCCTCCGAGTAAATCAATAGCCCACTTTCATTTTTGTGGGTAAGAAAACTGAGTTACAGAAAAGCTGGGGACTAACTGTATACAATATAGTCATAGTAAAAGAAGGATTAGACCAAGGGTCTCATATAAGTATGATGGTTTAGCCCACCTTCATCTCAGATCAGGAATCCCTTAACACTTGAAATTTTATTTTCTTTCCATTAGTTAAGCGTGTTCTTTTACTCCATAAGAATGGCTGTTTTCTGGTTGGGCTCACGCCCCTGACATGGAGCAACAGAAAAGCTGCAGCCAGCAGGGAAAGCACAAGGGAATGGGGAGCTGCAGGGAAGCAGGCTTACCTGGGGGTGATGGCCGGAGACTTCTTCTTGTCTTGGGAATTCCTTTTTTTGCCTTTGTCTTTCTGTGTTTCCTCCTCCTCTTGTACTTCATCTTCATTCACTAATTCATTTATATCATCTTCACTATATTCTCCACCTGAAACCACCCAGTGTAATGGAAATAGTCAGTAATCAGCTTGGCAGGAGGATGATGACTTCACCCACCAAATAAGAAACTTTCCCAGCAAGGAAAGATCAGTGACCATCAAAGATGGCAGGGGGGAAGAAGCAGGACAGCCTAGATCTTTCATACAACTACTCCAGCAAAAACTGAGGAAGATGAGCATCACACCAAGGGGCTATTGGGAAATCCAAAGGGAAACTACAGTGGGTATCTTTTTTGCAGCCCAGAACAGTACAGGAGAAAGCCAGAGACCTGTGGACACTAGAGAATGAGACAGACAGGAAAATCCAAGGTTTCCTACTGACTGGGGCTGAGGCCCAGCACACAGACCAAGGGGAAGCAGTGGAAGCCAGGATGCCTGGTGGTGAACATGGAACCTTTCCAGTCCAGGAAAGGGCTAAGGGCTATAATTCTAGCAGAGTCAAGTCAAATAGGTAGCATTCTGGCTCTAAGCCGGTGGAATTTTAAAGTATACTCACAAGGGATGGACAGGAGCTGTTTCCTTGAGCTCCAACCAGGTATTACCCTGTAACTAGGTCTTTCAGCCTCAAACTGAGGTTAGGAGTGAGAAAAACTAAGACTGGGTGACCAGCAAGCAGACTGCACCCTGGATCAAAGCACACAGGGCATTAAATATTTATAGCTACCTAAGGTCCTCAAAGAACACGGCACTCCATACTCCAAAACAGCAGAATATAAATAATATAGACCCAAGACCAAGTACATTCCCACCATTTCCACCAAAAATGTACAGGGTCTGGCCATGAGCCAAAGTCCCAATTCAGAAAGACTGGAAAAACGAATAAACAAAAGATGCCAACAACAACAACAACAAAAAATAGAATACTGGGATAGTAAAGACATAAAACCAGAAGAGAATAGCTAATCTTTTGTCTACTTCACTGGTTTTTCAAAAATCAGATCTAAATTTTTTGTGTTGATTCAATGGGGATGTTTTTGCTTTCAATTGTTAATCTCTTTGATTTTTAGACTTTCTATTTTGATGTTTAGTTGGGGTTTTCTGATTTATTATTTTTCTAGCTTTTTTTTTTTAGTAGCATGAGCAATCCATCATTCTTTCTCTCCTTCATGTTTGTTCATGTTGAGATATATAAATTTTCCCTTAAGGACTGCTTTGACGGCATCCCCAAAATTCTGGTCTACTATCCCATTTTTCTGATTTTCTTTGATCAAAATTAATTCAGTTAAAGTTAAAGGAGTTGGTCAACTTGGAAAAATATTTTTTTTTTATTATCAAGTTTCTCTTGATAAAGGACTCATATCCAAGATACATAATGGGCCATATATACACACATATATGTGTATATTTACACACACATATGTTACACATATGCATATACACCCAAACACATCTCTCGTTATACACACACACAAGTATGTATGTATATAATTGCACCCTTCCCCAACAGATAAATAAATGATCAAAAGACATAAACAGGAAGTTTTCAAAAAGAAGAAATCCAAGTCATAAACAAATGTATTGAAAAAAATGCTCCAAATAATCAATAATTAGAGAAAAGCAAATTCAAGTAACTCGGAGGTTCCATCCATCACACTGGCAAATAAGACCTAAAAAAAGGAAAATTATTATTGTTGCAGGAGCTACAGGAAAACAGGCACCCAAATGCACAGCTGGTAAGAAAAGCAAAATCATTCTGAGGGCATGATGGGATAAAACTGGAAGGAGAATCAAACAGAAGAAAGACGGAAAAGAGCTGCAAGGATTTTTATAACAAACTCTTTGCATACTCAAGGTGAGTACAGGCACCACATATGGATTATATCACAGTTTCTGATGTACTGAAAGAAGAGGTGGAAATGGCACTAAATGGGAAAATAGAAAGAACACAAAGTTCTGGAGAGCAGGTTCCATTTCTTTTTTTTTAACCTTTGACTCCTCGGCACCTAGCACAGAGTCTGGTACACAGCAGGCACTTAACTGTCCGCTGATTCACTGAACAGCAACTGGATTAAACCAAATATACATAGAGGAGCAATTTGCTGGAGCACCCAAATGTAAGAATATTAAGGGATTGATTCACAAAGTATTCAATGGAGATCATACCTTATTAATATTCCAAAAAAAATCAATAGAACACCAACATCTATCAATCTATATGACAACTTTCCCATCTACATAATTTTTTTTGAGAACATTGAGAGCATCCTTGGTGACAGTTATCAGCAGGAAATACACAGGTTCTGACAAGTGGTGTTACACAGCAGATCATATCTTTACCACCCATAATTGACTGAAGATGCAAAGAATACAAAATATCGTTGTACTCATCATTTGTTGACTAGAGAAGCATCAGATTGCAAAACTCAGTTTTAAAGGCTTTCTAGAAGAAAGGGGTCTCCCACACATATAAGGAACTTACACAGCATTCTTTTGTGGAACAATGTAAAAAGTCCTGGCTCTCCCAATACCAAGACCTGAGTTTGAGTTCTGACTTTGTTGATTTACTACTTGTATGACTGTGACCAAGTTACTCCTCTTCTCTGGGTCTCTTCTAAAAGGGTAGAGTAGGTTAAATGATCTCTGTAGTTACTAAATTTTATTTATTCTAATTACTGTCCTTTCCACAAAGCTCCCCAGTTTCCCTTGGAGTTAGCAGAGCATAATAGAAAGAGCACTGGATGTAAAGATAAAAGATCTGGGGTTTAAATAACTACATAGGTCATTCATCTCCTCCCCTCAGGTTCCTGAATTCCCTGGTTTCTTTTAAAGCTTAGTTCAAGTGCCAACTCAGGAAGCATTTCCTCCATCTCTGCCCCCCAGCTTAGTACCCTCAACATGCCCATCTCCAGTTTATGTTGTATTTACTCTGTATATATTTTATATTTGGTTATCTGTGTCCATGTCCTTTTCCCAGTAGAATGTAAATTATAATAAATGCTTGTTAAAATGGAAGCTGCTGAAATGCCAGCTCTGCTTCTTAAGAGTAATAGCAATAATAACAGCAGGTGGTATTTGTATGATACTTCAAAGTTTGCAGAGTGCTTTACAAATATAACCTCACTGTAGGCAAGTCCCTACCTTTGGCGGGCCTCAGTTTCCTTTATCCTACTTATTCAAGGCTTAAAAGTGCCCAGCACAAAACTGGCTCGTCTTGATTAACTGTACAATAAGGGGGTTGATTTTGAGCTCACTTTTCAGCTCTAAATTCTATGATCCTTCTGTTAAATACTAAAAAGCCCAGACACCATATGCAAAAACGTTACTATAAATTTTACTTTGAAACTTTTCTTTGCCTTATACATGTAAAAAAAAAAAAAGCAGTGCATCAACTGATGCGACCCAATGCTTCGGGCTTAAATTCCAGCCTTTCTAGCGTCGGAACGCAGAACCGAGAATTCCGAAAATGAATGAATGGAAGGATGGGGGATGAATGAATGGGGAGCGCCCTTGGGCGTCCCTCCCAGCAGCAGAATCCGGGGTTCTTTTCCAGCCCTGCCTAGGTGTCAGCCAGGCTCGCGCGGCGTGGGAACGCACGGGGATGCGCCCCAGGGCCGCCACGCGGGATGCGCACGCAGGTGCACGCTTCTCCCCGGAGACCGGCTCCCACGGGGGGAGGAGGGGCGGGGAGTCCGGAAAGGGGAGCGCGGTGGACGGGCGGGGGAAGGGGGGCCGCGCGTGCGCGGGGTGGAACGGGGCGCGCGCTCCAGGCGGGGCGGGAGCAGAGGGGAGGGGGAGGCGGCGAGAGAGGTGGCCGAAGCCCGAGGGGGCGGAGCGGGGCCGGATCGGGCCGCTGCTCTCTTTCTCTCCTCGGGTCGCGTGCATGCCGGCGGCGATCCCTCACCGGAGGGCACGTAGTCTTCGTCTTCCTCGGACGACGAGAAATCCTCTGAGTCGTACCCGTCCATGGTTTCGCAATCTGAAGCCTGCCTGCAGGACTGAAGGCGCCGCCACCGAGAGGCCGAATCCCGAGGGAGGAACCATAGAGAGGAGGGGGGGAAGGCGGGGATAGAGAGGCTCGGTTGGGTTTGCGCGTGCGCAGCACGAGCCGGACCTGTTCCTATTACGTCACTTCCGGAGAGGAAGTCAGATGGTCTGTGTAAGGCCGAAGGGGGTTAACAGCAATGTTGTGAGTTGTTGAGCAGATTTTGTGCAGGAAGTTGCAGCCTTTTGTTGGGGAAGGAAGGGAAAATTTGTTTAGACAACACGTGTTTCGACTTCGGTGGGCAACGTGCGCCATTTCCTTGGGTTTGGTCTAGGATGGCGCCTCATTTGGGGCGTCTTACGGAGCATGGCCCAAGCTTCCGTTTGGACGTACCGAGTTAACTGGTCACATTACAAGCTGGAGGTGAAATTGGGCGAATGATAGGGGCAGGGAGCGGATCTGTGACTTCATTAGTAAAGGGGGTTTGCAGACGTGGATGCGCCTCTGGCGTTTCTGAATTGGTTTGTCCGTTTTCAAAGGTCGTAGGGACTTTCCTAGGGCATCTATAGGTGACTCGCCCGGAGTCCCGCAGTCTGGTAGCTAACACTTATTAACTGCCTGCTGTGTACCAGGCGCAAAGAAAGGCACAAAAAAACAGCCCTCGCTGCCTCAGGGAGCTCCCAGCCTTGCGGGGAGAAAGCGTGCAAACAGCTGAACAGACGAGTTGGATAGTAGAGAGTTGGATAAACTGTACAGTCTCAGAGTGAAGGCTCCGAGATTGAGGAAGCCTGGGAAAGGATCGCGCAGCCAGAGGTGGGCCCGACCATGTTATCCTCGCTCTCACATGTGCTGTACCACACTGACTGACCACATGATGTGTAATTGAAATTAGAAATAAAAAAATATGTAAGTCCAAGTTTATGATTTAAAACTGATCAGGCCTTGCCTGCAATCATACAGAAAGGTGTTAGAGGGAGGACATGGACCCAAGGCTTCTTTGACTTCAAGGCTGGGCTTTCATTCATTCCTCCAGGCTGCCTTAGGACACTCCACATCCCCACCCTAGCTGTACCTCGTATCTGGAACGAGCTGTCCCTCAACTCAAGCCTTTTGACTTCTTTCAAAAGACACCCAATTTGTTCAAAAGTCACCCAGGGGTGGCCAGGTGGCTCAGCGAGTGAGACCACTGGCTCCAGTGTCGGGATGACCTGGGGATCGAATCCAGGCTCCACTTAGCACCACACCCAGAAATAACTGGCGGTGTAATCTTGAGCAAGTTACTTAACCCCGATTGCTCATAAAAAAAGACACCCAAGTACCATCCATCTGAGGAGGTCTTTGGATCCCTTCCCTATCCTCTTCCCTCTGAGATTACTTTACAATTACATTATATATCTTGTATATACGTTGTTATCTGTGCATTGTCTTCCCCATTAGAATGTAAGGTTCTTTAGGGTAGACTTTTTGCCTTTCTTTGTATCTCTTGTACAGAGCTTAATAAATGCTTGTTGACTGCCCCCTACAAATCATATTTTAAGATTGAAAAAAAGGTATCATTTGTCTTTAAAATATTTTAATAAGTAGCATAAATGTTTTCTATATGGGCATCCTTTTCTTATATTGATATTTACTTTGTAGTCTTGTATTCTTACCTTTAGACTCTCTTTAGGGAGCCTCTCTCAACTACATCAAGCAGCCCTTTCCCCTCCCTCCAGGGACTAACATTAACACTTAAACCACACATTACTTTGTATTCCTTATCTTTTTGTCTGAGTTCTGTTTCCCAACTAGATTGTAAACTTAAGACTAGGAATTGTCTACATCTCACATATTCTGTATCCCTTGATACCTTGCATTATTTAGCTGTCAGACAATGATTTTTACCAATGTTTATTGATGTTATGGTAATACTTCTTAAGTTTTCCAGTATCTTTCCTCAAACTTTGTCACCAATAGTAGAAATAATATAGAATGGGGGTGCATTCCCTAATGCCAGGCAAGGTGAGTTCCTGCCAAAACATCATTTAAAATAGTTAAATGTTCCAGAACACACCACCACAAAGGATAGAGTGAGAATTTTGAGTCATTGAAACTTGGACTCAAATCCTGTCACTCTAGGGAAGTCAATTTACTTCTAGGCCTGTTTCTTCATCTGTAAAAGAAGGGACTGGACTATACAGCTTCTAAAATCTGTGAGAGACAATGTGGGATAGTGCTAGGCTTGGAATCAAGAAGGGTTTGAATCCTGTCTTGTGTAATGGGAATGTAAATTTTTAATATCTTCCCTGCCCCTAGGCTTAAGTGCACCTGGAGCCTGAGGTGGGAGTCTTGTTTCTCAGGAGATACTTTGTGATTGGGCAGTGGGTCAAGAAGGTTGTTACATTCTCTGACCCAGGAGAAGGCTACATAAGCCCTGATGTGAGGCTTTGTTTTGGGGCTCACTTTGAGAAGTGTTGTGTGATTTGATCAGATGAGACTCTGGGAAGCCACTGAGAGCCCCCCAACTTTGAAAAACCCAGATGTTGATGTTTTCCTCTCTGGTAACTGTGATTTGGTATGGATGTAGTGGTTGGACAGTTTGGAAACCTGTCTGCTAGATCTGTTTCTCTGTCTTGATAATTCTGTCTGTATACTCTGAAGTTCGGGGTGCTGACCTTTTTCCCCTGAACTAGGTAAACGATATATGTTTGACTGATTAAAGTAAGCTTGTTAACCCATCTTGAGTTGCTTTCCTTTAGCAAAGCAGATCTAAGAACCTGTGTTGGCAGCCACCCTCGAGGACGCTGGGATGATTGCTGCTACAACTTGGTAGCTGTGTGACTCTGGGCAATTTATTCACTTTTATAACCTGTTACCATTTACCTCATCTGTAAAATGAGGTGGGTTTCAGTGACCTCTCAGTTCTCCCTAACTCTTTTTATTTCTAAATCTGTGAACCATGGAAAAATATTAAGTGCTTCCTATGTGCTAGGTGATGGGGTGCTTGGGATCTATGTTTGTAAAATCAATTTGTAATATCAGTTTGTAAAATCAGTCTGTAAAATCACATTTCCCCCTCCCCAGCCTCAGAGCATTAACTCTGCCCCTTCAACAACTCATGGGCTGTTTATTTCTGCTTGGAACAATAACAAGCTACACCTATGAATCCTTTATTAAACCATCTATAAATATTTTAGCTTAGGCAAATGTTATCTACCCTCAGTAAGTGGTCAGCTGCACCATGAATCCTTCAATGCACTATCTATAGGTTAACTCCTTAGCCAATTATCCACATACTGAGTCTCCATTAGCCTTGGTTCCCAACATCCATCTTGTCAAACATGACACTGATAGGTGGCAAACTAGGCACTTCTCAGTCAGCCCTAACTGCTAGCTGACTTAGTGACAGTTCAGGCCTAAAACCACACCTCCAGGTGGCCCCCCCTTGGGCTATTTCCCAGTGAATTATGCCTGCCCAGTTGACATGCTCCTTTAAGCACTGACCACTCCGTAAATCCTCCCTAATCCCACCCTTACTCACCTAGTTAGCATAATTGACATCTGATTAATTGCCTAGACTCCTTAAAACTATGCCTATGTCTTCTTCTCTAAGAACTCTTGCCCATTGCAAAGCATAACAATAAACTTGCAGGTCCCCTAAGGACCCTTGCCCGCTGTAAAGCGGTACAATAAACTTTTACAACTCTGACTCCAAGTCTGCTTGGGCCTACTGAAATTCTTTTCCAGACTGAATCGCAGGCATTCTGGTCTTTGATGAGGATCAGAGTTCCTGTATAACCTATTGCCCTCCCCCATCACTGGGCACTGCTATAAATACTGGAAATACAAAAACAAGTTATCCTTGGGAGCTTGCATTCTAATAGGGGAAAACCATATATATAGGGCAGAGTGTTGTTTTGGTCTGGAACATCACAGGACTAGTGAATGAAATCAGTGTTTAACACACCCTTTGGAAAAAGTTTATTTGATGACTGTACCTAGAGCTAGAAATGGAAAGGGTGAGGGGTGGGGTTGGGGGTTATAGTTGCCCATCAGCAAAGCAGGAAAACAAGGAGTTGTTAGTACTTTGTCATGTCCGACTCTCCACAAAGCTATTTGGGTTTTTCTTGGCTCAGGTGCTAGAGTGGTTTGCCATTTCCTTTTCCAGCTCATTTTACAGATGAGGAAACTGAGGCAAACAGGATTAAATGACTTGCCCAGGGCCATACAGCTAGTGTCTGAGGACAAATTTGAACCCAAGTCCTTCTGACTCCAGAGCTGTTGCTCTATCAACTGCACCACCTAGCTGCCCCAAAGCAAACAGCAGCAATAAGAATTTTCTAATTGTGGGGTGGACTGGAAAAAACAATTGCTTAACCTCTATGAACCTTCCACTTCCTTTTCTATAAGATGGGAATAACACCTACTTCATAGGCTTATTATGAGGCTCATATGAAATAATGTAAATAAAGCACCGCCGGGCTTAAAGGTCTAAACAATAAACCATCTGCAGATCTCTATCCATTTTAGTGGCCTGTGATGGGGATCATTTCTAAATCAATGCATTTTTTTTTTTAAAGCAATTGGGGTTAAGTAACTTGCTCAAGGTTACACGGCCAGGTGTTTCTGGCTGGATGCTACGTGTCTGAGCCCGGATTCAATCCCCCAGGTCATCTGGACACTGGGGCCAGTGCTCTTACTCGCTGTGCTACCTGGCTGCCCCTAAATCAATGCATTTTAAAATTCAGAAATGTATATTTCTATTTATATCTTGGCTAGTGGTTAGAGTATTGGACTTGGAATAAGGGCGCTAACACATGTCAAGCACTTTGCAAACTTTTCAAGCCCTAGAGAAATGGGACTAATTATTACTAACCGTTTGGGAGTAGGGGAAAGGAATGAAAGTTCCACTTTGTATTTTTTTTTCTTTTGTGGAGGGGGAAAGCAAGGCAATTGAGATTAAGTCACTTGCCCAAGGTCACACAGCTAAGTAAGTGTTAAGTGTCTGAGGTTGAATTTGAACTCAGGTCCTCCCAAGTCCAGAGCTGGTGCTCTATTCACTGCGCCATCTAGCTGCCCCGAAAGTTCCACTTTGTAGGCATCTCCATTCCAGCATCACTGAATCTTTCCACACCCAGCAGTTACTGCTAAAACAAATACTGCTAAACACAAATTTCACAAATTAGAATACTGCTAAAACAAATTTCAGAAAGGGCCAATAATTGGTTCGAGTTGAGGTAAACATCCTACTTAACAGTCTTATTACAATAGTGTCTGTTAACATTTCCATCTCACATTTAGTATAGTCACATGTTTGAACAACAGCTAAAAAGCCAAAAAATTCACTTAGAAAATATAACACATAATAGTAACAAGAGTGATAAAATCTTTTAAGTGAAGTAGAAAAACCATATTAGTCATTTTCTGGGGTGGTATCTGCACAGGTCTGGTCATTAAACAATATAGTCATTCTCAAAGAAATAGAACTCCAGCCAGAAATAATGTAATTAATTTTTATTGGTAAACATTGACAACAGCATTAGAAATGTCAGTAGAAAAATAAAATTTCAGTTATTTTCTCTCATACAAAGATTTGATCTTATTGACTGTAGCAATTGGTGAAATAATCTTAATACAAAAGGGTAAGCTGATTTGAGTTACAACCAGCATACACAGTGTGTGCACAAGGGTGAAAGAGCCTTCTGAGTGTGGACAGTTAATGGCACCAGTGCTTTACATTCAACAAAACTGTTCCTTGGTGTTGTTTTTGTTTTTTTAATTAGGCTTTATAACATAACAAGACTATAACTTAAACCACAGCAATTAGGAAATAAGTTTGGACTGAAAAGTTTTTAAAAGCTTGGCATTTGAATAAATTTAAACATATAAGAGGAAAATTTAGAAGGTAATTCTGTGAGTGAACAAAACTTATCTCACTGGCTCCACATTTCACAAAAGGTTAGGTTTTTGTTGCTTAAAAAAAATAGCAGAAGGCTATGGTGATGATGCTGGAATAAAGATATCTTTTGACCCCATGATCTCCTTTTTCTGAAATTCATTTTTGTACATTTAGAAACATTGCCATGAAAGTCTCTTTTCCATTATAAAGTGCCATAATAAAGACCTGAAAAATCAGCTTTGGTGGTTTATGAGGAAAAAAAATGAAGGAAGAGGCACAACATTGGTTTTAACAGTTTCTTTTTGACATAGAATTAAACAAGGGAATTATCATCTGTCCTTAGGAAATTCAGGTTTTTGGGGGGGGAATAATTCCAAAATAATCCCAAAAACCGTACAGTATATGAAAATGTTGTTCAAATCAAGCATCAGTTTGTTTGCTACCTAAATAACTTTTTATCTTGTAGCAGAATAAAAGATAAAAGTTGCATTGCTTTAGCTTTACATAAATAATTGCTCCCTGAAAACTTAATTTAAGCTATACACATTTCACATAAAATCTATGTACAGCATTCATAAACCATTCAAAAGAGTATATCACATGTTGGGACTGACCACATAAACACTGAATATCCAGTGATTTGAGGATACTATGCTATATGCTGATAAAAGGGCAGCTGAACCAAAAAAAAAAAGATAAGAGAGCAGATGGAAACTAGGAGGCCTTTCCAGATGCCTTATTCTTTGTGCTTTGGCTCAAACATAGTAACTAAACTTCAGAACCATAGCAGTAATTATATATAGCAAGAGAGATATCCATATATACATTTATATGCATATATAATGTACATATGGATATATCCCTTTGGATATAACGACTGTAATGGATATATCCTATGGAACAACGGAATCAAAATAATCTCTTACAATCCTGTTAAATGAGTCCAATATAGTGTTGCAATGTAGCTAAAATTTCTCAAACTGAAATTTCCAATTATGAGTATTTTTGCAAGTAGCAGTTCCCTGAAATGGACTAATGTACTCAACCAAAAAACTCCTCAGGAGAAAAGCCTAAATATTAACTATCTTTGTTATCTAAAGGAAGGCCCCAAGCACACTGGGTCAACTCCCTGAGGGAGGATTTATGAGAAGTCATGGTCAAGAGTCCCACAGGGTAAGATGGCGTGGATGGGCTGCAATCTGCATCACTGAATGGACACCCACATCATTGACATCACAGATCCACTAAGTATCAGTGTGCAAAGAGCTATTAAAATATTCTTTTTTTAATGCCACTATCATCTTTATCATGATAGAAATGATGCCAGAGATAAGCAGGGCAGTAAGAAAGAAAGTAACCCGATCTTACAACAGAATGATTTTGAGTGTAATGTAAGCGGAGTCTGTTCAACACAAAGTAGTAGTAGTGGCTTTTCTGGCTTAAGGTCTATAGCCCCCTCAACCTGTAAAGCCCAAACTAGTGGTTGAGCGATCACATGCAGAAAACCTGGGATTCGATCCTGATTCAAAACCAGGCAGTACTTCGGCTCAGTTTAAACTTAAACAAATTCTACACTATGGTATAGATACTGACTATATGAGAACAGAAAAGAAAAAAAATCAAAATCCATTTCAGAAGCTTGGGAACCTTGCCAGTTGAGGATAAGAAAATGGTTACTATTCACCATTCCTGCCAATCCCGAGGCCCACAGAAATTTTCCAAAGGTAGAGTCTAGCAGGGTACCACCTGAATGGCAGCTGTTACATGGCAACTTCTATCTGAAGATGAGAAGAAAAATCCCCACAGGACTTCCAGAAAGCCCCCTAAAATCTGTGTATCTGAGGTGTGGGATGCTTTCCTAAATTAAATTCAAATTTTCTACCTTTCTTTCAGTGAATTTAAACAAAGGCTTAAGTGGTCTCTAAGACAAATCATCATTCTCTCTGTGCAATAAATATAGTAACTACTGGATAGGGGAAGTATGGAAAAATTTACCTACTGAATAATACTACCTACCACAAGAATTTAATAATGGCTATAAATTGTGTCAGGGAATTTAAAATTGTCCAAGTAGAACACTACGTGTTTTCACTTCTCCCAAATATAGGGAATTTATGATTTGGGTAACTGTTATGTTAGTAATAAATTAGCTTTTATCCTGTATGTAATTCCTTCATGGTTTTTCTGTATAGTTCTCTTATTAGATAAGGTTATCTGTTCACATTAGAGGCATAAGTATGTCTTTTTAAATAGAATGCATATTATCATGTGTGGATTATTATTTAGTAATAATAACAATAATACCCTAAACTTTTAAATTTTTTCATTTAAGGATCAAGATTTAGTTACCACAAACAATCTAAATTATTCCAGAACCAGATCAAAAGAGCCTAAAATTGACTGCATTCTGTGCTATAACAATTCTATAAATCCTATAACTAATCTTCTCACCTTTAGGTCACAGTTTTCAGGCCTACAGTAAATGAAAATAAATCTCTAATTTATATTTAATGAATCAGCAAGAAAAGGACAAAAACTTAGCTAAAGTAATTCTGTGGTTTACTCCTGGCATAGTAAAATAGGAATTTTTCTGAGGGAAATCTGTGATTTAATGTTTAAAGGGCAGAATGTGAGAGAGGAGAGAATTAAAAAGAATAAAGTAGAGTTAACTTTAGGCACTTTCTGGAATAAAAGAGCTCTGATCCAACTAGGTAATATCATTACATTGTAAAAATTTAAGACTAAACAATCACAAGCACCAACATTACTTGAAGGTGAACCTCTCTACAAGCCAAGATTTCCTAAGGACCACCTTGAGAGCTGACCTGGAGAAGAATCCCCTTCTTTCTGCCTTAATGACTAAAGTGCTTTTCATTTGTCAAGCTAAAAAAAAAGGTCAGTTCAAGTTACTTTCTACTGGGCACCTTGTCAATAAAATCAAATAACTCTAACAAGATGAGAAAGAAGGCGCTGATGATGGTATTCAGAAAAAAATGTCTGAATTAGCGTATTTTCATAATACAAAACTGTATTTTCACATTAAAAAAAATCTCTGAAGTTCTCATTAGCTCATTACAAAGTGTTAAATAGAAGTCAAAATATTGAACTCATTTGTGATCATCATTCAGTAGTTGCTACTTTTTTCCCTTTAAACAGTGGAACCAATGCTATTCCCATTGTCACATTTTACATAGATTACCCTGCTACAATATTTCAACCACATTTGTTCTTAGTTATAATCCTCAAACAAAAACCTACTTGGCACTTAACTGTCACAAAAAATGTAACAAAATAAAAGTTGGAAAAGTTAACTTCAATAAAGTCTAATCCCCTCAGACATCAGTCTCTCAGCATAGTATATTTCGCTTTATAATTTTTGTGCAGATCTTCTAAAACACTCAACACTGCATTTTCTTACAGGTCCTAGAATACTGGCACAAGAGATGACCGCTCCAAATGCACTGCTGCATAGGTTTGTGTACAATTACAAAAGAGCTCAAATGGTTGACATTTCTTCAAAGGGGAAAGCGGATGAACCCTATGATTTTTTTTTTTAAATAAGAAATCTGGAAGTCACCAAAAAGGTCTTTGGCTCATGGAGCTCTGTCTTCAAACTGAAGAAGAGACCAAGATAGCAGGCCTTCACATACTCTTGTTCAAGCTGTTTCCATTTGAAAAACTTTAAATAAATGATCACTTTTAGCAATGCCCTTCCTTAATAAATAATCTGAAATCCTCTCTTCACAGTCTGTTCTATCACAGTCTGTGTGATATAAGCAGATGCTATAGAGTTGCTAAAATCCGTAAAAAGGAAACCACCACTACACAAAATGTCTGGCCAACACCTAAGGTAAGGGCTTCAAAGGGGATCATTTCTTTGCCTGCTGCTCTGTAAACTCCAGCGATGGCTGCACCTGTTTAAAAAGGTAAGAAGGAGGGGAAATAAAGGTTAATAATCCAAGAAGGAGAGAACAGGATTTGAGATTCTACTATAACTATAATTCAGATTTTACTTTTGTTTGGATATGAAAGAGTTAATTTTCTAAAGCTGGCCTTTCTTTCCTATTCTTTCCCCTATGTGATCACTCAACTTTAACTACTATGCACATGGTTTACAAACCACTAACTTCTGTATGAGATTTTTAGAAGCAGTTTCTTGAAACTAGGTTTTGCTGTGATTTAGTCAATCTGGAAGCAATCAACAAAGTCATGTCCATGACCTCAAGCCAGAGGCACAGGAATGACCTCTGCTTGGCTTAGCCAGTATTTCCAGGTCTCCTGGACAGAAGCCTAGAAAGTTTTATCAAAGACAGCGATTCTTTACTGTTTCGGGGATGGTTTCTCTCCTCACACCTTTATTTTTCCATTAATACTTGCAACATCCTGAAGAATGCAAAAATATCTCCACTCATGTGGAGCTGCTACAGACAAATAGGGTTTCAGGCTTCCTTAATTTATGCAGGTTCTCTTTTCATTAATCATCTCCTGTTGTAGGGAAATGGATCCAAGACTTCCTAATTCCCATTAAATACCAAATTAGAATTCAGGGTTCAGAGAGTTAGGATCGCCCTGCTCCCAGTTTGTTTATTCATAAAATAGTTATGACTATCTACTATGTGCAAAGCCCTCTACAAATATAAATCATGGTTTCTGCTCACAACTTATAATCTAGCTGAAATAGTGGCACAAATTAACATAAAACCATTCGGACAGTTATACAATTAAGTGCTAAGATGAATGGTACAGTCAATAAGTATTATAAGAAAGCAGAAAACTAGGGGCAGAGCCAAGATGGTGGAGTCAAAACAGAAAACAGAAGTTTAATATGGGCTTAGTGATGAAAGGAGGGTTACAAGCACTTGGGAGATGCTATATAGGAGAATCAGATATCAAGAAAGAAGTTAGGCCAGATGACCTTTGGGTGCTTTCCAATTCAAAGACCTTATGTCTCCATTTAAGGTTAGAAAAATAAGGTACAAACAGATTCAAGCCTCTTGAATCCCTAGCTGGGGATCTTTTTCTCCTGGGCAATGCATTAGAGAATCAAACATTCATGATACAGAGGGAAGGAGGACCAGATGACCTAGGGCCCTTTGATGTAACATTTGTCTTCAGGGGTCTGGCATAGGCATAACTACCACAAGAAACTCATTCATTGTTTGGAGATTCATAAAAGACCACTGACCATGCCTACGTTGTTTCTGGTGAAGGAGGGAAAAGATTGGCCAAGGCCTTGCTTTGCTTGGGAAGTTAAATTTGTGCCAGAGGTCCCTATAATTATATTAGTCCTGTGTGAGGAGCCCTGGATCACACATTTAGAACTAGAAGGCACCTAAGAAGTCATCCAGCCTGAGCGCTCATTAAAACGTTGAGACAGCTGCAGCCCAGAGAGGTCCCAGGTCCCAGCACCAAGACCCCTGTGTCAGAAACAGGATTCCACCCACTTCTGCCCAGCTCCCAATTCAGCATTCACCTCACAGGGCCAGTCCTACAGACTCATAAATCCAGGGTACTTACCATTTCAATAGGTTCTCACTACATTATCTCAACCGATCCTCACACAAATACAGTGAGAGAGTCAAATCAATACATTTATTTTAAAGATAAGGATACTGATGCTTTGACATGTTAAGTAGCCTGCCCAAGGTCACAGTTACAAAAGGACAGAGCTGAGACTTGGACCAGGCAGTGATGTAAGTCCATAATATATAGGCATGTAAGTCCATAATCCTTCCATTTCAACAAGCTACCTTTTAAAAGGAATATTCACAAATAGCAATTTAAATTTAAAAGATGAATATTCCTAATGAACCTCTATTTCCTAAGAAACACTTAAAAACAAAACCCAAAACCCCCAATAACACCAGAAACAAAAATCTATTAATTGTATGAAGAGTTCTTGACTTGTAATTAGCCTTCCACTCCTAAAATTTCCTTCAGCAACAGGACATGTGGAAGTAATTAATTAATGTACAATACAGAGTGGACAACTGGTGACACAATGGATAGAGCACTGGGCCTGGAGTCAGGAAGGCTTGTGTTTAAATCTAATTCCAGGAACTTACTGGTTGGGTGACCCTGGGCAAGTCACATAACCTCTATCTCAGTTTCTTCAACTGTAAAATGGGGATAACAGTGCCTACCTCACAGGGTTATTGTGAGGATCAAAAAAAGATAATAACTGTAAAAAGCATTTAGCTCTGGGTCTGGCACACAGCAGACGCTGTATAAATGCTTAATCCCTTCCCCAATGTCAGTAGGCAGGTCATACAGAAACAGTAGCTAATTATAGTAGAAAAAAGGGATGACTTCCATTAAAATCTGTATTCATTTTTCCTTTCTAAAAAGCCTTAATTAACAAGATTGGGGGGGAGGGAAATGTCCCTGGCAGTGAAAAGACAAAATCTAAGCCAGGTAAGAGGAAGTAAAAGGTCAAATCAGGGGATCTCCTTAAATTTTCTTCTTTTTGTTAGTACCACTCAAACAAGTTTCTAAAATGATCCTTAAAGTTAGTTGATTAGACATATCAAACTTGTTCAACCAATATTTTTTAATGTCTAACATACTTGTCAAGATTCCAGCAGTAATTGGTCCCACGATGCCCATCAACAGGATGCTTACAGACATGAACCTACCATATTTGTGATGCCTGAGGGTGAACAGTGCCAATAGTCCAGCAGGGACGTGGAAGGAGAGAGAAGACACCAGTGCCCACAGGAACACACCATACCACATTTCTAGAGGGAAAATGAACAATCTGAAGTTGAATTTCTCACTATGATAACTGAAAAATAGTCTTATAAAACCCCAAATCCAAATCTGAAAACCATTTAAATGCAGCAGTGTTTGTATGCATCAACCATGTATATAAAAGTACTGTTCCACTTGGGGAAGTACCATATAGCTGCCCCCACCTCAAACCCTAAGGAAGAAAGTCAATCCACACCCTGCTCAATGTGAGAAATATACCCACCTCCCCAGAGCAGAGGGTCCAATGGAAGCATCCCATTCCAAATTCTGCACTTCGGTGAGTAATGCAGGCTGTGTGGGACCTGCCCAAATGCAAAAACCAAAACCAACCAACCCTTCATTCAGGGCTTAAAAAACAATTTGATGTTTGAAAAGTCAAAAATATATTTCTTGGGTAAAAAACTGCAACCCATTTTAAATTCACTGTCCATAAACTTGACAGGCCTCAATTTTCTCAAACCTCATTAAGGATTAGTCCAATTTCCTCTTTGCACTTGGGCTCCTCTACCCATCTGTGCTTTACCATGGTGCCTGGCACGTAATAAAGAAAGGCATGTCTGTTTCCTTCTTATCTCAGCAAGGTTATGGACAATCGCTCAGTAAGCACATAGTAAGCACCAACTCTGTGCCAAGCAGGCGCTAAGGGGGACTGGGGTAAAATACAAAGACAAAAGTGAAGCAGTGTCTATCCTCAAGAAATTCGCGTTCTAACAGGGAGGTGACAAGCATACACAAAGCAGGCACAGAATGAGCCCAGAGTGGTTGTGTGAACTGGGCCCTGGCATGGGGAGCGACATGTGAAACTTCAGGAATGTCCTGCAGATGATGGGTCTTAAAAGAAGCCCAAAGGGGGAGATGAGGAAGGAGAGCCTGGAGAAGACACCCCAGGGCTGGAGATGGAGAGGCCTGTGTAGGGAACAGCAAGGAGGTCCACAGCACAGGACCAAAGAACACCTAGAGGGCAAAGCCAAAACATGTACTTTAATTTCAGTAAAAATTTTTTAAAAGGAAAACGTAGAAAAAAAAAAGAACCACAGCTCCAAGTTTACTTCTTTCGCTTATGGCTTTTGGAAAGGATGACTAAGCCTGTGATTTTATCAGTATCAATGCAGATCTACAGCTGCCCTGTCATTTCCAGTCTCTCAGAGCTGCCAGGGAGGACTGAAGAGGTTCACTGACTTTGGTCCATACGGCCAAAATGACCCGCCAGCCCGCTCTCCCTGCACCACACCAGTTGCCTCTGCTTTGCTAAAAGAAGATTGCTGCAAACTTCTCAAAGTAAATGCCTTCCTACACGTGCCTGGAG
This sequence comes from Petaurus breviceps papuanus, assembly GCF_028583685.1. Taxonomy (NCBI): domain Eukaryota; kingdom Metazoa; phylum Chordata; class Mammalia; order Diprotodontia; family Petauridae; genus Petaurus; species Petaurus breviceps. The sequence continues at coordinate 6,113,409 of NW_027185786.1, forward strand.
CAGAAACAAAATGGTGGGAGGAAAGTACTACTTAATGTAAAATAAACTGATTAATGTCAATCAATTAATAAACATTTATAAAGCACCTACTGTGTACCAGGCAATATACTAAGTAAGCACTGGAGACACAAAAAGAAGCAAAAAACTGCCCTGCCCACATGGCGCTCACAGCCTAACGCGGAGACAATACGCGGAGAATACTCACAGAGCAAGTCATACGCAGCATATGAGGCAAAGTACTAGAATTAAGAGGGGCTGGGAAAAGCTCCCTGCAAAAAGGGGGATTTTATCTAAGAGAGAAGGGAAATGGGTAGGCAGAGATGAGGAAGGATAGCATTCTAGGCATGCGCACAGTCAGAGAAAATGCCTGGAATCAAGAGTGTGTGGCACAGAGAAGAACCAAGAGGCCAGGGTCACTGGATCTAAGCTGTGGTGGGGAGTAAGGCGCTAAGAAGCCTGGAAAGTTACCAGGAAAGGGCTGGGCTATGAGGGCTTTGCATGTCAAAAGCAGCATTTGGTATTTGATCCTGGAGGCAACAGGAAGCCACTGGAGTTTACTGAATGTGTGTAAGAGGGCAGGATACATGTGACACAATCAGACCTGTGCTTTACCAAGATCACTTTGGTGGCTGCTTGGAGGCTGGATCAGAGAGGGGAGATGAGGCAGGCTGACTCACTGCCAAGCTATTGCAGCAGTCCAGGTGTTTGGTGATGAGGGCCTGCGCCAGGGGCTGGCAGTGTCAGAGGAGAAAAGGGGGCATACAGGAGAGATGGTGCAAAGGTGAAATACAGGCCTTGGAAAGAGATTGATGGAATCCAGCCAGACTGACTTGTACATTTTGAGCCTGAAGGGCTGAGAGGATGGAATTGCTCATCACAGTAATAGGGAAGGTACTTTAATGTCATTAAACATTTTTCCTATACTCAAACCAATTTCACTAGAATTAGATTCACACATATTCCACAAAGCTTATAAAAAAGTTTTAATCAGGAAGCTACCACACCTTCTCAAAGAAATAGAATTTTAACCAATCATTAAAATAAAACCTTGATATATTTATCAAGGGGTCTGATAACAAGAAACAGCCACACAGCATACCTACACCCTCTTCTTACCCACTAAAGACACAGGATGAAGAATCAGTAAAGAAGGCCTGTAGCATCATTTCTGACTAGAATTTCAAATCCTGCCAACAATCCCCTTAAGGTATTAGTATGAGGGCTGGATCATAAATGAAAACAGTGAAGAAAATTAAGGATTTTCGTAGGGTTAACAGTGAATCATATGTAGACCTTGTCTACTGCTAAAGTCAGACATTAAATTACTACATGCAGGAAAAATTACATCTATAGTGCTTCCTCCAAAAGTTACAATCATTAAAAAAAAATTTTCGAGGTAGAGTCTGGGATGGTTTGGGTTGTTTTTATTTTTGCAGGGAGAGGGTGTGTGAAATAAGTAGCTTCATATAGAAATGTTTATATTATATACACATATGTATGCCTTAAAATAGAAGGACTTGAGACTTTAAACTTAAGTAGTTAAGATTTTAATCAATACAACTAGGAAAGATTTTATTATAAAAGATTCACAGTATAGCATATATACTTTTTTTGATCAATAGAATAGGGCTCTTGATGAAAAAAATAAATAAATAAAAGCCATTCCATGGGGCACTTTTGGAAAACCAAGCAATTTCCCTTCAATCCACTGTACATTAACTTGCCATCTATTTCAGAGCTCTTTATTGATTGCCATATAATTCAAATCCTGTCGGTATCATTCCTCATCCTCTCTTTGTTTCAGCCTCCAAGGATAAGGTGGCTCTTCCCTTGGCTAATGAAAACCTCTCTACTTATGTCCTTGATCCCAAGAGGACCTTTGTACACATTTTGTATTAATGGACATATGTACGTGTTATGCCCCTCCCTGCATCACAGAATAAGCTCTTCGAGGTCAGGGGCTGCTTGCTTTGCCTTTGTATCCCCAGCCCCAAGCAGGTTCACAGGAGACGCTTAGTAAATGCTTGTTGAATAAAATAAAATTTAGTACTAAGAGTTTTATGTGTGATTTTGCCAGACTGACAGCAATTTTAGCTAAAGAAAAGTAGCGTGGTGTGATATGTCCTATTGGAGGGAATGACCATATTTATAAAATGCAGGTATAAATGAAGTCTTTTTAAAGGCAGTCATCATTTCTAAATCTGTAGTCTCAGATTGGTCCTTAATTATTCTCTCTCCCTCATCTCCCTGTACCCAATCAGTTCCCAAGTCTTAGTGATACTTCTACAAAACTTTTGCATCACAAAGCTACCAGGCTAGGTCAAGGCTTCACCTCCTGCAGAGACTATCTTCTTAACTCAGCTCCCAGTGTGCACTCTTTCTGCCTTCTCCAACCCATTTGTGTGGGGACACAGATGACGAACTGCTACTCCTGAGGTACAGACCTGACCATGTCACCCCATTCACCAACATGCCACGATTGCCCATCAATTAGAGAAGGAAGTACAAACCCTTGGGCTGGCATTCCAGAGCTTCTATGCTAGGCTCCCACCTACCCTGTCAGCCTAATTTCATACTACTCTCCTTTGGGAACTCTTTCTTGAACCCAAGCCAAACTGGCCCAATAGCCATTCCCCAACTGGATGTTCTACCTGACACCTCCATACAAAGTGTCTTAATAAATGGTCATTGAATAATTCAGGTGGATTTGGAATCAGAAGTGAATCTGAGCATTCAGCATTCACTCACTATTTGGGTGATTTGGGCCCAATCACTTCACCTATCTGGGCCTCAGTTCCTTTAACCGCTAGATAAGAGTTTGGGCTTAATGGTTTCTAAAGTCCCTTCTACCCTAAAATCTACAATTCAAAAAAAATCCAGAGTAGAACCTTCTCCATAAAAGAACAAAAGGGAAATAAATTTAGTCAACAAACTATATACTGTACATGAAAATTATACAGCCCTTCCCCTATTGAAATCCTTCTAATCCCTCCCATCACAGCTCAAATCTTGACTTCAGAAGGAAACCTTCCCTTGTTTCCATACCCTCTCCCTGGAAGAAATTATTTTTCCTACCTAAACCTTCATGCTCCTTTCTTATTCAATGCCATAAGCATTTATTAAATGCCTACTATGTACAAGGCATGGTACTAGAGATACAAAGGTAAAACCGAAACATTCTCTGCCCCCAAGAAGCTCACATTCTAAAGCACAACACATACAGATAAGTAAATACCCAGTATGTACAAACTAATTTTCAACCAGTAAGAGCTAAAAGGAATCACACAGGTATTTGAACTCTTGGGCTCTATTCTGCTTTCTTATTTATTTCATATGAACCCTGCCCTACCAAAGTCCTGTTATTTTTCCCCGGTTCTCTATCATACTCCCTGTTCTCTAGCCCAAACACTCCACAATCGTATGCTCTATTCCAAACTTTCTCTTCTCACCTCAAGTGAAACAACACCTCTGAACCCCTCTCTTTCATCAGAGGACCTCAGCCTCATTCATAAAGAAATTTGAACTCCACACTGAGTATGCCCTCTCCCTAATTCTATATCTCGCTCCTCTAGTCTCCTCCTCTGCCTCTGTCTCATTCTCCTGGCAAGGCTGACCTCTCTGTCCTTGCCTTTGCTCCCGGTCTCTGCAGTCTCTTGCCTGTTCACTTACCCACCACTCCACCATCCCACACACACACACACACACACACACACACACACATTTATAAAAGTCTTCCAACCCTCACCTTAAAAAGCAAACAAGATCCTTTCATTTGACCGTGTCATTCCTTCAAGCTATACCAAAACTCCTAAAACTTTCATACTCGAACTCCTAGAAATGGCCCGTTATACTGTGGCTCAATTTACTCACTTCTCAATGTCCAGCAATCTCACTTCTAACAACCCTCTCCTCCAGTCTCCCCTGACTAAATGGTTCTCTTCAAGGTTACCAATCTTTTCTTAATTGCTAGTTCCAATGGCTTTTTCTCAGTCCTTATTCTTCTTGACTTCAGCCCTCCTCCTGTATACTTTATCCAGGGTTTCCTTAACATTGCTAACCCCTGTTTTCCTCCCACCTGTTTCTCAATCTCCTTTGCTAGATCATCATCCAAGTCCAATCTCCTAACCCTGGGTAGGTCCCAGGGCTCTGCCTTGAACCTTCACTTCTCTCTCTACACACTCAGTGAGCTCATTAGCTCTCAGCTATCACATCTATGCAGATGACTCCAAATCTATATATCCAGCATTCATCTCTCTCCCCTGAACACTAGTGCCAAATCACCAAATGCCTGGTGGATATCGCCACATAAATGTTCCACAGACACCTACCATATGCAAACCTAAACCTATCCCTCTTCCCAACTTCCTTTCCTATTTCTATACCATAATCCTTACAGTCAATCAGCTGCCAAGTCTTACCAACTCTACTTCCAAAACATACCTCCCATCTATCTCCTCTCTACTCCCAGGACAACCACCAAGGTTCAAGCCATCATTACTGCTTGCCTGGATGTTATAATAGGCTTATTAGTCTCTGTATACTGTCTCTGCCTTCTCCAATTCACCTTCCAGGCCTGACCCTGTCATACCTGTCCCTCTGTCGCCCCTGGGATAAAATACAAACACCTTTCCTCGACATTTAAAGCCCTTCCAAATCTGTCTCAGACTGATCTTTCCCAAAAGACGTCATTATCACTCCCCTCGAAAACTCCATAGTAAAGCCAAATTGGCCTATGTGTGGCCCTCCACATACCATTCCAGGCCATCTAGCCTCTAAGTCTAGGTATCTCCTTCCCTCAATTAGTTCAAGAGTCGCTTCCTCCAACAGGTCTTTCCAGTTATCTTTCCACACCAGTAATTACCCTTGTTTTGTACATATGCTGTATTATCTATGTATCCAGCAGAATTAAGTCCTTAATAGCATGGCAGTTTTCATATGTCTGGTATCCTCAACATGTAGCACAACCTGGGTGGTTAATAACTGCTTGCTGAATTGGATTTGAAGGCAACCAGAAATTCTAAGAAGCTTAACTGAGGAAAAAGTTCATTACCAGTACAGTGGACATTCCGTACAACAACATGGCATTAGGAAATAGAATGCTATATACAGGGAAAAGTTAGCAAGTGAAGTAATGGGGGCAGAGAGGAGAAGGAAATAAGCATCTATGTAACACTTACTCTGTGCCAGGTACCATGCTAAGGACTATTTTTAAACAAATATTATCTCATTTGATCTTGTGAAGTAAGTCTGGAAAAGGAGGGTGAAGCTAGATGATAAGTAATCTTACATGATAGAAAGAAAACATTTATGCTTTACAGCATAAAATATATGTCCCCTAATAAAACGAAGGCCCCTTGAAGGCAGTATATTTGGTATTTTTTCTTTATTTCTTCAGCACAGAGCATCTGTGCTTAGAACATAGTAATCACCTAATAAAGGCATGTTGGTTGATTGATTTATGCTAAAGCAATTAAGAATTCTGAAGCAAGAGAGTGACATGGTCTGGACTGTACTTTAAGAATTGGCAGCCATGTAGAGAATGGATTGGAGTAGTGAGACTTTAAGCAAGGAAACCAATCAAGAAGTTTTTTCAGTACTTCAAGTAAGATCAGGGTCTAATATCTTCTAGGAGGTCACCCTGGGAGGGAGAAAAAGGGGACGACAGATGGGACAGATGTCGTGGAAGCAGAATTAACAAGACTTGCCAACTGACTGGATGTGAGGAGTGATGGAGAAGATTTCAGGGTGACTCCAAGGATGGGGGTATGTCAACAGAAATAGAGAGAAGACATGCCAATTTAAGGGGAAATATAATAAATTCTATTTGGGGGCATGCCGAGAATGAGATGCCTCTGGGACATCCAGGTGGAAAGTCCAGCAGCCGAGTCAACAGAAAAAGACACACAGGAGAGGAATGAAGACTGGAAATGTAGATACTCAACAAAAGCATAGAACATGCTGCTAAGATACCACCCTCATCAATACACTCTCCCACTCTTCACAGTGACTCTTCCACACCTCATACCTCCTGAAATCCCTCATGATGACTCCCCCTCTCCCTCTCCTTTCAGCAGAGAACCTACCTCAGATTCTTCAGAAAAAATGGTGGCCACTCTCTATGAGCTCCCTCTTCTTCATCTCCTATCACTCTGGTGCCCTCTGCCCCCTCCTCCTTCATCCCTGTCTCACATGACGAAGTGGCCTTACTCCTTACCAAGGCTAACCCCTTTACTAGGTTCCAGCAATCCCATTCTATCTGGTCTCTTCCAACAGACTGCTCCCTCTGTCATCCCCACTCTTTCACTTATTTTCAATTTGCCTCCATGTCTCCCCCCTCACTTGATCCTTCTTTCCCCACTACCATCCCATTTCTCTTTTGTAGTTAAATTCCTGAAAGGGCCATTTACAGTAAGTGCCTCCACTTTCACCTCACTCTCTTCTTACTCCCCTTACAATCTGGCTTCCAACCTTATCATTCCACTATAACTGCTCTCTCCAGTTATTAATGATTTCTTAGTTGCCAAATCCAGCGGCCTTTTCTCAATCTTCATTGTCTGTGACCTCTCTGCAGCCCTTGACGCTGCTGATCACTTTCTCCTCCTGCATTCTTCTCTTTTCTCTAGTTTTTTGGGGGGCACCTCTCTCTCCCGGTTCTCCTCCTACCTTAGGGCTCCTTCTGTCTCCTTTGAAGGACCCTCTTCCAGATCACCCTCTCTAATTATAAGTGCCCCTCAGGGTTTTCTCCTGGGTCTTCTTCTCTTCTCCTACTATACTACACTTGGTGATTTCAGGTTCCCATGGATTTAATTACTATCTTTATGCTAATAACTCTCAAATCTCCCTATCCTGTCCCAAACTCTGTTGACCTACAATCAAGTATCTGGAAGGTAAATGCTATTATTATAGCCATTTTGCAAATGAGGAAACTGAGGTAGACAAGAGTTAAGTGACCAGCCCATAATCACACAGCTAATAAGTGTCTGAGGTCTCATTTGAACTCATGGCTTCATGTCTCCAGGCTGTGCACTCAATCCACTATACAACCTTAGTTGGTCCAAAGGGTTGTCCTAGGAGGTAGTGGGCTCCCCCTCACTGAAGGTCTTAAACAGAGGTTAAATGAACACTTGTTGAGTAGATAGCTCGACGTGAATACTTCTTTCAGGTAGGGGATAGACTGAAGGCCCTTCCAACCACAAAATGTAAAAGATCGGTGATGTAAACTTTCGTGCCTCATAGACTCAAAAGGCAGTACTGGGTGAGAAGAAGGAATCAAACTTTTCTTACAAAGTGAGTAAGTGTAAAGAAAGTTATACTGAAGACTAGGAGCCAAATACAAATGCAAGTAGAAAAGAAAATCAATTCATAATTTCCTAAGTGATAAACCTCAGAATGTTCAATGACTTTCCATGCTGAGTAGACAATAAACCCAAGTAACCTTTTCAATGTGTCCAAAATGGGAACTATGTGAATTCCAGATACCTGGTATAAGCTAAATTGAAACCGATTCTGAAATTTCAAGCAAGAACAAATTTTAAAGGCCATCACTATACTTACTGTATTTACAACCACCCCAAAACCAACAGAATGACTTGTTAGGAAATGTTTCTTAAGGTACAAGGCACACAGAAGAAAGTCCTCTGTACCCAGAATGATTAGACCTTTCAGTCCTAAAAGCAGACCAGGACAGATACTGCTTCTTTAGTAGGTTCCGTACCTATGACTTTCTACATCCCAGTATGGAAATGTCTATGCAAACAGAGTTGCCTGGGGAACCCTTTAAGGTCACTCAGCCAGTGTTATCAGAGGCAAGCTTTGAACCTAGATTTCCTTGCCTCTCCCTCCTCTCCCACCCCCAAAGACCGGCTTTCTCTCCCCTTTTTTCCCCTATACCACAGGTAGACTGGCAAAAGTACTGGACTTGGGAGCTTATGCTATGCCCACTTAATATTTAGAATTTTGGGTCAGGACCATTAACCAATTTGATTAGATTGCCTTATCTGAAGTATGGGCATGGTAATTGTACTTCTTAAGACTCAGGGCTGAGAAGAGGATCAAACACTGAAATCCTTTTTTTCCTTCAATGCCCCAATTCGGGTAGGGCCTCCTCCAGGAAGTCTTCCTTGATACTCCATCTAGAAGTTTTAGTTCTCCTGGTACTCAGACCTCTTGTACCACTGGTGACTCTGTTCTATATTCTAACTTTTATTACAATTATCTGGACACCTCTGGACTGTAAGTTCCCTGAAACCAGTTTGAGTCTTACTTTGTCTTTGTATTTCTACAGCCTAGCCCAGAACCTTGCATAGTAGCCACATGATAACTTTTTTCTTGAAAAACTGAATCAAATGAGAATGTATAAAAAGTAAGCATTCAACCAAAACATTAGAACCAAAAGGGACCTAAACTATCTAGTGGAACCCTCTCTTTTACAGGTGAGGAAACTGAAGCTTAAAGATGTTAAGAAACTAGAAGATAACAGCTCCAAAGGGGCAGGGCCAAGACTAGAACCCAGGTCTCCTGAGATCAATGCTCTTCATATATCACTTCCTAAAATTATCTAACCCTGCCTCCTCCTAGGTTCAAGCAATCCCATTCTATCCTGTCTCCTCTGACTGCCCCCCATTTTTCTCAGTCCACACAAACATAAGAGGTAACATCTTAAAAAAAGAGGAAAACTGAATCTTTCTCCAGTAGGGTTGCAGGGTATTTATAAATTTCTTTATAAAGAATTTTAAAGATTTTATTAAAATAAATATTTATTTAACATTAAAATATATTACACATAAATATTTAATATTATAACTATAATATACAAATATAAACATTTATTTTTAAAATTCTTTTTACAGAATTAAATGCTTTGTACCCAACTTATTTTGGAGTGATGGGCTGTCAAACACGTTCTCCTATGCTTCCAGCCCTGATGACAAATTATGAGGGCGGCACCTATTCCAGCTCGGTTATTAATTCTGCCACAGATATTTCACAAACCATGCAGAAAACCTGCCAGGCGTGGGGTGCACATGCATCCCTAAGGGGCAGATACAGACCACACGCCTCCCGACCAGCCCAGGTTAAGGCCAGGCCGGCGCTGCCCACCCAGCAGCTCCCTCTGTCCTATTTCCTACGGTTTGTGGAGGGCAGCTCCTGCCCCAGACCTTGCCAGTAGTGTGACCCTGGGCGTTCGCTTCGCCTGCTGCCTCAGTTTGCCCACGTGTAAAATAGAGGATTCTGGTAAGGAACAAATGAGGCGATATTTGTAACGGGCTCCGTAAACCTTAAAGAGCTATTATCAACATTTATTATTATTATTACTGGTCCGGATGTTTTAAAAAGAGCCGGTCCTGCCCCGGCCTCCCCCCACTCTAAAGGACCTGAAAGGCTACAGGCGTGGCCTGAGGTCCGGCGAACGGACACTCGCCCCGGCCAGGGAATCAGGCCGGCAACGCCGCTCCGCCCCCGTCTACGCAAGCACACAGAGCCCGAATTAGAAGCGGCTCCAAGGCCACGGGCCTGCCAGGGGCTCGCCCGGCGCTCTCTCCCCTATGGCCACCGCAGGTGCGGCCCGGGTCAAGGGGCGGTGAAGGCCCGAGGCCGCCGGACGGAGGGGCTCGTCCGCAGGGGGCGGTTCCCGGTGGGCATCACGTGACCGCACGGGGAGGCACCCCTCCACGCCCCCCCCCCCGCGCAGGCGCGGCCGGTACCTGGAAAGGAGCAGAGGGAGGTGGAGTTGGGGCACAGCGTCCCGTTGCCCACCCGCGGCACAAGCTTCAGGCTCAGGATCTGCTGCAGGAGCCCGGCCGAGCCCCCGCTCCCGCCGCTCCCCTCACTCTCCATCCCGCAGCCATTCACCTGCGCGAGAGGACAGCGAGAAGATACGACGGGGCCGCCGCCACCGCCGCTGCCGCCACCGCCTTGGCGTCACCCACTCCCCTCCCCCCACGCAGCCCTCTTACTCCCTCCGCCAACAGGCGCTGTTAAGTGATGATTCCCCACCAATCACTACAGCTCTGAGGGAACTGGGGGCGTGGTTAATGATGGCCCCGCCTCTTACGTAAGCATGCCCCGCCCCCGACAGAATGAGCCTTACCCATACCTGCAGGATCCCCACCTCAATGCAAACGCCCCTACTCTGCACCGCCCTCTACAGAAGAAAAAGAGAACTGCACGCACCAGCCCTGATCCAGGGCTCTTCCAGTGTCCTAAAAATCTTAGTGCAATTTTCAGTTTTACTGTATTTTGAAGTCACTTTATATACGTTAAAAAATATATTTTTGTGAGCCCTCTTATCATTTACACTGAAAGCAAACTGCATTTTCTCTAGAGAGCCTTTCTGGTTATCAAGCCACTGCCCCAGGAGAGGCCATCACCCTACTGGAAACTTGAAAGGTCTCTTCTGGGTCAGCCTGCCCCCAGAAGGTAGCATAAGCCATCCCTAGGGATAACACCACGGTCTGACCTCCAAGAGGGAATTCACCTTCCAGATTTTCACATACAAACCATGGAAGGTGGGGAGCATTTACAATTGTCAGGTGGCTGAGCTTGTTCTGGGGGAATTTGCTTCCTAGCAAATGTGTTCAAAATAATCAAAGTACTTAGAGGTAGAAGGGACGCTAGAGCAGGGCTTCTTAACCTTTTTTTGTCTCCTGTACCTCTGTGGCAGTCTGCATCTCAGATGCATAGAGATTGCATCTCAGAATAACCTTTTAGATCCAGAGAAATTAAATGACTAAGTGCTTTCCCCACTACACCAGGCAGATCCAAGGAGGAATAAATGCTAACCATCGACAGGACTGTTTGCTTGAACATGAGAAAATAAAGAACCAGGGTCAGAGATTTATAGTCAGGTTTACAAGTGACTGGACTTGAAGTCAAGGAAGCTGCTGCTAATACTTAGGTCAATGTAGGCTCTATCTCTCCTACTAGATTGTGGTATCAGGTATCAGATTGTGGTATCTTTCCTAAGCTTCCAAACACAGGATTCTTGGTTTTATTACTAACTTGCTCTGGGACACCAACTCAGCAAACTGCTGGGCTTCCTTTCTTGATTTGAGAAATAGGGACAATATATCCCACAGGGCTGTGGGATCAAATGACGTTATGTAGGTGAAAGTGCTTTGGAAAGTATAAGGTATTGTTATTATTAACAATAACTGTGGATTGTTTTTAAAGACCCTTCACCCTTCCTCCCCCCAAAAAACAACCTTCTTTTTAAAAAGGCTCATCCTTGTTTATTTGTTTGCTTCTTGGAGGGCAATTGGGGTTAAGAGACTTGACCAAGGTCACATGGCTAGTTTGTGTGTGTGTGTGTGTGTGTGTGTGTGTGTGTGTGTGTGAAGTGTCTGAGGTCAGATCTGAACTCAGGTCTTCCTGACTCCAGGGCCGGTACTCTATTCACTGCCCTACCTAGCCACCCCAAAGGCTCATCTCTTTAAACAAGATTTTTCCAGTGGGTGATGATGCTGTACAAAATATTGGAGTCTACAGATAATTAAATTTGAGGATCACCCAGTGGACAATGGAGAGGTATGTTGTGGGTACAGGTAGCAATGCATTGACAACCAAGAACTGAGCAAGGGAAATCATATAGAAGGATATCATCAGAGAGACATTTGACTGGAAAGGAGACATATGTTGTCACTTGGCATGAGCAAGGGAGTATCGATGGACAGCACACATCAAAAGAGCTAAAGGAACACCCAGTGTGTTGAGTGGATCCCTTTTGGAGGCTATAATTATGAGAGGAGGTACACAAGATGAGAGAACCATGGATGGATTGAAATGGACATCATGAAAGTACCCCCATTGATAAGATCACAGACTCATTGAAGTATCTTTGAAGTTTGGTGGAGGAAGGAGAGGTAATAAATATCTATATGTTGTTTTTCAGTCATTTTAGTCCTATCCATCTCTTCGTGACTCCATTTGAGGTTTTCTGGGCAAAGATACTAGAATGGTTTGCCATTTCCTTCAACTCATTTTACAGATGAAGACACTTGGGCAAACAGGGTGAAGTGACTTGCCCAGGGTCACACAGCTAGTAAGCGTCTGAGGCCAGACTTAAAGTCAGGCCTTCCACAATTCCAAAAGATTCATGATGGAAAATGCTATGCACATCTAGAAAAAGAGCTATGGAGTGTGAATGAAGATTGAAGCACACTCTTTTCTCTTTTTTGTTGTTTTTTCTTTCTTGTGGTTTTTCCCTCTTGTTCCGATTCTTCTTTGACAACATGACTAATGTCAAAATAAGTTTACTATGATTTTACATTTATAGCCTACATCAGATTGCTTGCCTTCTTGGGGAAAGGGAGAGGGGAAGGAAGGGAAAAAAATTTCAGACTCAAAATCTTATAGAAGTAAATGTTGAAAACTATCTTTACATGTAATTTGAAAAAATAAAATATAAGTAGGGGGAGGCAATAAAGTGAACCCAGGCTTTCCATGAAAAATAAATAAATAAACTCAGTCCTCCCAGACTCCAGGCCCAGAGTTCTATCTACTGCACCATTTAGCTGCCCCTAAAATTTTTATATAGCCAGCTAAGGACTTAGCAAATATTGTCTTATTTGATCATTGAAGTATCACTGAAACAGTAATAACCATGGTGAATAGTGTGTATTGACTAAACTGGGGGTCCTAATGAATAGAGGACAACATTTTTAGCTTGGGTACCTCATAAATCACTCCCTTGACAGGCCTTCCAGTTCCTCCCTATAGCCACAAGCACTCAAATACGTTAGTCGCTGACTCCTGCTGCCTCAGCAGGTCTGTGCTGCCAAAGCTTTGGTTGATCCCATCCATTTTGACTGCCCACAAAAAGGAATATGGCCTTGTACTCTGCAAGTGCTTTGTGGCCAGCGTCTGGAGTCCGGAAGACTGGCTTCTGACTCTTACTAATTCTGTGACCCTGGGCAAGTCACTTAACCACAGTTTAGTGGGTAAAATGGGACTAATAATAGCACCAGCCTCCCAGAGTTGCTTCGAGGCTCAAATGAGATAACATTTATAAAGTACTTTGCCAATCCTGAAGCACTATAAATTGCTATTTTAAAGATGTATGTTAGGGTGAGTTGAGATTTGAAGATTTCATAACCTAAAAATAGGAAACTCCACTCCCAGAAAATTGGCCTTATTCCACTGAGGATTAGAAAAGATCTGTGGACTAGACACCCGGGATATTGAACTTTAGATGTGATTTTGAATCGACAGGAATAATGCCTTTACTTTGACACAAGAGCGCATGAAGAACATCATGATAAAAGACCTCTACTCTTCCTATAAGAAAAGTTTTATCTTGTGTTCACAGAATCATGCTCCTTTAATGTGTAATATGTAATGTTTGGACATGTCCTGCACCTTCAGGACAGTATTATATCTTAGTTACTCTACTGTTTACAAGTCACACAGCCTGAAAAACTAACCCAGTGATTCCTATTTAAAAGGGTTTACAAACCCCGGGGAGAGTAGTGGTCCAGGCATTTGAGGCTAAAAATTCATGGTGCCTTAAGCCATAAATAATTGCAGAATATTATAAGTATATATGAAATGACTTGAAAGTTCAAGCACATTTTTTTTGTTGCTGAAACATTGGGCCCCACTGGACTTGGCCAACAGACTTCAGGCCAGGTTTAGCTCATGGGATCATAGCATTATCATTTCAGAGCTGAAGAGAACCTTAGAGAACATGTATGTTCTGGGGAGAGGAAATAGGGAAATTTCCTTCTTAGAAAATACACATCATGGTGGGAAAAAGGGAATACCTTGCCTTTTCTTTTTTTTTTTTTCACTTTTTGGAGGGCAGTTGGAGTTAAGTGACTTGCCCAAGGTCACACGGCTAGTTTTTGTGTCAAACATCTGAGGCTGGATTTGAACTCAGGTCCTCCTGACTCCAGGGCCAGTACTCTATTCACTGTGCCACCTAGCCCCCCCCCCCTTTTTTTTCTTTTTGGAGAATACATTGCCTTTTCTCCCATCCTGGAGCCAAAAGTTCAAGTAGACTTGCCCCTTGATCCCTCAGCCCCAGACTAGCCTAAGTCTAGCTCCCCAAAGAAGAGAGAGAAGTGGGTTTCATCATCCTCAGTCTTGGGCCATCTTCCCATTACCTTCCCCCTCCATACACACAGATGGGAGGTGACGGTGTCACCTCTGGTGACAGGTGCCCTTGGCGCTCTTGGACCAAAGGTTCTGACAGCTGCCTCATTCTGTGCTTGGGAAAATGGGGTAATCTGCTCTCCTTTAGACACTTTGAGCATATGCTTTGTCTCATTACAGAAGAAATAAAAAAAACTTAAGTACTTCAGTTGATCCAGGATCTGGTTGGTCCAGGGGAGGGGAACCTGTGGCCTCCTAGATCTTTGGGTGTGGCCTTTTGACTGACTTCTATGAACAAATCTTTGTATTAAGGGGATTTGTTCTGTGAAGTGTGGATTCAGTTAAAGGGCTACACTTGAGGACCTAGAGGGCCACTTGTGGCCTTGAGGCAGGCTCCCCTCCACTGTCTTAGTCCTGCCAGTGATTCAGATCCCACACCATCCTCTGTCTGTCCTCCTGTGCAATGAATTCTCCTCCATGTCCTCCCTCCCACACATCCACCATAAAGGTTCCTCGAGGTATTCTTATACCTAGTGGGTGTAAGTGGAGTGCTCATATTGTGCCCCTGTGGTTCCTGATCTTATATTTCCTGTCTGCCCTGAGGAACAGCAGATAAGGAGCTGGCATCTGAGTCAGAAAGATCTGGGTTCAAGTCTCATCTCTGATACATTCTAGGTGTGTGACCCTGGGCAAGTCCCTTAACTTCTCAGTGCCCCTATATCAAAGAAATCAAAGGTCCAGTCATTGACTTCTGGCACAAGTCATTGTTAGTTTTATATTGCTGACAGCTGGTTTCCACCATTCCTTTCCTTTTTGTCCTTTGGATCACCTATAATTCTTTTTTTTGTTTTTGCCTTTTTGGAGGGGGGGAAGGCAGGGTAATTGGGGTTAAGTGACTTGCCCAAGATCATACAGTTAGTAACTATAATCAAGTGTCTGAGGCTGGATTTGAACTCAGGTCCTCCTGGCTTCAGGGCTGGTGCTCTATTCACTGCACCACATAGCTGCCCCCCCTGTAATTCTATTCTTGAGAAACTATGGTGTTCTATGGTTCACAGCCACATAACATCACTTGATTTTAATTTGTTTTCCCAAGACTGGACCTCCCTGTCTCACAAGGCTGGAGATAAAGGTGCCGATGATGGCTGGATTCTACTCCTGGTTGCCACTGGAGTTTTGACCTGCTCCGTTTCTGACTTAAGCTGATTCATCCCTCCTTAGGCGGCTTGGTGGCCTCTCACTCCCCACTGGCTCACTAGATTGATGGAGAATTTAGTGCAGACGCCTGATTGGCTTAGTCCACCGCATCTCAGAACTCCTGAGCTCAAGAGATCTGCCAGCCTTTCAGCCTCCCCAGTAGCTTGGAATCCAGAGATGTGCACCCTACCTAGCTAGAATATCGGGATTTAAAAAATGGTGTCCAGGAGCAACTTGAGAGCATTGAAAGCATTTCACAGATTTCCAGTGCACTCCTGCCTGCATTCTTCCTCCTATTGAATTTTGGGTTCAGCTTAGCATTCATTTTTGGTACCTAAGAAACAATGTTTGGAATGGAAAATGCTACATAAATGTGAGTTGTTAATAAAGAATCCTTCATTCAGCAAATATTTATATACCTTCTATGTGTTAGGTGCATATATACATGCATATATATACTAACTATATGACATCAGGGAGATGATGACATGACTTGCAGCTGACTTTTATTTGAGTGAGGGAAAACTATGCAAGGTCACCAGCCTCACTTTCTCCTCCAGAGCCATCTGGGTCCAGTGACCACATATTCATCAGGAAGATGAGAGATGGCCCAGGATGCAATGGGAAACCCTAGCCCTTTTAGACTAAGGTTTTTTCAAGTTTTCACTTTGAGTGAGGTAATGCCCATTGGGGATTTACTGGCTAGATTTCTTTCTCTAAAAACCAAGCCTTAAACTCAATTCACTTTGGAGCTCATAGATTGAACAACAATAGGTCCCTGCCCTCCTAATTAAGAGTGAATGTAAATAATAACTGTTTCTCTTTTGGCAAACAACCCTGAGGGTCTTCCCTTCTGTAAGGGTTATGGGATTTAAAGATCTCCCATGCCCCATGGACGTGCTGACATAGCAGAGCAAGAGAAAGTGAAAAGCCGAGCTAAGGTTGGCAGTTGGTGGCGGTTGCCTTTTTTTTTTTTTTGAGTTAGGACTCCTGCTGAGGACTGCCAGGGGCCGGAGCTGCTGGGAGCACACTTCCAGGACACTGGGTGGTTGCTGTGAGTGGGGAGAGGAGGACCTTTGCCTGAGGTAGCCTGTTCTGTTTTAAAGGCTTGAAAATGTGGGTGCTTTCTACTTTATCTACCTGTGCCAATGTCATAACTACTCTGATGGCTTTCACTTTCTGGTTTTGGGACTCAGTCTTTTGGTATCTTAATAAATTTTCTAGTTTATTTCCCCAAATGGCAAACCTGACATATTTTGTGATGGATAATTATATCAGCATATTTGTAATCTCTATAGGCATTGTGAATATGGTATTGCTGATACACCTTCCCCTTTTAATTTTTTTTAATTAAAGGGGCAATCCCTTGACTCACTTCCTAAAGAGGACTAAATATTTATATATATATATATATATACTAACAAAATGAATTGCCCATCTAGCTCCTATGTCATAGTCTGAGCATTGGGCATTTTTCATCCACTTGGTTTTTCTTATATGGATAGTTAGTGTGATCCCTCAAGTATCTAGAAAATTAACTGAGGAGAAAGTCCTTAAGGCATTCTGGGACTTGAAATCAAAATAATCTGCAAACAGAAGCATTTGGTAGACCTCACCACTTATAGGGAATCCTTCTTCCATTTGAACCCTACTCAGAATATTTTCTGTGACTGTGGCAAACACTGTTAGCAAGCATATTTCTCCCTATTTTATACCTCATTTGGCATTGATAATCAGTGGCCCACTTGAAAAAGTTATCACCATGGCTGAATCTATCTAGGAATATTGTAGGATCTTAACATGTGCGTAGGAAGCAGTCAATTGTAGAAGAGCTTTTTAGGCAGCTTTTTGCTCTACCAAATAAAATATCTTTCTTGTAGTCAACAAACAATAAAAGTAACAGCACTTTTTGGTCAATTTTGTGACAGTGAAGATGTTCCAGTCTCAGATTTTCATCAAGGATGCCCTTAATACCTGTACAAAGGAGAATTTTACAAAGAAGGAAAAAAAAAGTGATATGACATTGCAGTGATATATCTTCTTAGTCTTTAGGGGTAATAATTTGATTTTTGATGTTCAGTCATTTTTCAGTCTTGTCCAACTCTTCATAACCCCATTTGGGGTTTTCTGGGCAAAGATAGTGCAGTGGTTTGCCATTTCCTTCTCTAGCTCATTTTACAGATGAGGAAACTAAGGTGAAAAGGTAAAGTGACTTGCCCAGGAATCACACAACTAATAAGTATCTGAGGCTAGATCTGAACTCAGGAAGATGAGTCTTCCTGACTCCAGACCCAATGCTCTCTCCATTGCACCACCTAATAATATGATTTTTCCCTATTCATTTTAGTATAGGCTAAGCAATGGTTAAGTAGCTTAGGAACTTGTATCATCTATGTATCATCTCATAAAATGAAATTAATAGAAATAAATGTAAAGTTCTCCATTGGAATAAAAAAAAATCAACTTCATAAGTACAAGATGAGAGAGATGTGGCTAGATAGCTATTTATCTGAAAAAAAATCTAGATATTTTAATGAGTTGCAAAACTTATATTAGTAAACAGTGTGATATAATAAAAAATTGATATACGTATTGATGTATATAAATTATAGATTATATATAATGTATATAAAATATAAAGTAATAATAAAATAAAATAAGAGCTGGAATTTAGTTATTTAAGGTTTGCAAATCACCTTACACATAGTATCTCATTTATTTTTCACAACTCTGTAATATGCAATTGTTAATGTAACTAAGTGGGGCTGCAGTAGATAGAGTATTGGTCCTGGAGTCAAGAAGACCTGAGTTTAAATGTGGCCTCAAGGGGTGGCTAGGTGGCTCAGTGAGTAGAGCACCAGCCCTAGAGTCAGGAGGACCTGAGTTCAAATGTGACCTCAGACACTTAACACAAAAAACTAGCCCTGTGACCTTGGGCAAGTCACTTAACCCCAATTGCCCTGCCAAAAGAAATAAAAAATAAAAACTAATGTGGTCTCAGACATACTAACTAGCTGCATGATCCAGGGAAAGTCCTTAACCTCTGCCTACCTCAGTTTAGTCTTATCTGCAAAATGGGAATAATAATATAGGGTTGTTGTGAAACTCAGATGAGATATTATTTGTAAAGCATTTTGCAAACCTTAAAGTGTATATAAAGGCTAGTTATTATCCTCATTTTACAGATGAGGAAACAGAATGAGACAGCATAATTTACTAGTCCAGCATCACACATTCAGTAAATATATTAGGCAGAATTTAGACTCAGGTCTTCTCAATTAGAAGTCCAGCTCTTTGTCTACTGAGCCACTGAGTCAAAGGCAACAAAACAAACCAAAAAATGTATGCAATCTTACCCTGCATTAAATACACACACACACACACACACACAATGCCCTGCTACATGGGGGGTGTTATAGTTCCATAGTTCCACCATACCATGCTTTTGCCAGATCTTATCTCTGGATTTCATATTTTAGAAAGGGCATTTAAGTCAGAATAAGCCTAAAGAAAGAGAGGCCATGATCATGATTGACATTGAGATCCTTCTGTACAAGGATTGGTTGAAGAAATTAGAGATGGTCAAACTAGAAGAGAGGAGGTTTTTTGGAAGATGTAACTGTCTTCAAGTACTTGAAGGTCTGGAAGATTGAAGATGAGTTATACTTATTCTACCTTGTTCTTATAAGAGAACTAGAG
This sequence comes from Petaurus breviceps papuanus, assembly GCF_028583685.1. Classification (NCBI taxonomy): domain Eukaryota; kingdom Metazoa; phylum Chordata; class Mammalia; order Diprotodontia; family Petauridae; genus Petaurus; species Petaurus breviceps. The sequence continues at coordinate 6,132,396 of NW_027185786.1, forward strand.
TTTCACAGAAGCATGTATAGACCCAACATTAAGGGAAAATGTCCTTAACCATTAGAGTTGTGCAAATGAATGCCTCAGAGAGTGGTGGGCTTCCCATCACTGGATGTCTTCCAGTGGAGAATGACCATTCATTGAAGAGAAAGGGGATTCTCATTCAGATGAGAATTGGATTAACAGACAGGGGAGCCTTTTAACTCTGAGATGCTAATTCTGGGAGATTTCCCTTTCTGTGACACATATTGAAAGCTATTCTCTTCCTACTTTTGAAATTATGTCACCTCCAGCATGGTTTCCTTTATCTACTGGGTCTGGTCCAGGAGTTCTTACTGATTGTATCTCCTTAAGGGTCATTTTTGCTTCCTCGTGTAATATTGTATCACATGTCTAGATGTGGTGGTTCTGCTGATCTCAGGGTAGGGCCAACTGGTTCCTTTTTCTATAGTTTTTATTCTTTTTCCTTCTGACTTAGCTGGATTTTCACCCATAGCTTTCTAAAGACTCACTTCTTTCTCTACTGTTTATTTTTCATTTTTGTGAAGTGATACTATTCAGGACTTTCCATCATTCTCTTCCATAACATTTTGCAAATGACTATATTCTAAACCAAAGGTTAGAGTCCATGAATTTGTTGTTTTTAAATTTTTCCAGTCTCTCTGAATCCTAGTGCCTTCCCTCTGTGGAATATCTCCAGTTTTTTCCATATTCTATTATTCTATGTGTGTGTGTATGCATACACACACATATACTTATGGAGAGAGAGTTTTTTGTTTGTGTTTTGTCTCACCCAATAGACTGGGAGCTCCTTGAGAGCAAGGGCTATTTTTTACTTTTCCACATATCTTCGGTGCTCACCGTAGCGCAAGACCATTGGAGGCATTTAATAAGTGCTGTTGACTGGATATCAATTTTCAACATAATTGGTTTCCTCTGTAATCCAGTGTATTTTATTTTATGTGTTTAAAGCCATTATTCTGAGAAGGGATCCATAGATTTCATCGGATTGCCAAAGGGACGTAACACAAAAAATGTTAAGAACTCCTCTAAACTATTGCCACCCTTAGCTGCCATATCTCTTTGCTTGATAAATGAGATCAAGTGTTTGATGGCATGGCAATTTCCAGGTTCTTTTGGCCTTATCATCACTGCTTACATTAATAAAACTTCCATAGGAATGGAATCCAATATATTTCCTTTATCCATTTCCTATTTTTCAGCACCAACACTTTAGTTGAGATCGATTGCAATTATTGTCATGAGACAAAGTTTTTTCTTCTTATCTTTTTACTCACTTTTAATCTGGTGTTGATTTTGACATTTGCTATAACTAGTCAATGGTTTAAGAGTATACAACTAATCCAAATATAACTCCCATATCAGTAATCAGCCACTTTCTATCTTTTAAATTATTATCAAGGGGCAGCTAAGTGGTGCAGTAAATAGAGCACCAGCTCTGGAGTCAGGAGGACCTGAGTTCAAATCTGGCCTCAGACACTTAACACTTATTAGCCTGTGTGACCTTGGGCAAGTCACTTAACCCTAATTGCCCTGCCCTACCCCCTCAAAAAAGCAAAAAAATAAAAAATTGTCAAAATAAATTTTTGTGATATTTTTTGTTCACCCTATACAGTGCCTTCAAATTATTTTTAAATACATTATTTATTTATTCATTTTTAACACTGAACATTTTTTTATTCCTAAATTCTCTCTCTCCTTCCTACTCCTCCTCTACCCATTGAGAAGACAAGCAATTTGATATCGATTATACATATGAAATCATGCAAAACATATTTCCATATTAGACATGTTACAAAAAAGAAAAACAAGAAAAATAAAGTGAAAAAATTATGCTTCAGTCTGCACTCAGACTTCATCAATTCTCTCTCTCTCTGGAGGAAACAGCATTTTTCATTACGAGTCATTCAGAACTGTCTTTTTCCAAATTATTTCTTAAAGAAACTGTTCATGATGTATAGGCATGAAACTTCTAAGCAATCTAGAAACCCTTGACATTTTTCGTTTATTGATCCCAAACTATATATTTTCTATTACTTTTCACAGAGAAGGATCTCTGTGCCCACTCTCACATTAAAATCACTGGCATTTGTTGACTTTGTTTGGAGGATATTATGAAGTCCTTTGTATAATTGTTCAGTCACTTTTATAATGTCCAGTTCTTCATGACTCCATTTGGGGTTTTCTTGGCAAAGAGACTGGAACAGTTGGTCATTTCCTTCTCCAACTCATTTTACAGATGAGGAAACTGAGGCAAACAAGGTTAAGTAACTTGCCCAGGGTCACACAGCTAGTAAGTGTCTGAGACCAGATATTAACTTAGTTAAAAGACTCAGTAGTCTTCCTGACTCCAGACCTGGGACTCTATTCAAGGAACCACTTAGGTGCCCCATTGAATGTTTATAAGACCTTTTCTAAGGTGCTGGCCGAGAGCTAGGAAAGGAGCTGAGAGCTTTGAAAGGAGGAATAAGAGTATTAGGTACTCTCTTATGATCTGCTATGCACGTGAAATGCTTTTATTTCTTTCTAACTTTGTATTTAAGTTCCAATATTTAAGTTTATGATATGTTTTTGTTTCTTTTCTCTATTCTGTATTTGTGTTCTGGTGTTTGAGTCTAAAATAAAATTTTTGGGGAAAAAAGAGTATTAGGTAGGTTTAGGGGTGGATGAGGGGAAGAAGGAGGGGAAAGGGGGCTTAAAGGAAATTGAAAGAAGAGAAATGTGAGACTATAATTTATTTTGTCTCAAGACCAGCTGTGTAGTGATGAGTGAAGGTAGGGGGAGAAAGGAGGAAGAGAGAAGATGAAAGGACAGAGACGGAGATAAATACACAGAGAGAGAGATGCATAGAAAATTACAGAATGATTTAAGTGTGAGACTGTATTATTAACAAAATGTATGGTATACTGAAACCAATAAAGAAAAGTTTCTTTACACAGCATCTAAGTCACAGGTTTAAGCAAGTGAACACTTATGTTTGTATATACTTCTAAATACTGGAGAAAAATCAATCAATGGACTAGAATAGAAATTCCAGAAAGAGCATCAAAGGTATATTAAAAATTTATGTTTGATAAATCTCTATATATTAAACACTGGGGAAAAGAATCATTATTCAATTACACTATTGGGAAAATTAGTTTCTCTCTCTCTCTCTCTCTCACACACACACACACACACACACCAATTTAGATCCATACCTCATACTATAAATCACAAAATACATTTCAGTAAGATCAATAAATTAATTACTTTTAAACCACAGAGAAAGGTTAGAAGGAAATGGAATAATATATAATAATAATATATAATAATATATCAGGCTCGATTTTAGAAGGCAGATAAATTCTTGTCTATCAAACAAATGTTAGAAATTATCAGAGACAAAGTAGATGGATTTTATTATACACATATAAAAACAAAGTGATTCTGTACAATGAGAAATAATATAGACAAAATTTAAAAAATGCAATTATTTAGGGAGAAATAATTTTTTTATCAGATAAAAAGCTGACATCCGGAACACAATATATAAGCACTAGCCTTATTTCGAACAATCAAAAAATATGAATAGAAAATTTACAAAAGAAGATATACAAACTATAGATAATTGCTTGAAAAAACTCTCACTTATTTAAAAAGAATGAATTAGAGCACAGTACTACTTTATATCTAGAAAAATAGATACAAATAAAATTCAATGCTGGTGGGGAATGTGAAGAAAGATATATTCAAACATTGTTAGTGATACTGAAAAATTAGCATAATTTTTTGAGCAAGCAATCTTTAACTATACAAAAAGTTATAAAATTGATCATACTTTAATTTAATAATCTCATTACTAGGAATTTGCCACAAGAATATAATTAAAAAGAAAAAAGCATTGTATTTGTAAAGATGTTCATAGCTATATTGTGTATAATGAAAATTTAAAAAGCAAAATGTTCAGTGACTGAGAAGTAGCTAAGCCAGTTGTGGTATATTAATAAAAGAAATACTATATGTTATTGACCTACAAATTCATTGGTATGAGAGCTCAGGATATGGGAATTCTCTATGTTTATGAAGATCACAAGTCATCTATAATTTATAGTGAAGGTTTTCCCTAAGACTCAGTGAACTTAAGCAACTTATGCTTGGTCTTACAGCTGTGTTGCTGTTGAGTTGTTTTTCAGTTGTGATTCTATGCAACCCCATTTGGGGTTTTCTGGGCAAAGATACTGGAGTGGTTTGTCATTTCCTTCTCCAGCTCATTTTACAGATGAGGAACTGAGGCAAATAGGGTTAAGTGACTTGTCTAGGGTCACACAGCTAGTAAGCTTCTGAGGTCAAATTTGGACTCACAAAGAGTACTTCCTGACTCCAGGCTTGGAACTCCATCTACTGCACTGGTCTCACAGTAGGATAATTCTAATGCCATTAAAAATAACAAACAAAAAGAATACAAAGTAATTGAGAAGACATGAAATAATGCAAAAGGATGAAGACAGAACTAGAACACATATGACTGAGACTATGTAAAATACATGCATTTAGACATATGCTAATGTATGAAGAGATGGTGAGGGGATAGAGAGGAAATAACTGAATAAATACTTTCATAGAGAATAAATACTTTCATGGTACAGTGCATAGAGTGCTAGACTTGGAGCTGGGAAGATCTGAGTTCAAATCCTGCCTCTGACACTAACTGTATGGCTGTGAAAGAACAACTTAACCTTTTAAAACCTCAGTTTCCTCTTCTATAAAATGGGGGTGATAATACCTGCCAGGATTTGAGGACTGAATTAGATAACATATGATAAGTCCTTTACAAAACCTTATATATACTATATAATTGTGTATATACATATATATGTATATGTATACATACTATATAATTATATACACTAATTGCCAGTTACAATTATTATTTATTTGGATGTGAAAATTTGTTCTTTATTGAAATGATTTCAAATACATGTTCAATTTTTTGATTCATCAAAGTTAAATTCATCATTAAAATAAGTCATATGACTCAATTTCTCTACTTGGATGCTATGGGTGGATGGTACTCCAGGATCAAAAGGAAACAGGAGAATGGATTGGGGGCTAGGGGAAAGGAAATTAAAGGTTTCATTCTACTGAAAAAGGAGCCAGAGAAAAATTATAGCCAAGACAGAAAAGTCAGTGGTGCTTTGAAACTTTTTTTTTTAATCCATTCTGTTATAAAAGTCAGGTATTGTCTGCATAACTGTTCCCAGCTTCAGTGAATTAGTATATTAGTGGAGAAATTCCCATCCCCTGTGTAGATCATCCAGCTTTTCTCTCCGAGACAGCCCCTCCTTCCCTTTAGGGGAGGTAGGGAAGGATCCAGGTAAGTGACCATCTTACAATGTCCATAAATTAAAGCTTCCCAGGTGCCCAGGAAGTGTTGACAGGCTTTGGGCCCTACTTCTCTCGAGCATAGGAGGAAGCAAATGAGGTCCAGCTGAACTTGCTCCTTCCCTGGGGCAGCACTAAATCCAATGTGAGGTCCTTCTGTTCCTTTTCAGAGTCAACTGGCCGGTAGCCCAGCACCCGAAGGGCGCCAGCGCACAGCTCTTGTACCCGGTGGATCTTTGGGAAGGGGAGCATATGGCGCCAGGCCTGGGAGACGTTGAGGGCATCTCGGGAGGTGATCTTGAAGGCCTCTTTAAGCTGGCCAGGCCCCCGGCCGTGCGTGATGTTATAGATCCAGCCCTCCAGCTGCGGGGTGAGGCGAAGCCCAGCGAAGTCGTACATGCCTTGGATCTCTGCCAGCGGGTTTCTCACCAAGTCCTCAAAGCGCACCAGGCGATAGCGGCCCCGCAGAAAGGGCGGCGGCTTCTGCATGGCCACCTCGGTAATGCGCACGTGGCTGCGGCACACCTCCTGCACGACCCGGAGCCCGGGGTCCGCTTCCACCCACGTCCCGTTGGTGCCCAGCACGATGCCGTTGTCCCGCGCCAAGGCCTTGGCCGACTGCTCGCGGGACTTGAGCACGGCTCGGGGATCCCGCACCAAGTGGATGATGTGCAGGTTGAGGGAGGGGTCGGTGAGCAGCGGGTAGAGGACCTGCAGGTTGAAGAAGCGCACCTCCTTGAGCACCACGTGGCTGTAGGAGCGGCAGGCGGCCGCCGCGGCCCGGAACGGCTGCTGTCCGCACTGGCTTTTGCACGCGGCCTCGCTGCTGATGTCCTCCCTCCGGAAGGCGCTGCAGGCGGGCGGGGAGCACAGGGCTCGACTGACGGCCCACTGGAAGAGGTCCGACAGGCTTCGGTACCAGGGCAGGTAGGCGCTGAAGACGTTCATGTCACAGAGGAAGACGGAGCGCACCAGGTCGCGCACAGCCATGTGCAGCACCTCGGCGTTGCTCTGGGAGAGGGTCACCCACACGTGCCAGGCTGGCTCCATCAGGTAGAAGACGTCCGGGTGCTGGCTGAACAGCTGCCCCACAAAGGAGGAGCCCGAGCGCCACGAGGACAGGATCAGCACGTGCACGTGGGCCGGCTTCTCCCTGAAGGAGGGCAGCAGGTGGTTGTGGTGCGTGTACAGGTAGAGCAGGAGGCCCATCTGTACCATGAAGAGAACAGCCATGGCGGTGCTGGACATGCGCAGCCAGGCCATGGCAGCACAGGGGGCCGGAAAAGCCAGAGACACCGGTGACCTACAGAAGAAGTAAAGGCTGGTCAGTCCCCACAGTCATCCTACAAAGATAGGACCCTACAAAGGGCTTTACAAACATCTCATTTTATCATCACAGCAACCTCAGAATAGGTGCTACTATTCCCCTGTTTTACAGATGAAGAAACCCAGGCAGTTAAGTGGCATGCCCAGGACCACACAACTAGCAAGTATCTGAGGTTGGCTCTGAACTCAGGTCTTCCCGACTCCAGGACCAATTCTCCATTCACTGAGGCACCTTGCCCTTATGACAAACAATTGAAATTCTTCATTGGATCAAATGAAAAAACACATGCAAAGCTTTTTGCAAACCTTAAAGCACTACATAGATGCCAGATATTTTGTGGTTATCATAGTAGGGCTCCTATATCTTAAAAAAAAAAAGTCTCCCAAACATGCCATGCTCATTCCAAAGTCCTAGCACTCATACTATTCTGGTCCTCTCCTCTCTAAATTCTTTCTATCCTTCAGGGACCAGTTTATATCTCACCATCTCACCTTCTCCATGAAACCCTCCCAGATCATTACAACCCACTAGGAAGTGTTATTTTTCCCTTTCTCACATAACTCTCATTTTGGGACATAATCATAATATATTACAGTGTTTATTTAACCATTTCACATGTGTGTTTCGCCTTTCCAACTAGCTAATAAACTTTGAGGCAGGCACTGTCTTCCTTTACATCTCTCAAAGTACTTAGCACAGTACTTGGTATGAAGTAGGTGTTGAGTAAATTGCCTCCTCTTTATTCCACCAAAACTGCTCTTTCCAACATTACTAATGATCTAATAATTGCTAAATCCAAAGGCCTTTTTTTCAGTCTTCATTCTTCTTGACCTCTCCACAGTCTTTGATCCTGTTGATCATCCCCTGTTCCTTGATACTCTCTTCTCTCAAGGTTTTTGGGATACCACTCTCCTGGTTTTCCTCCTATCTATTTGACTGCTCCTTCTATCTCCTTTGCTAGATCCTCTTCCAGGACATGTCTGTTAACTGTAGGTATCTCACAGGGTTCTATCCTGAGCCCTTTTCTCTTCTCCCTCTATCACCAAGATCACTTGGTGATCTCATCACCTCCCCTGGATTTAATCATCATCTCTATGCTGATGATTCTCAAACCAACCTTTCTTCTGACCTGCAATTTCACATCAACTGCTTTTCAGACATCTCAACCTGGATGTCCAGTAGACATCTTAAATTTAACATCTCTAAAATTGAACTTGCTATCTTTCCCCCTAAACCTCCCCTAGCTCTCACTTTCCCTGTTACTTTAGAGAGAAACACCATACTCCCAAATCCCTCAGGATCACAACCTAGGAGTCATCCTTCACAATCCCTCAACCAATCTCTTGCCAAGGCCCATCTATTTCATCTTTGCAGTATCTCTTAAATATACTCCCTTCTCTCTTCTGACACTGCCATACTCTGATTCAGACACTCATCACCTTACATCTGGACTATTGTAATAGCCTCTTCCCCACTCTAATCTATCCTCTATTCAGTCACCAAAATAATCTTCCTAAAATATAGGTCTGATCATGTCAGCTCCCTACTCAGTATACTTCAATAACTTCCTTCAGGATCAAATATAAAATCCTTTGGCCTGAAAAGCCCTCCAGAAATCTAGCCCTCTCTTAAACCTTATTCCCCAACATGTATTCTTTGATGCAATATATTGGTCTCCTGGCTGTACCACAAATAAGGTACTCCATCTCTTGGCTCTGGGCATTTTCTCTGGCTGTCTCTCATGCCTGGAATGTTCTCCCTCCTCATCTCCAACTACTGACTTCCCTGGCCTCCTTTAAGACCCAGCTAAAATCCCATCTTATACCAGAATCCTTTCCCAACCCCTCTTAATTCTAATGTCTTTCCTCTTTTAATTATTTCCTGTTTATCCTGAATATAATTTATTTGTTTGTTATCTCCCCTATTAGATTGTGAGCTCCATGAGGGCAGGGTCTGTCTCTTTTTGTATCCCCAGAGCTTAGCATAGTGCCTGGCACATAGTAGGTGGTAAATAAATGTTTACTGACTATATTGACTTGTTTCATTCAGCATCATGATGCATTGGAAACACTACACTGGCTTTGAAAACAGAGACCAGTGTGACTTTAAGGCAAATAATTTACCTCTCTGAACCAGTTTTCTCATCTATAAGAGAGTTGGACCAAATCATCCCTAAACTCCCTCACAACTCTTTATCTATCATCCTAGGAAGTCAAAGATACTAAACATGAGAAATATAATAAAGGGGGAGTGGTCCTTCTTTGATCTAACAGCAAAGGATTTCTATTTAGACAGACTTGTAAAAGTTTACAGCATCTTCCAAACAACATTACTACCTCTGTCCTCACCCAGGAGACAGGGTAGTGGTGAGATACTGTTCTTCCTGTTTCATAGATGGGGAATCTGAGGCATGGGGAGAGGGTTGATTTTCGATCAGCAGCAGCTGGAGGCAGATCTGTGGACTCTTCACGTGCCTGTACGCTTCCTAAGATTTGAGACAACTAGATGGTGAAGTGGAAAGGGTGCCAGACCAAGAATCAGTAAGACTTGAGCTCAAATCCAGCCTCAGATAGTACTATTCCCCTGGCAAGTCACTTACCCACTGCCTGCTTCAGGTTCCTCCTCTGTAAAATGGTGAAAATGATAGCATTTACCTCTCAGGGTTGGTGTAAAGGTAAAATGAGATGTTATTTGTAAAGCACTTTGCAAACCTTGAAGTGTCATACAAATGCTAGCTATTATTCTATCAAAGACTCCCTTATTCTTCAGTAAACCTCTGCTATTACTGATCTTGTCAGTTTCTACAGTTCTGCCTCTTCTAGCCCAAGCACAGAATCCGAGGGTCAGAATGCAATGTCCTATACAAATTCAGATTCCTCTCAATCTTGGTGTCAGTGGGCAGATATGCCTTCCTGTTCGGGAATTCCAAAGCTTAGGGAGAGTGGATTGTAGTTAAGGAAGCATTAGCCTCTGAAGGTCATAGCAGGGGTAAATCCTTTGCTAGGGGAGGCTATGACATAAGACTAAGCAATAAGCCTGGGAGAAGAGGAAAAGAGAGGAGAAAAGGACAAAAGAATAGAGGCAGGAAGTCAAGGAGGGTGGGATGAGGCAGGAGAAAAAGTTGCTTGAGGTGAGGTATGATAAAATGTCAGCAACAATGGCTTCAGGTGCCACTGAGAGCCACCCAACCTTTGTCTCTAACGATCTAATGGAAAGAGGATTTGCCTATGTCTGTGCCAGGAAGCTGGGGGGAATCAGAGTTGTCTAAGGTTAGCCAGGAAGTAGGGGCCCAGTAAAAATAAAAGGGTACTCCAGCAGCTCTGGGTTACAGACCTATTGAAAAGATAATGTAAAGAAAGGCTCTGGTAGGACAGCTTTTGGGGTTTGATTCCCTGCCTTGAATCCTTTCTTTGCAGACCTTATCTAGGGCAACTGGACACAAGTGGATTTGCCTTCTAGCCACTCCTTCTAATACTGCTACCCATCTAGAGACTGAGAAATGAGTCTCCAGTCACCAGGAATCCTTCCAGTAAAAGGTAAAATCCTAACTCTTGTAATTTGTCTTTTTATTTCCAGTGCCTATTTCAGAGTAGGCACTCAGCTATTGAATTGGAAGCCAGCTCTAAAATTCCATGTTTCTATAATTCTAAGAACTAGAATCCTATCATTAAATACTAGAATTTGCTCTTTCCCTAACTGAAATAGCTACAGGAATGGCTACCCCACTTCACCTCATCCCAGGGTCTGCCCCTTCCCCCTCAGTCAAGGATGTCCAAAGTACTGCTGTGTCATCCTGAGACCCCTGGCAGGATAAGAGGACTCCAGAAACGAGGGGTTAAGAGGGAAAGACAGGGGCATCCTCTAGATCCACAGAAGTGAGAACTCCAGAGCTCAGGAATAGAACAGGAAGATATGGGGGAGTAGGGAGAAGGGAGAGGATCTTAGTGGAACTGGTAATGAGGGGTCTAGGGAATGGAGAGGAGCAAGGAGAGAAGTGAACTAAATGACCCTGGGTGCCCAGGGAAGAAACAGTTCCTGGTACTCAGAGGACAGCAGAAAGAGAAATCAGAAGCTCCCAGAAGCATGAGAGAAGCGATCTTGGGACTATGGGGGAGTAAAGTGAGGAGGGAGAGATGCCAAAAGGCATAAAGAGAGGCTGTCCCGGGACGACCGAGAGGAGGAAGAGGCACCCAGGGGAATGGGCATGTGAGGGTCCTGGAGACCGGCACTTAATACTTAGTGAACGAACTGAACCTGGGAGAAGGGTGAGAGCATTCTCCGATGTAACAGCATCCCGGAGACCCAAAAGAACCCTGGCCCTGCGCTCCTGGAGGAAGGAGGCTGCTGCTTTCGCTGGGTGAGTGATGTGTACTCAGTCCCGGGAGCTGCCTCTACCCCCCGGCCCCTCTCCTCAGGACTGCAGCCCACCCTCTGCCCGCCTGGCCGCCCGGCCCCACCATACCTGCTTTCAGCTCACGGTGCCCCTAGCTCCGGGGCTGCACCGCTCTGCCCTCCCCTGTCTGAGGGCCGTGGCGCCTGCTCTGCTGCGGGGCTAGCACAATGAGTGGTTTTCAGACGTGGCCGAAGCACCGGCCGGGAGAGGAGGGGGCAGGAGCGAAGGGAAGCCTGAACCCCTCCCCGCTCCCCGCTCCGGCGAGGTGGGGGTGGTACTCAGTCCCGGGCAGGGAGGGGAGATGGACGCCAATGCGCTGTTCTGCCCTGCAATGTGGTCTGCCCACCTCCCGGGAACTGCAGCACTGGATTTTGGAAATCACCTAGTCCAATTTGTAAATTTGAAGAAACTGAGGCTGAGAGATCACTTTTTGATCTGCCTACTGCAGAAATAGAAGGCGGTCAAAATCCACTATGACACTGGCTCTTCTAGAATGTGGAGCGGTGGATGGAGAGGCCAATAGCCACTAGGAGTGCCAGGCGGGCAGGAGGCAGGAGGCACAGTCCCCAGATGGAAGTCGTCTGGGAGAGCTGTCTCACTGAGAACGGGAGATTTGGATTTCAGCCTGATTCTGCTGTTCATCTGCTAGGACGCCTTAGATCGGTTACCCTTGGTCAGGAAAATGGGGGGAGTTAGCTGGGATGTTCTTCTGAAGGCCCGTTCCTCCTTTCACCGTTCTATGCCCCCAGAGGAAGGGAGCACATGATTTTAGAGCTGGAAGGTGCCTTGGAGACAATCTAGTACAATCCCCTCATTTTACAAATAAGGAAACTGAGGTACAAAAATATTTAAGTCACTCGCCTACAATGGCACTGGTAGTATTTGAATCCAGATGGATCTCAATAGGCCACCTCCTGGTTCCAGGCACTTCTCCAGTCAGCAAATTCACTGAGTGCCTATTATGTGAAAGGGGTTGTTCTCTTTACAGTTCTCCAGAACCAGGTGCATATGGGGGGGGGGGGAGAGCATGATCACCCCAACACCACACCTTGGACTAAGCAAGGGAAGGGAGAACTGTGGAAAGGTTATGAAGTCAGCTGGAGAGCACAAAAGGCCCTTGTGAATGAAATAGGAACCCAAGGCAGTCACTGCAAAACCCTGAGCCAAGGTGACCTGGAATACAAGCTGCCTTCCAAATCCAAAACCAGCCTTCAAAACAAAACAAATGGTTCAAGCAAAAAAAACAAAAAAAACCCAACTTATTTGGGATTCCCATCCCTTCTCACCTCCTTACTCCATTCAGACTTCTTCCCTCATTTCTCAAGGGGAAAAAAAAAAGCAAAACAAAACCAGAAACCGAACATGATTAGTCCCCCAAAGTGATCTGGAAGAACAAGGCTCGCCAAAGCGGAGTATGATGAAGGGCGCTACCTAGCAACTTGTTGCTCTGGCTCCCACGGAAGGGGTTAGCTCTTCGACTGTTGAGACCTCAGTTCAGGTCATAAATCTCTCACCCTGGCACATGCTCTCAGTGTGCCAAGAACCATGTCTTACCCTTATCTCCCCACATTTCTTAGCACAATCCTTAGTGCAAACTAGGTGTCATCTGGTTGAATAAAGGAAATTCCTTTCCCTGTGAATAAAAGGGCAGGCCTCTCCTACCTTAATAGGAAGCAGAATTTGAGTTTCTTGTAAGAAGAAATCATTTCCTCTCTAAATGCTGCTTTTAGGACTCTGCCACCACGAAAGTTGAAGGCAGCATGCTATAATTAGTGGAAGAGCCAGACCCTAGGCAGACACTGGAATCCCACCCACTGCACCAACAACTAGGTTATGACTGGGGTATACCCACATCCAGAGAAAGAACTACAGAGTCTGAATACAAATTGAAGCAAACTACTCCCTCTCTCTCTTTTGTCTTTTGTTTTGTCCCTTCTTTTTCATTGTCCACTCCATTGGTTATAATCCTTCTTTACAACATGACTGATGTTTAATGGGAAGGTATTTGTAGAATCTATATTTGACTGCATGCCGCCATGGGGGGAGGGAAGAGGAGAGGGAGGGAAGAAAATGTGGAACTCAAGGGATTGTGGAAATGAATGTTGTAAACTAAAAGTAAATAAATTTTTAAAAAAGACACTTTCCTTAGCCTGAAAATAGAGGATTAGGTTAACCTTACCCACCTCACAAAGGATGTTGTTAAGGACAAAGGAAATAGACTATGTACTTTGTAACCATAAAGTGCTTAATAAATGCCTTCTTAACAATAAGGCCATTATTCTGGTAAATTAGATCAGAATCTACCTCTGCCCCTGAATTTTCGAGGTAATTTAAACAAAGTCAGGTTGGTTGGTTTAGTTTTTCTTAAATTATCAAGCAACTGCTTTAAATCTGTAGAAAAACAGTCTTTGAGGTTAATTTTTTTTCCTCTCAACTCTGTAAGTCCACCATGCTGCAGAACCAGAGTTCTTTCTGCCTTTAAATAATCAAATGCTTCCAAAACAAAGTTGTAATTTTCCAGGCTGTGGCTAGAACATGCCATCAAGTGGATTTAGCTAAAACTCCCATGTTTGTTTGGGGTTGTACCTGACTGATTCTGCTACAGCACCAATGAATAATTACTCCATGTACTCCAAGCAGCAAATACCTTAACAAAGGAAGCTTACAAAGAACTTAGATGCCAAAAAGGGTTTACTGGAGAAAAAAATATTCCACAAGTCTTAACATATATATTGTGAACAATTTAATCATAAAGATACAAAATTAAGGGATTTTCATGTAGTTCTTTATACATACAAATTTTGCAGTAAATATATTTAACAAAATTTTAAGTAAGGTTCATAATACATCACTTATACAGATCCTCCCCTCCCCTTCCTCTCCCAATGTCTTACTACCTTTTTTTCTCATTTGATTTGAATCCCAGAAGTTATTTTTAGATTATATTCGAAGAAAATCTATTCTGGCATTTTTACATTCCTAGATGTTAAAAGAAAGAAGAAAAGAAAAATTTTCCAACATTAGTAGACATTTAGACAGACATTAGACATTTCTGTGCTTGAAATAAATTGAAACGGCTTTATTTTCCAGACTCCCATCTTGGCCAGGTCAGAATCCTGAAAAGATGTGCTTCTGAAATGAGAGCCATCAGTCTTTCCAATAAAAGGCCAAGAGTTGAAGAGGCAGCACGTGGAAGTAGGAGATTCAGGTAACAGTGGGGGCATTGATTACAAGTGGAGGACACCTTTCTAGCTCCAAACATCTTGACAATGCCACAAAGTGAATTCTTTACCCTTCAAAGCGCTTGTCTGTTCTCCTCAGGATGACTGGGCAGCAGCCAATCCAATGACCCAGGCTCCTTCCTTGTCTGTCTCCATGCCAACATGTCGAAGGGAAGGTTCGTTTTCTCTCCTATCACTGGGCAATGGGCGACCCGAGCTGACAACAATGACTCTTCTGTCTTTTGCTGTGTCATCGAGAAGGGGGGATCTACATTCCAGAGAGCGCCTGCCTGCCTTTGGTCAAAGCTTCTCCTTCACTGGGGTTCACAGGATCATAAATCTGCACCTGAAAGGTACCTTAGAGCTCATCTGCCCAACCTTCTCCCCACAGACACATTTACTGGTGAGGAAACTGAGGCACAGAGAGATTAAGTTATTAGCAGAATCTAGATTTGAACCCAGGTCTTTGGCTCCCATCTAGCCCTCCTCCCACTCCACTGTGTTGTTCCGTTTTCTGGTTCAGTTCTGTTCTGTCTCCGTGTCTGTGCTCTCAGAGTCCCCCTGAAATCCCTTACTCTCTCTATCATATTCTTCATGGCAGCTTCCCTTTTCATAGCACTCTGCCTGGACTTCTCCTATGGACTGATCATATTCTCCCTTGAATCAGTTATCTGTATATCTGTCCTTAGGTCAAGTTCCTTGACAGCAAGGCCTGTGCTGTACTGTATCTTTGCACCCAATGCCTTGTGCTGAGTAGGGCCGTAATAAATGTTTCATTAAATTGAATTGAGATCAGACCCTCTCATGGAAGGCCAGAGAAGATGGGTGGTGGTCAGCCAGTATTCAAGCTGTTAGGTATCAGCTGGAAAGAAAAGAAGCAGTTATTCCAATACCAGTCTCCATAGTAACATCTTGTGGATTAGGAATGGAATGGGACAAAGTTTCTGTCTTCAATCCCAAGTTCAGAGAGAGACAGAACAGTGAACAGAAGATGACATGAATCTAAGTGAGACTAGCTGATAAGAGGCTTTTAGGTGCTTGCCGAACCAAGGGCAGGTAAGTGCCATTCCTGGCCCTAAATCTCCTACATACAGATATCTACTATTAGTCAAAGTTAAAGTTCTAAATGGAAAATGTATATGAAAAAATGAGTGTTGACGATTTGCATGCCTATCACAGGATAACCCTACAGAGATACAGGCTTGGCATATGGAAAGATGCATAATGTGTGGCCTCCAGATCCAGAGGAAAGATCTTTGAGCCCTCAAAAATGAAGCACTTTCCAAGATGTCAAAGTGGTCTGCTGTCCATTCTTCCTCATATTTGTCACTACTAGAAAATGGTGGCAGTCTCCTTCCAAGAGGGATCATGTAAAGAGTTTGCTAAAGTGAGGTAGGTGTGACTGTGCCCAGGCATTTTTAGAGGGGCTGCTTCTTAAGATAAGTGCTTCTTATAATTTTCCACTGGGGTCAATGATGTCACAGGGACTGCGGTCACCATTTGATTCTGAAACACAAACATCTTGATTTTATCAAAGATCCAAAGGAAGACAAACAGAATACTGATATACTGGATCCAAGCAAACTTTATCGTCTCCCAGAAACCTGGCATATAGGTACCAACTGTTAAGGAACCATTGAATGTCATGCATCAATAACAGAGCTAAGGCTTTGTTCCAACAGGAAATAGCCAAAATGTTTCAAATATCCTTATTAAAAGGGGCAAGATAGGGAAGGTCCAAGATATAAATATGGATGATTCTGGCCTGAAAAACTAACTGCTAAGGGGAGAAAAATGAGGAAATTAAGTTTTTTTCCCCTTAGGGAAAAGCTGGTAGAAACAATGTTATTTTAGTGGGACTAGAAAAACATGCAACTCAACCAGACTCCATCACTTTGAGCATCTGCCCCCACTTAGCATAACTTAGGTATTTCTTCCTTTCCTTTATTATCAAAATAGAAAGTCATAGCCACTGCTAACTACTGTTATCTCATCAGGTAACCATCAAAGGATATGAAATGACCTCCATGGGGTATCGGATGACAGCATTAACTATAAATGGTGCTTCAGCAGCCCTTCCCACCAGCCAAATAGGGTTGGGATCAGCCAAGATCGTGGTTACTGCAATGAAACCAGGAAGAAGTCCCTTAAAATGGAATATCCCCCAAAGCCCAAATCCGTTCTCACAGAGGACTCACTACATGTCTGTGTATAGTGCTTGCTGTGTCTGGAAGCTATGGTAACAGCAGAAACACCACTGGAAAAAACATCAGCCCCTCAATAAGGCTCCATGTGCTGAGCTAAACAAAAAGGAATGGTCCCACGAGCCCATCCTCTATAACAAATGACAAAATCTTGAAGTCCTGCCATAGTGAAGTTTGACATCATTCCATTTGTGCTAATAATGCAAGAAGACACTGAATGAGTATCTTATGCTCCCTTTATCCATCTGTGAAATATAAAGACGATCCTATTTCCTTCTTTTATTGTATATACAGTTTCTAGGAGCATTCAGAATGCTCACTCTCCACTACACCTATCAAACCAAACTGAACTCGGGAGTCCCACTGCCACTCCCACATCTGCTGCTGCTCCTCAATTTCCTCCTAGTCTCTCCTAGTCCTTGAGCTCGCCTGATCTCTCCAAGGTCTTCATCTGCTATTCCCTCTGATCCAAGCTCACAGCCTGTTTAGTCTACCTTTATAAAATATTTCATAGCTGTTCCTTCTTTTCCCTCCCTTGTTCAGGGTCTCCTTACCTTACTTAGATTACTTCAATAGCTTCCAATCTCTCCCCTCAATTTTATTCAATACACTTGATAAAGTGCCCACTTCATCAAAGGCACTGCCATATTAATCATCCTCATAAACAACTCAGCACATATCACACACCCCTGATCAAAAACCTGCCATTGCTTTTCACTGCCTAGCCCTGGGGTCCGAGGCTCTCCACGAGCTGGCTTCAGCTTCAACTAACTTTTCCAGCCTTTGCTTACACAATCCCCCTCTACATACTCTCTGCTCCTACCCATCTTCTCCGTTATTACATCCTTGATTTGCCCTCTGCCTGCTGTTCCCTGTGAGTAGGTAGAACCAAAACCCCTGAACTTTTTCTGTGGAAATCTTATCCATCCTTCAAGAGAAAACTCACCAATTCCTACTTGAAGTCTCCTGATACCCCTGAAATGATCTGTCCCTTTTTTGAACTCCTGCAGTATTTCATCAGTCAGTCAGTAGGTCCAGTAGCATTTATTAAGCACCTACTATGTATATGAAGCAATGGGAATACCAAGAAAGGCAAACACATGCAAGGTACATATGGTGCCAATGGAAGGTGACCTCACATTACTTTCTTACCTGCTCAACACATTTCAGCCTTGTATTCAATTGTAGATTTATCTCAAGCCCTTTCACAGCCCCAATCTTTCCTGGTTTCCTCCTCTCCATGCTCTACAATTCAGCTCCACTGGCCTACGTGCTGCATTTTATATCTTACCCTTCATCTTCCCACACCAAGCCTTTGCACAGGACATTTCTTTTCTTTTTTTTTTTTTTTTGCTTTTTGGAGGGGGGAAAGCAGGGAAATTGGGGTTAAGTGACTTGCCCAAGGTCACACGGCTAGTTCGTGTTCAGTGTCTGAGGTCGGATTTGACCTCAGGTCCTCCTGACTCCAGGGCCGGTGCTCTATTCACTGCGCCACCTGGTGCGCCGCCCCACACAGGCCATTTCTTATGCCTGGGGTACTCTTCCTCTTGACCTATACCTGCTTCCCTGGTTTCCGTTAAGGCTCAACTCAAATTCCATCTTCTTCTGTGGCTAGTTCCTTCAGCTTTTGAGTGCCTTCTCTTTTCAGATTACCTTTCATTTTCTCTATTTATGTGTATCTATATATTTATATGTGTGTGTGTGTATATATATACATATATAACTATGTATATACCTAAAAATAACTATTTATGTAGGTATATATGTATGTACACACACACACACACACACACACACAGAGTTATTTACATGCTGTCTCTTCTACTAAAATGTAAGTTCCTAGAGGGCTGGAATTGGTTTTGGTTTTGGGTTTTTTTGACTTTCTTTGTACCCCAAGTGCTTAGCACAGTGCCTCGAACAGTGCAGGTACTTAATAAATGGGTACTAACTGACAGACTAAACTCCTTTAGAGCAGGAAACATATCCTATTCACTATATCTAACACAGTGTCTCAAACATAGCAAGTGGCAAAGAAATGCTTGGTAAATGAATAAAAACACTTAAAGTTAGTAATGAAATAAATGCAAGGACTTATTATCATTAACCCAAGTGAGCCATTAATCTTGGAGCTATGGTGACAGCTCCGTGATCCATCCAGGAAGAAGAGCCTGCCCTGTCCATTCATTCATCACTACCAGAATCCACACTGTCATTTTCCTCTTGAACTGTGAACAAACCTCTTTGAAGAATGCCACCCCTTAACAAAATCCTGGGATGAGACTCATGACTCACCATTCCTTTCATAGTATGCAGCAGCAATTCTCTTGAATCTATAGTCCACTGCAAAAATGCTCGTCCCATTGATCACTGACACCTGTGATACAACAGGTGACATAAACATGAACACCAGTCTTTGTTCCCAACCTTCTCCCCATTTCCCTTCTCCCTCTCTAGGCTTCAAGTGACTGAAAGTGGTTCCTGGTCAGTGTGAAACAATGACATCTAGTATTCACTATATGTGGTAGGCTGAGGACTGGCTTTCTCTTCATTCTCATTGTATATTCTAAGGATGAAATCTATCTAGAAAGCCAAACTCCCTAGCTCTGAGGTTCCTTCATTCTGGAAGAAAAATGGAGCCCTGGAACTGAAAGGGGTTTGGAGGAGTTATGGGACTGCACACTCTCTCACAACACGTGTCTGGCTATGCTACTCTGGAAGGCCTCCAATGATGGAGATTCTACAATCACCCATCATGGCCTACTAGAGAGTTTAATTATGCTGTCGAGAAGTTTTTCTTTATGTTTAAGTGAACTTTTATTATCACTTAGATCCCTTTTCTTTCAGTTTTTCCTTTCCTGAGACAAGAAAAAAAAAGATTAGCTGCTTCTCTCATCTACTTTAAATCATGGGATCACAGATTTTTAGATGCAAGGAGTCTCAGAAGTCAGCAAGTCCAATTCTCTCCTTTTACGGAGAGGGAAAGTGAGATGTAGAGAGGATGCCTTGCCCAGGCTAGAAAGTATGTCTGAATAGAAGCTTGAGTTTTTCTGACCCCAACCTCAGTATCCCACCCCCTGTAATGCCTCTCTAAATGAAATTGATTCCTTAACTTTTCTTAATATATTTATTTCCCAGATCCTTGGTCATTTTTCTTGCTCTTCTCTGGACACTTCCCAGTTTCTTCATATCACTTTTAAAATAAAAAGATGAAAACTTTCTAATAATTGAACACAGAATTTTTGAGCTGCCAAGTGCCTCAGAAAGTATCTCATCTAACTCCTCATTTTAAAGAATAAGAATGTGCAATCCACAGTGCTGGTGACTAGGCCTGGAACAGACCTTGTAGTTTCTGAGACTGTCTCTTCTATGGGAGGTTCCCCCATCCCACCTCCCAGAGCTGTTCTCAGGCTTAGTGCACACCCTCCCTTCCCCCCAGCCAGTACCTGTATTGTCTCATTGCCCAGCACCCTCCAGGGCCCAGAGAGTACAGAAAGGGGAGGGGGAGGGCATGATTTTGAGGGAAGTTGAGGTAGCCATGAAAGACTGTTCCTTAGAATAGCCTTGGGAGTGCTTGCTTTGTTGTATTTTTAAACTGGAAAATTCTATTCTACTAAAAGTAAGTAAAAATTAAAAAAAAAAAAAAACCCCACAGCCAGGATGGAAGAGAACACTTGTCCAAGGTGACACAACCAATCGGGCAGAACAAGATTAGAAAGTTGGTCTCTTGAGTCCCAGGTCAATGCTCTATCCACTGGGCCACACTGCCTTCCACAGGCAGACAACATCATGCTGAGGGTGGGGAAAGGTCAGT
Organism: Petaurus breviceps papuanus; assembly: GCF_028583685.1. Taxonomy (NCBI): domain Eukaryota; kingdom Metazoa; phylum Chordata; class Mammalia; order Diprotodontia; family Petauridae; genus Petaurus; species Petaurus breviceps. The sequence continues at coordinate 6,152,728 of NW_027185786.1, forward strand.
TTACTTCCCTGCCATTTCAGGGTACCTGTTGTCATAGAGTCTTCACCACGTTAGCTTTTTTTTTTTCTTTTGGAGCGGGGATTGCAAAGCAATTGGGGTTAAGTGATTTACCCAAGGTCACACGGTTAGTATTAAGTGTCTGAGGCTACACTTGAACTCAAGTCCTCCTGATTCCAGGGCCGGTGCTCTATTTACTGCGCCACCTAGCTGCCCCAAAGTTAGCTTTTTAAAACAATGCTTTTTACCCATATTCAGCTTGTGGTCCACAATGACCTCAAGTTTCTCCATGTCCATTCAGTGCTGCCCGGCTTTAGGTGCCTAAACAGACTCCCTGCACTTGTCATTCTTTCATTAACTAGAATTTCTCTTCACTGTTTCACTATCACTCTGCATGAAGCCAGTTTTTAAAATATCCTCTTCAGTAAATGCCGCCCCCCCTCCCCCCCATTCACACTACATATTGCAATTGCTGGTCCTTCTCACTCAAAGCAAAACATTTGCACTTTTCATTTTCTCAATAAATAGTAACTTAATAAAAGCAGCAAAACTCAGATCGAAAGAGAAGCAGCTTACATTGTATCTGTTATCCAGGCCCCGATGTTTCAAAGGCTGTCTCTGTTGAAGCTTCAGGTCTCCATTCACAGACAGTTGGGAACCTGGGATAGGGGAGAATGACTGGAGAAAAGCCATGCTCTGCATCACAAATCTTGACATCCTCTGAAAAAATGATTTAGGAGAGACAACTAAGCTGTGGCCAAATCTTTGGGGGAGTAAGTTCTAGAAGCCAGTGGTCACAACCACTCTGTTCCTCCTCCTACAGAAGCACATGGCTAATGAATGTTCTGAGCTCAGATGGTCTAGCAGGGCTTCTTAAACTTTTTCCACTTGAGACCCATCTTTGAGTTTTCTGTGGTGTTGCTGGTCACTGAGTGGCCTAAGGGCACGAGCCCTGCAAAGTGTGCATGGGGTCTGTTTAGAAATTATTCAACACAACACGGGCAAGCACTGCCAGAAACCCCTTGGACTTGTTACTTGTTTGATTCAAAATTCATTTTTGCTCATTGTGCATTTAGAAACCTTTTACTGTTGCCAATATGTGATCTCAACCTACAGTTTAAGAAGTGCTGATCTGTAGAACCCAATGACACAAGTTCAAGTCATTAAAGCCCAAACTAGGCCAGAAAATAGGCACAGAATAGCCAAGGTCCTAGTAGAATGAGGAGGCAGAGGCCCTGGATCCTCCAACAACAGACATTCTTTTTCTTGGCTCTGCAGAGGGTGGGGAAATGTGGCAGGAATTCCCTCAAGACTGCCCCCTCCTCCCCCAAGGCAAAGACTCCATAAAACAGTCACTTACAGTCAGCTGGTAATTAAAGGTCAGAATAAGCTGGACCCCAAGGACATGCTCAGTAGGCTTCAGTGGAAGCTCTAATCTGAAATGCAACACATCCATTTTCCCATCTTGATTCCTGTCTTCTTCTCTGGCCTGGAAGACATTACAATCAAGCCCTTAACACACTCAAAAAGAATCACAAACAGATGTACCTGGATATGTCTAAAATCCACTTTTGCCCTGCTATTCACCACCTCTATCCCCAATGTCCCATGAGAAAACAGAATCAAGTTACATTTTTTTCTATGTTAAAATGCAAAAGGTAGGGGTGGCTAGGTGGTACAATGAATAGAGTACTGGCCCTGGACTCAGGAGAACCTGAGTTCAAATGTGGTCTCAGACACTTAACACTTACTAGCCTTGTGATCTTGGGCAAGTCACTTAACCCTAATTGCCCTGCCCTCCCCCCTCCAAAAAAGTTTTAAAAAATGCAACAAGTACAAAAAGTATATTGGCTTACAATATCCACTGAAATGCTGACTCCTAGGAACCAAGAACTAGTAACGGTCAAAAGATCTAAGAGGATGATAGATAGCTAGATTTCTGGAGTGGCCCCAGAGAGATGTCAGTGCTACCCGACAGGCAATGTTAAGAGGTGTGTCTGATTTCTTATATTCTAAGTCCTTTGAGGATAGAGATTTGATTTGTATAGAGCCCAGTTCACATCAACTAACAGACAAGCAACAAATAAATCGGGATAATCATGATATTTCTGAGTAATGTATAGATGCAACTCCTCCCTCGAGTGGTCAATCACTGAGGCAGACTCAAACCTTTACCTGGGGTGTCCATTTTCTCTCTAATTTATCACTCTTATTTTAAAAAAAAAGCTTCTCATCAGAGTATAGGAAAGCGACTAAAGCTTCAATTGCAACTGGTTCAAATCAAAGTGTTGTAGCTGGAAAGACAAATATAGAAAGACTATGGTGGGGTGTTGGGGGAAGAAATCCTTATTTCTAATAGCTAATTTGTACTTCAGGGCAGTCAGAAAAATCTAGTTTGCATCTTTCTTTGAATAAGAAATTGCTTTATGTAGTAAAAGAACAACAACAAAACCCTAAGCAGACAAAATATGGCCTAACAAGTGCTTTCATAACCATTCTTTCATTTGATTCTAACATAAAATTTGATCCTGTATGAAATACATAGAGTGACTACCATGCCCATTTACAAATGACACAACTAAGGTGTGGAGAGGTTAGAAAACTTGCCCATGGTCACACCATAACATAAAGGTCAGAGCTGAAACTGGAACCCAGATTTCCCTCCAGGATTTACAGATTTATTTTTCAGACACAGAAGAACCTTAGTAATAAACCAGTCCAATTTTCTCATTTTATATAAGAGGAAACTGAGGAAGAGTTCGGCAGAGTGACCGCCAAAGTCGTAGTTCATTTGAAACAGAGTTGGGACTAGTATTTGAATCTCCCAACTCCTGTTACTGTTCGTTCCTCTGTAATGTACATGTACCCAAGTTTTGGAGGGTCTGGTTTTAGAGTCCTAGAGAACTGTCTTCTTTAGACAATATTATTCTAAAGTGGTTCACATGTCAAATCAGCACCTGATAAAAAAGGACAGGAATCAAGAGATGTGACCAATTTCCTCCCATTCTAACTTAAAGATCTAGTTTTCTAGAGAGGTGATTTGTAAATTCTCCCCCATCTGAGAAAATTTCTCACTAGGTTTATTCATGCTTTCCTACATCTCATTCCTCATAGCCAGTGAAGCTAAGAAATCTCTCTAGTTTCTCAATGTTCTCTAGCACCCAGTCTTTTGGCCCCCAACCAAAAAAAGGGGGAGCTGCCCCTTTCTTTTTCCATTTTTTAAATCCTTAGCATTCTCCACCCATTCTCCTATATCCTGAGCTAGACTTTGATTCTCACTTTCTCTAGCCATACATATTCCTACAAGGGATAGGGTGGATTTGGAGTTCCTCAAATCCTGTTAAGTGAAATGCTCAGGCTTAGTGATTTTGAAAGAATCAACTCACAAATACTATAAAACATCATCATCATCATCATCATCAGGTAATAACAATTAAAATAGCTAACCTTTCTATAGGGCATTAAAGTTTGCAAAGCATTTAACATTTCTTATTTAATCCTTACAATAACTCTGGGAGATAAGTGCAATTATATACCCATTTTATAGAGGAGCTAGTTAAGTGCCTGACGCAATATTGAAGTCCACAAGACCACCTCATTCCCTCCCAAAGTGAAGCTAAGGATACAACAGAAATGTCCTGTTGCTGCCTGAGGCACCTCCCCAAAGGGGCATCTTCAATTTGCCCCTTACTAGACAAACCTTTCTTTAAGGAAAGCCCTCAGCCCCGCCGCTCATGCCCCTGGGCCAGCCCTTTGGACCGTCCCTCCCAGAGCATTTGCTCATCACTGCCCCCATCGGTGAGCTGAGTCTGCCCCTGCCCCGAGGATGACTAAGGGACCATGGGCCACACGCTGTGTGTCTGTGTCTGCTCCCGAGGGACCCTCCTTATCGACAACAAGAGATACCTCTTCATACAGAAACTGGGAGAGGGTGGGTTTAGCTATGTGGATCTGGTGGAGGGACTGCAGGATGGGCACTTTTATGCCCTGAAGAGAATCCTGTGCCATGAGCAGCAGGACCAGGAACAGGCCCAGTGGGAGGCTGACATGCACCGGGTCTTCCAGCACCCCAATATCCTTCGCCTCGAAGCCTGTTGCTTGACAGAACGGGGCTCCAAGCAGGACGCCTGGCTGCTGCTACCCTTCTTCAAGAAGGGCACACTATGGAATGAAGTGGAAGGGCTGAAAGACAAAGGCAACTTCCTGTCAGAAGATCAAATCCTGCTGCTGCTGTTAGCCATTCATGCCAAGGGTTATGTATGCCCACAGGTCAGTGGGAAGGGACCTGAAACCAACTACTGTTTTGCTTGGAGATGATGGGCAGCCAGTGTTAATGGATGAATCAGGCAAGAATCCACATGGAAGGACAGGCACTAGCCCTGCAAGACTGGGCAGCCCAGTGTTGTGCCATCTTGGATCATGCCCCTTAGCTCTTCTCTGTACAGAGCCATTGTGTCATTGATGAATGAACTGCCATTTGGTCCCTAGGTTGTGTGCTGTATGCTCTGATGTTTGGGGAAGGCCCCTATGACATAGTGTTCCAGAAAAGACACAGTGTGGCCTTGGCAGTACAGAACCAGATCAACATTCCCCAGAGCCCAAGGCATTCCCCAGCATTACGGCAGCTATTGGCCTCCATGATGACTGTGGATCCCCAGGGCCAGCCACATATTTCTTTCCTCCTCAGTCAATCAGAAAGTTTGCAGCCCACAGCTCCAGACCAACATCACCATACACATCTGAGAGAGCATGCAATTTGGGAACATAGAACTCTCTATAAGAGGGAAATAGGTTGTCCTCAATGGGATTTTGAGGATAGTAGACTCCCATCCACAATCCCAAGAATACATAGGTGCTTCTGAGCTCCTACCCACCAAGGACAAAGAGTGGGTCCTTGAGAAGGGTCCTGGCTGACCTAGAAGTGGAGAAATGGTTGCATATGGTATAGTTGGGCCTGCTGGGCCCATATCATGGTTTGCCCCTAAATGTGGGGGTGGGGAAGAGCATTTTCAGAATATGTAAAGACAGAAGTAACCCTAAAAAAAAAAAAGGAAAGCCCTCCATGTCCAGGAGCCTCATGCCTGGCTTGTGACAGGTGAGGAAAACTTGATTTATTCAGAATGGTGGAAGAATATAGGTTTGCTCTATTAAGGAAAACTTTCAGGAAGGAAATTGTTTAACTCCTTCTTACAAGCAAATCACTGGCCCTTCAGTCACCTGCTTCTTTAACCCTGCAGTATGCCTTCGGGAAATAGGACAAGGGGAAACCCACTACTTACTGAGATGGGCTGTGTGTTGTGAGAGGACATAGATTAATCATAGATACAGGCCTGGAAAGAAGCAAAAAACAAGAAGAGAATAAAGTTTTGATCTGGTGTCCCTATAGTGATGGAAAGTCCTGGCCCTTCTTGCAAATGGTGACCAACACCCTCCAAGGCTTGGTAGCAAACACTATCAAATCTGTGACCAGTGAATTCAAAATAGAAAAAGTCCCTAGTGCATGTGCACAACCAAACATACAGACACTTGTATTGGCACAATAATGAGAAGAAAGAAGTACACTGAAGGGGGAGCCCTCTAAGCAACAGTAACACCTGCTCCCCAGGTGAGTGACCAGCCTTCTGAAGAACAGAAGTTGAATAAAGATGAAAAGAATGCATTTTAAAACAGTATCCTTATGAATAATGAATTTTATTAGCATTTACATTATTCCAACTTGTCCCATTGCAATGTGTCTTAGACCAGATTTGTTGGGAGGCACGTTGCATCCCGCACATCTCTAAGGCTGGTGGCTCCCAGAGGACGAGCCTCTGTGCTTCTGAACCTTCCTGGTGTCCTCAAATGATCAGATCTTTGCTTTATCTACATGCATGCTATATTCCCCTCTCCAAGCTTATACAATGTCCTCTGCCCCCCGCCCCATGTATGTTTCCTTTGGACAGGGGTTGGTTTTTGTCTTGCCTTTATATTTAAGAATGTAGCAATGTGGCTTGCACACAAGTAGAACTCAATACACACTTTCTGACCTGAATTCTTGGGCTGAAATACTCAGAAAAGCCTGGGAGAGAAGGAAGCATACTAAAACTATTTACCAAATTTTAAAAGGGAGGAAGCTAAATTCTAAGAATTTTATTGAATCTGCTTTATAGCCAATTAATGTTGCCCACGACAATTCTTCATAATTTTTTTTAAAGTTTTGTCATAAATTAAACATACCATTGTTTGTGATGAAAAACTTCATCCAAAATTTAATCAAGAACACGGAGATCTCTTAGGATAGGAACAGGAATTTATTCTCTTCCCTGGGTGAAGAGGGTGTCTTCCCCATGACTGAACCTGAGGAAGAGGCAGGGAAATCTGAAAGCCTCCAGAAAGGGCTTGCTGTTGGTTAACAGCAGAAGAAGGGGTGAGAGAAGGGAGAGGGAAGTTCTGAGTTTCACAATTGTCTGCTGCATGATCTCCTTGCCTCTAGTCCAACCCCAGTCAAATTCATCCTCTACTCAGTGTTCAAACTGATCTTCCTAAAGAGTTGGCCTGACCATGTCACCCTCCAGTTCAATAAATGCCAGTAGTTCCCTATTCTTTCCAAGATCAGATATAAAATCCTGTTTGGATTTCAAAGCCCTTCACAACCTGATCCCTTAGTGCCTCTCCAGTCTTCTCCCACCTCACTCTTCCACATAGTCTTTGATCCAGTGACCCTAGCCTCCTTGCTATTCCGAGAGCCTGACTCCTCATGTCCCAATTCTAAAACATTTGCATTGGTTGTTCCCCATGCCTGGTACTCTCTCCTTCCTCATCTTCACCTCTAAGCTTTCCCAGCTTCCTTCAAGACTCAGCTCAAGTCACAGTTTCTGCAAGAAACCTTTCCCATTCTTTTTTAATCTTATTCCCGGTTCCCTAAAACAATACCCAGTTTACCCTGTATTTATCTTTTTGCATATAATTAATCATGTTATCTACCCCAATAGACTGTGAGTTCCTTGAAAACAATGACCAGTTTTTGCCTTTTTTTGTACCCCTAGCACTTACCCTCAGGGCCTGGCACGAAAAGCTTAATGATTGACTTCAATTATCCAGTCACCTAGGGAAGGCCTTTTTCTGCCAAAAGCAGAGAAGCTAATAATTCTCTAGCTTATCTTAATAATAATTTTATCCCTCCAAAAGACACATGATGGAAAATGCTATCCACACCCAGAAAAAGAACTATGGAGTTTGAATGCAGATGGAAGCAGACTATTACTCTCTTTTTTTGGTTTTGTTTCTTCCTTCTAGTGGTTCCTCTCATTGGTTCTAATTCTTCTCTACAACATGATTAATGTGAAAATATGTTTAATATGAATGTATACGTAGAGCCTATATCAGATTGCATACGGTCTTAGCATGGGAGGAGGGGAAGGAAGGGGAGAAAATTTGGAACTCGAAATCTCATGGAAGTGGATGCTGGAAACTAAAAATTAATTAATTTTTAATTAATTTAATTAGTTAAAGGGGGAAGGGGCAGAGTTAATGCTCTGAGACTGGGGGGGGGGATGTGATTTTACAGACTGGCTTTACAAATTGATTTTACAAACTGATGGTACAAACTGATATTATAAACATAGATCCCAAGCACCCCATCAGTTCCTCCACCATAGGATGATAAAGTTATTGTTATTATTAATTAATTATTATAATATATAATATTAATTAATATAATATATGATTATTATAATTTTTAAAAGCTATACTGGGAAAAAGAGAACAATCAAAGTAGGGAAAGAATGAAGATAATTAACAAAGGACATAAGACAGAGATGCTTAACTTGTATTTAACTTCTGTTTTCACTTCCAAAGACAATAATCATACTGAACAGAAGAAAAATGGCTAATAGGATGCTGAAACACAGCGTTCTTTGAAAGATCATTGAGAATGGGAGAGATTCCTCAGGACTGAAGGATAAATATTATTGGAATTCGAGTCTGCAAGTTATAGGCCAGTGAAATTGATTTCTATTCCTGGCAAAATTCTTGATTTTGTTATTAGAAGAATAGTTAGTGAACTATTAATAATAGTTAATAATTAATAATTATTATTTTATTATTTATTAATAATAATTAATAATAAAAAGAAATGGTGATCACAAAGTGCCAGCAACATAACTTTTTTATGGTAGCAGTGCCCATCAATTAGGGAACAGCTAAACAGATTTTGGCACAGGAATATAATGGAATATTACTGCATGATAAGACATAACAGATGTGAAGAGAAGCACAGGAAACCTAGAACTGATGCAGGATGAAGTCAGCAGAAAGAAGACAATGTTTCACATAGTGACTGCAACAACGTAAGCAGAAAGTGCCGTAATAACACCCACATGAAATGCTACATAATTATAATTACCCATCTTAGCCTGTAAAAAGACTAAGAAAAATGTACAGACGGGGAACACTGCTAGACTTGGTGGAGGGGAAATTGGCTAGCTTTGACATACTACCTTTTTTTTCCCTTTGTTTTTATTCATTGTTACCTTTACAGATGGCTTTATTACTTGGGGGAAGGGATATATTCAGAACAAATTAAAGTGATGTAAAAAAACAAAGATATCAATAAAAATTAATAAATAAGCTCACACAGTTAACTTGGCTTTATCAAGGACAAGTCATACCTGATTAACTTTTTTTTTTTTACTTTGATTTTTTTCCAGACATAATGAAATTTAAATTTCACGCATTATGGTAGCTACAGGTGTAATCATATGAAATTGAAGGACAATAATTTTGCTCTGTCCATACAACGTAGCCTTATTAAGTTAAATGAATGGGAGGTTCCACAGTTACAAAGAAGCAGAAATGGTTAAAATGTTTTAAGTTAGTCCTATAATCACTGCCATTGGGGAGGCCAAGGCTGATAAATTCTTGGAACTCAGGCATTCTAAGCTACAACTAGAACTAAAGTTTATCGTGTGTCTGGAGCCAATCTGGAAGGAGGGCATCACGCTATCTAATAAGGGGTGAACCAGCTCAGGTCAGAAATGAAGCAGGTCTTAGGAATGGCTGAACAAGTTGTAGTATATGAATGTAATGGAATACTATTGCGCTATAAGAAATGATGAGCAGGATGCTTTCATAAAAACCTGCAAGGACTTACATGAACTAATATTGAGTGAAGGAAAACACTGTACATAGTAACAGCAACATTGTGTGGTGATCAACTTTGATACACTTAGCTCTTCTAAGCAATACAACGATCTAAAACAATTCCAAAAGACTCATGATGGAAAATGCCATCCACATTCAAAGAAGGAACTAAGGAGTCTGAGTGCAGATAGAAGCACGCTATTTTCTCTTTTTTGTGTTGTTTTTTCTTTCTCGTGGTTTTTCCCTTTCATTCTGATTCTTCTTTCACAACACAACCTATGTAGAAATGTTTAATATGATTGTACATGTACATTTATCAAATTGCTTGATGTTTTGGGGAGGAGGGAGAGGAAGGAGGGAGTGAGAAAAAAATTTGGAACCAAAATCTTATAAAAGTAAATGTTGAAAACTATCTTTACGTGTAATTAGAAAAAAATAAAATACTTTTAAGCAAGGAAAAAAAGATTCTTGTTCAGATATGGATTAGACAAGATGACTTCTGAGGTCTCAACCATCTCTGAAATTCTCAGATTCTGCTATGTAATCTCAAGAAAATCACTTATCTTCTCTCTGACTTCATCTGTATAAAATGAGGATTTTCTATTTGCCTCACTTCATTAGGCTTTTGTGAGGATTAAATGAAAAAATTTGGGCAAAAGCAGTTAGGAAAAAAAATACTAAATCCCTTATAGAAATGTACAGTATTATTACTACATAGCTTTATTAATTAGGCAAAACCAAATTAAATTATAGGTGAGAAGTAGATTAGGCTTAATTTTGGTCTTCGGCACTCCTGGGCATGTTTTGAAACTGTAATGTCAGAACTCACTACTGAGTTATATCCCCTTTCATAATGAGCTAAATGTCTTCCATTCATCTTCACCTCTGCCTACACTTATTCATCTTGGACTCATCACATATTCTCTTTTCACTGTACCACAATGTCTCCCACTAGTCTCCATTAATTTATTTGTAGATTCTTTTGTTTATCACTTATTCCTTATTAATTATGGGTTCTGCCATTTCCATATTCCAATAGCTCCCTTTTAGTCTGGGGAAAACCCATGGTACAAAAACTCTAGAAGAAAATGTAAACAAAATGGTTCAATATCTACAAAATATAAAATATTTAATAAAATATGGAATAGATATTCTAAAGATAAATTCATCTCACAAACAAAAATCAAGGAAGAATTTCCAATGAATTTCCAAAAAAAAAATTCCGACAATAAGGATCAGATCAATTCATAAGTGAATTCCATCAAACATTTAAGGAATAATTAATCCTCATGCTACATAAATTGTTCTCCAAAATGAAGGAAGAAAATGCCCTTTGAAACTACTTATATTAAGAAGTATGATTCTGATGCCTAAACCAGGGAGGGATAAAGTAAAGAAAGAAGGTACAGACTGATAATGAATATGATATGAATATGAATATGATAATGAATATTGATATGAAAATGTAAAAAATAATAAAGAATATATAAAAAATATGACTGTATTCATTATGACCAAACTGGATTTATATTAGGGATGCTCAAGAGTACTTCAACCTTAAGAACACAAATGGTATAATTAATCACATAACAAAAACAATACAATTACATAATTGATACATTTTAAGATGTATTTTGTATTAAAAATACACAAAAAGCATAGGAGTGGATGGTCTTTTCTGAATGTGATTAAAAGTATTTATCTCAAGTCAATGGCTAGCATTTATCTGTACTGGAGGAACACTAGAATATTCCCAAATAGCAGGATTAAATTAGCAAGGATGCCCTCTATCTCCACTATGATTTGAGAAAATACTAGAAATGTACACTATAGCAATATGACAAGAAAAATAAATTACGGGAATGAGCATTAGCCAACAAGGGGGCAAAATTATTCCTTTTTGCAGATGATTTGTTAGCTTACACAGAAAATCCTAGAGAATCAACAAAGAAGTTAATGGAGATAATGAGAGGTAAAGATCCTGGGCTCCAATTCTCTCTCTTATTCTCGATAAAACCCGAGTGAACTTGGGCCGGTCCCTTTGCTTCCTTAGGCCCAAATTTCCTCATCTGTAAAACAGGGATAAAAGCACCCACCTCACAGGACTGGCGTGAGGACCATCTTTGCCAAACCTTAAAGCACTATACTAAGTGACAGCAATTATTATTACAAAGAAACAAGACCTCCCATACCTTGGCAGAGACAGGACCAGAGGTAGGAATGAAACACATTTTCAGAAATGGCCAATGTGTTGATGTGTTTGGCTTGACCACACAATCTGTGTTTGTCTTACCAGAAAATTTCCTACACCAATGATATCATAGGTCTAGCTCCTATCCTTATACACATCTAAACCAAAGTGCCAAAAGATGCTTTCTAAAAGCAGAGAGATTTAATAGAATATAGAACAAAATTTATATAGAGGACATGATGAAAAAAATTACGAATCAAGGGTGTCTGGAGCATCACAATATCTTAAAGATGATCATAAAGTAATAATTCTCAAAACTCCCTGGTACTGCTTCTCCAGGAAGCCTTTCTTGACTGCCCTAGCTCCTGGTACCATCTCTGCCAAACTACCTTGTACTTAACTAATGTATTTGTTCTTTTTTATACTAACTGTACATATATTTCTGTATGTATTTGTATTCCCAGCATTTAAACCATTGTTCTTCATGCCTGGAAGGCACTCTAACCTTAGCTTCATCTCACAGAATTTCTCTTCCTTCAAGATACAATGTAAACACCATTTTCTACATAAAGTCCATCCTGAACTTCTCAAAATACCTTGTTTCCTCTCGCACTTGCCTCAATAGAGGGAGATTCATCATCCAAGATCTTCTTATATCAAACCCTTCTATTTGTATGTCTTTACAAAATATAAGCTCCTTGAGAGTTGGGATCATTTCACTGATTGTCTTTGTATTATTCCCTGTGCCTAGCACAGCTCCTGGCATACAACAGGTGCTTAGTAAATGCTTGTGGATTAAATGACTGTGTCACCTGCAAATCAGCAAAGTCATAAACAACATAAAGCCAAACACAAAATCCCTGTACACTCAATTCATTAGAGACCTCCTTCCAAGCTGATCCCAAACCATTTGTGACTATTCTTTGGGTCAGGCCAGGTTTGAAATGTCAGGATTTTATTGGTCATATTTACCATAAGTATTACAACCAATCTGTTATTTTTCTTTTCATGTTGATATTTTCTTTTTTGCTGTGTAGAAAATTTTTAATTTTATTTTAATCAAATACATTTATTTTGTCCCATAATCATTCTTATTCAATAAAAAGATACCTTTCTACCTACCACAAATGAGATAAACTTATTTCATTTTCTTAAAGAAATTTTTTTTTTAATGGTTAGGTCCAGTCAAGTCAAGAAGCATTATTAAGGGCCAATTATGTGTCTGCCACTGTACTAAGAAAAGCAAAAACCAGTCCTTGCTTTCTAGGAACTCACAGTCTAATCAAGGTCTATCATTTAGCTAGAATTCACTAAGGGATATAATGTGAGGGGTGGTTAGGTGGCACAGTGAATAGAGCACCGGCCCTGGTGTCAGGAGGACCTGAGTTCAAATCCCGCCTCACACACGTAACACAAAAACTAGCCATGTGACCTTGGGCAAGTCACTTAACCCCAATTGCCCTCCAAAAAGCAAAAAAAAAAAAAAAGGATATAATGTGAGATGTGGATCTAAAATAATTTCCTGACCAATCAGTAATCAATGTCCCTATGTTCCTTTATTAAATCATGAATTCTTTTCTGGGGTTTTTATCCTCTATAAAAGGTTTGTCTTTTGCAGATATCTAGTTAGCTGTTTAGGATTATTCTTCTCCTTCATGTGCCTCACTCTGCTTTTGACCCAAAGCCAGATAATTTGGATGGATACTTTGCAATAAGTATGGGAATTGTTATACAGTCATTTTTCTGTTCTGTCCAACTCTTTGTGACCCTGGGTTTTCTTGGCAAAGATACTGGAATGGTTTGCCATTTCCTTCTCTAGCTCATTTTATAGATGAAGAAACTGATGCAAACAAGGTTAAGTGACTTGCCCAGGGTCACACAGCTAGTGTCTGAAGCCAGATTTGAACTCAAGAACACAAGTCTTCCCTGAGTCTAGGCCTGGCATTCTAGCTATTGCACCACCTAACTGCCAAGTCTTGAAATACAAGACTCCACTTACAAGCATTTTAAATAGTGACCCTACGTAATCCTGCCTCCTTATTTTTCTATACATATTTCAATATTATTTTATCCAGTTGTATTTAATCCTTGGTATTTTGATTGGTACTGTATTAAATATTTAAGTGAAGTTCAGGTGTATTGACATTTTCACCATATTAACTTATCCATCTGTGGACACTATCCCTCTGATTATTTAGATCTTTATTTCAGTCCTTATAATTTTGTAGTTGTATATATTGGCCATGCATATTTCTAGGTAAGTTGATTCCCAAATATTTAGTGGCATTTGTTATTATGGTAGATGGGGGTTCCTTGATCTCTATTGTTAGCAAATAAGAATACAAATTATTTTGGTGAACTAATCTTGCTATTCTGTGGCCTTCCTCAACTCATTTATTGTCACTATTAGTTTTTGGTAGGAACATCTGGATTTTCTAAGTACCCTATCATGTTATCTGGAAATAATATTTTGAACTCTTTGTTTTTAATGTTAATAATTCTAGTTTATTTTTTTGGTCTTATTTGCAATTGTTAACTGCAAATTATCCCAGGGAGGTCAATGAAAGAAATAATGTTCCCATTTGCATCAAAACAGCAAGAATCTGTAACAGCAAGAAACTAGAAACAAACTATATGCCCAATGAATGGAAATGCCTCAACAGAGAGTAGTGTATGAATGGAAAAGAGTGTGGCATGGTGGGAGAGTGCTCAATTTGGAGTCAGAAGACCCAAGTTTGAGTCCTGGCTGTCCTACTTTTTTACTGTGTGACTTTCAGCAAATAATGAACCTCTCTGGGACCCATTTTCTTCATCTGTGAAATGAGGGGGTTGGACTGGATGACCTCTGAGGACCTTTTAAATTCTGCTGTTATAATTGCAATAAAATCTTATCTCATTATCACAAATGACAAATAGGAAGAATTCAAAGACATGTGGAAAAACTTGTATGAACTCATATACAGTAAAAAAAAAAAAAGAAGCAAAACCAAAGGAACAATATATATCTGAATACACTGAGTAAATGAAGTCAACGCTAAAAAGCAAAAGAATTCAGGTCAAATCCAATGGACTTTTGTGGGGAGAGCTGAAACACCTTTCTATTAAGAAGTAGTAAATTATAAGAATGGAAAAACCACAACTTTTTTTTGTCCATGGCAATCATGATATTAGATGGCTTAGCTTCTCTGTTTTTTTGGGTTTTTTGTTTGTTTGTTTTTGCTTTTTGGAGGGCAATTGGGGTTAAGTGACTTGCCCAAGGTCACACAGCTAGTTTTTTGTGTTAAGTGTCTGAGGCTGGATTTGAACTCAGGTTCTCCTCACTCCAGGGCAGGTGCTCTATTCTCTGTGCCACCTAGCCACACTCTGTTTTTTTTTTTTAAAGAGAGGTATTATGGGAGGTTATTTATTGGGAAATGATCAATATGTCCAAACAAATTGTCAATAGCAAATTCTGCTTTAGAAGGAGTATAGAGTCACCTACTGATACCACTGGCAGCCGAAGATTATCTCCTTGAAGTTGGTTAAAAGTGGGGAATGTGCTCCAGGCTAGATACTCTCCAGAATTGGAGCTCAACAAAGCCACAAACAGCACCTCATGTTGGTACCGAACAGTTGGCTGCTCCTCATAGCTGCTGCGCTTCAACCAAAAACCTAGACAAAACATGGAAGTCAGAATTAAGGCGTGGAGAATGAAGTTCCCAGCCCAAGGTGTGTTTAATACCAAGAAGCAGATGAGAGCAGACAAAAGATGTAGGGAGATGTGAAGAGACACCTCTGAGAACAGCAGCTGGGAGAAGCAATGGGCAAAGAGGAAAGGCCAGGAGTAAAGTTAGTGGTCCTAGCTTGGGAAGCCAAATTTGAAAGATGAGAAGGGCAGTTTCCAAATCCATGGGGAACTGAGGATTAGGACAGGCAGCTCAAGGATGGAGAGATCAAGCAGAGAATGGAAGAACTCATGCACCAGGGGAGTACCTAGTACACAGTGGGCTCTTAATAAATGTATATTGTTTGATTGTAACAGAGCCTAAATCTGGCGGGCAATATGTATGCCAGTCTCTAAGTATAAAAATACTTTCACTTTCCTGCCAATTGTAAATGTACTCTTGCTATATATATTAAAATATATATACACATATATTCACATATATACATAGTAATTGTGGGTATGCTCTCTATACATATAAGTGTATATATTGTATGTAACACATTATGGATGTTGTATATAATGTATTATATGTGTAATATGTTATAATGTATTGCATATACAATGTTATATAGTATACATAATCTATAAACATAATTATAATACCTATAATTGCAAATATTCTTTATGTGTATATATGAGTATATTACAATTATATATTATATAGAACATGCATAATGTCATATATAACATACACATGTATGTATGTGTATGTACACCTGTACACATAAAATGTGTAAAATAAGTCCAAAATAAAGATATACTAATATATTTTCATGTTTGTTCATAACTCTTTGAGGACAAGGGCTGTCTTTTGTCCCTTTTTGCATCCCCAGAACTTAACACAGTGCCTGGAACACACAGAGTAGGCACTTAATAAATGTTTATTGATTGATAAACATCCTTTGTATGTGTGTGCATGTGTATGAAAAACTCTGGAAAATGGGACGTAAAGGAGATGGGTAAGGAAAGAAGTCAGATTCTTGAGTGAACAATGCAGGTTGCATAAAAGAAGTTCTTATGGCGGGATACCTTGCATATGTGTTATTAACTTTGGGGAACAAGATATCTGTATCAAATGGGATGGTGCACAAAGTTGGTAGGCCAGTCAGTAAACGTTTCTAAAGCCCCTAGGATGGGCTAAGCACTGCTCTAAGTGATGAGAATGCAAAGAAAGACAAAAGAATGGAGTCCCTGTCCTCAGGGAGCTCAGAATCGAGGTTAGCATAAATGCCTGTCATTTTGCCAGGGAATAGAGCTGGAGGGGAGCCAGAGAATGAGGGTGTATACACTAAAAGGACAAGGCCAAGGGGTATATGCCAGGTTCTGGGGGCACAATAATATCCCCTTGATTGTGGGGAACAGAGGATGAGGTTTGGGAGGACCAAAAATGAAGTTAGAGGTCTGCACTGCCTCAGTCTGGTGTGGGGGTTTCTGGACACTTAGGTTTGGGAGGCACACTGAAGGGGGTGTATGGATGACTTGGATCTGGGGGGTTAGGGAGACAAGAGATAAAGGTAGACATCTCAATAGCCTGGGTCTGGGGGGTGGGGTGGGGGGCCGGTCTGGACAGCCTGGGTTTGGGGAGAGTTGCGGGGTACTATGGGAGAGGTGTCTGAATTGCCTATGTCTGGCAGGTTTAGGGGGACACAATGTGAGGGGGGGCAGCGGGGCGGCCTGGGGGTTGTGTCCGGGTGGGCCAGGGTCTGCGGGGGTTTGGGGGAGACAATGTGAGAAGGGGTACCTGCACAGCCCCGGTCTGGGGGGGGCGCATCTGCACGGCCCGGGTCTGGGGGGGGGGGGTTGGGGGGGGGGGAGGCGTCTGCACCGCCCGGGTCTGGGGAGAGGGCGCAAGCTGTGGGAGGGACACGGACTGGGCCGGGCTCACCGTGACTCCGGAAGGCCACAAGCAGTGGCGGGATGTAGGTGAGGCTGGATACCAGCAGCAGGAATACAGCGGCCTTGGAGCACAGCCCCGCGCGGTAGACGATCTCCGTCGGGTGTGAGTATAAGTCGTAGAGAGCCATGGCCGCCGCCGCGCTCTCCCGCTGTAGGCCTCGGCTTTGTAGCCCGGGGCGGAGGCCTGCGCTGCACCAGTCACCAATGCCTACCAGATTTGGCTTCTCTCGGTTGCCATAGCCTTGGTCTCCATGGTAACCGTCCTACCTCGGTACCTGAGCCAATAGCAAGATCGCCGTTGAAAGTAGAGTCGCTCTCAGCCAATTATATAGCGACGTGAGGGGGCGGGGATCCGGGCTGGGAGAGAGAATGTTACTGTATTCTATTTGGGCCAAAAATATCTCTGTTCCCTGAGATTTACACTCAGGATGTTTTTCCGAAACTTTGTGTGTAAACAGAACAATCTTTTATTTTTTTCCGGGTAAACAACATTGTGGTTATATTTTTGTCAGATTCCCGAGTAAGGCAATATCTATAGCTATTCAAAAGGAAATGAAATTCACATGTATTTCCAACTTCATCTTGTGGTCCTCCCAAACCTCAGTTGATCTTATGAAGTATTTAGGGGCCGATCAATAAAATAGAACTTTACATATATATGTGCAGCTTACTGCCTTTAAAGCACTGGGTATACAACTGTCTGTGAGGGTCAATTAATAAATATTTATTAAGCACTGGAGATACAAAAAAGGGCAAAAGACATTCCCTGGAGCTCACAGTGCAATTGGGGGAAACAACATGAAAAAGTGGTTTCAGCAAAATGTTTGTAGCAGTACCATTTGTAACCGCACAAAGTTTGAGGTCCAGAAATAAAATTGTTTGTTTGGATAACAACTCCTCAAGATTGTTCTCAGTATAAATTCACAGTACAAAAGAGAATGATTCGAGTTCTTAAGAATCCATTTTTTTAAGGACGAATTTGCTCCAGAACAAATTGATGACAGTTTTATGTTTGCAAATCTTGAATTATCACAATCTTCAAAGACTAAAACTTGCCTTTGACCAAAAGGTCAATAGAAGAAAGGCACAAATATTGTCCAAGATGATTAGTGTATAAAAAATGGTGTAAAGGGATTCACTGACTGTATGCATAATTGGAAAAGAAGGTAACATGTGAGAAGAGCAACAGATAAAATAGGGATGGCTCAAATGACATATTGTTGCCAGAGAAATGTAAAAAGACCTATGAAAGGACGTTTTTCCTGATTAGCAAACCTAAATTTACTTATTTACAACTTCCATATATTGCTCCTGGTTTTGACCTCTGGGACCAAACCAAACTAGAGTAATCTCTACTCCAGATGATAGTCCTTCAACTATTTGAAGACAGCTATCACATTGCCCCACTGTCACCCCCAGTCTTCTATATCTCTAGGGTAAATATGCCTAGTGCTTTCAATTAGCCCTTATATGTCATAGAGTTAAAAAAAAAAAAAAAGGCAGCCATCCTGTTTATTCTCCTCTGAACCACCTAACAAGCCAGGTGGTGAAACTGATAGAGCCCTGAGCCAGAGTTAGGATAGACTTGCCTCAGACACTACTTAATGGTTGTGTAACCTTGGGCAAGTCACTTAACATATTTGTCTTTCTTTCCTCATCTGTAAAATAGGGATCATAATAGCACAGGAAAAAAATGAGATAATATTGACAAAGCACTTTGCAGATCTTGAAGTGCTATATAAATGTTACTATTATTGTAGATAATTTTGGCATACTTTTTTTTTGTTTTGTTTTTTGAGGTAATCAGGGTTAAGTGACTTGCCCAACTTCACACAGCTAATAAGTGTCAAGTGTCGGAGGCAGGATTTACATTCAGATCCTCTTGACTCCAGGATGAAAACTGCATTTTAAGTCCTCCAGCTTTGTTGGACCTTCCAGTCTCTAGTAATTTAAGTCACTTCCAAATTCTACTAGGGAATCTCTTCAGAGATCAGTTTAACTTAAAAGTGTCTTGTATAGACTGGATTTTTTGGAATAGAGAAAGAAAAGTTCAACTCTTTTAGAAAAGGGCTAATTTGGAGAATTCTTAATACTCAACCCCAATTCCTTTGTATTATTAATGACCAAATCACTCAATTGCCTCAAAGAATGCCCCCAGGAAAAAAAGACCCCTCCCAGGTTTAAGGAGAGCTATTTTTTGTGTAATGAATGGCTTTTTGGAATTGACCATGCATTAAACTAGCAATTCTCTGTCCCATAGAGGAGTGGTATAAAAGATCCCAGCAGGGAAAGAATGCAAACCAAGGCTGATACTTGGAAATTGATTTTTTTTTTAAGAGATCAGCAAATTTTGCCATAAGGATATTGTTGGGATTATTTGGTGCAAATCATTGGAGAGGACACTTAAAAATGATAATGCTAAAATTTTCCCCGAATCCCAGAAACATTTCTGGAATTGGGGATATGCACAAGTATGTCAATTGTGCCCCCATTTAATCAGCTAAGAACAGAAAGGCGTGCAGCATCATTTTAAAAAGTTTCTACTCTCACTCTGGAGCTGAACTATGCTGTAATTCTCTCTCTCTCTCTCTCTCTCTCTCTCTCTCTCTCTCTTTCTCTTTGTAGCTTCCATTGGGGGCCCCTGAAGAAGAATGTTTCCTATCCCTAAATAAATGGATACTGCTTTCACATGGGATGTAGATGAAATGGTTTGGGGTTGCTAGGAACCCCAAAATGTCAGGGTACAGGGGCATGATTGGGTAATGGTGTAGAGGTTTAGGGTTAGGGATGCTCAAGACCCCAAAATACCAGCATGCCATGTCCTGCCAAATGAATTCAACTCAAGTCTTCTGTCAGCCAGAGAAAAATAAAGTTTATTAAAGGTTCACCATATTGGGTAGACTCTCTTAAAGAGCCTCAGTATCTGTGACGCTTGCACTGGACAAGTGGGCCAGAATCATCTGACACAGAGTGAGTCTGTTAGTCTGTGCTAGATCATTCTCTGGCCTTCTCTCTCTCATGGAGCAAAGATGGGGTCTTTGGAGTCTTTAATAACAGAGACCTGGTTGCAGCAGAGGAAAAAGAATGAAGGCAACGAACCAGAGACAGAGAACATGCTTGATTCTTGACTGATGCCATAGCCAGGAAAAGCCCTTCCAGGGGCCCCCCTTGGAGGAAGCCCTGTCACTTGGACAGGGGGAAACCTACTTTTGATGCCACAAAGAGGGTCACTGGTCCAAGGAGTGCCCCTCCATGGCACCCCCCCAGAGGGAGCCCCAGGAACCAATGCCTCTAGAACCATGCCCATCTGACCAGGAGGGACATTGGAGGAAGGATAGTCACTGAGGTAAAAGTGGTAGCGCCACCTCCCAGTACCCTGTCCTCCAGTCTTCTCAAGACTTAGAGTGAAGGGGAAGCATGGGGCTTGGCAGTGCTCCCACTTTCTCCATTTCTCTCACTGAACTCTGGGCAAGCATTGAGGCTGAAGGTAAGGTTACCCATTTAATTATGGCTAAGTTCTCTGTTCTAACCAATTGGTTCTACTCTGCCCTTGACCAGTCAGGACAGGGGCATGGAAGGGAAAACTATGAGATGTGTCCAGACATACCCAGTCCCCTGCCTACTTGAGGATTTGTTGTTTGAACACTCCTTCCTTATGCTCACCTCTTAATCCTGTCCCCTTGTTGGGAAGGGACCTGTTGGTAAAATTGGGAAGCCAGTTTTCTCTAGTTAAGCCTCCCAGATCTCTCCATGTTCCCCCAGAAGTGTGAGAGACAGTTGAGCCAATTGTCTGGGATCAGGGAATTCCTGGGAGAGCTACTCATGCCACCCCAGTTACTGTTCTTCTCCAAGATCCTAGTGTGTTCCTCCATCACCTTCCATATTGAATCAATCCTGAGGCCTGGGAAGGACTACAACCATTAATTGAAAAATTCCTAAAATATAAAATCTTTGTCCCTTGCCAGTCTCCATTTAACACCCTCATTCTTCCTGTAAAAAAGCATAATGGAGAATACCCAATGGTTCAAGGTCTCAGGGCTGTTAACAAAGCTGTCGTCCCTATACACACCATAGTCCCCAACCCATATACAATACTTACTCAGATCCCTGGGGGTACCCGATGGTTTTCTGCCCTAGATCTCAAAGATGCCTTTTTCTGTATACCTCTACACACAGACTTGAAATATATTTTTGCATTTGAATGGATACTTCCTGGGGAAACAAGTCCATGTCAGCTAACATGGACAGTCTTGCCCCAAAGGTTTCAGGATAGCCCACATTTATTTGGCCAAACTTTGGGAAGGAATTTAAGGGATCTGAAATTAAGTGATAGCAGCTTAATCCAGTACATGGATGATATCCTTATTTGTAGCCCCACCTGGGAGGCCTCTGGTTGCTGCTGCAGAAGCCCTTAATTTCTTGGGTAGTCAAGGGTATAGGGTCTCTTTGGATAAAGTCCAGATAGCACGCCAGTCTGTAAAGTATCTGGGCCATGAATTAAGTCGTACCTCTTGCTCCTTGACCTCTGATAAAACAAAAATGTCTAACAAGGAATTGATACCCCAAACAAATAAGGAGACAGTAAAAAGATACCCAGGTTCCTTTGATGAATTTATTACCTGACCCAGATGAACTAGGTGTTTAGGTACTACTTGAATTGGCAGCTGTGATGGCTGAACAGCAAAAATCGTAAATAATAATAGCTCCTAATGTTTTTGCGACTATTAAATGAGATGATAGTAAAATAATGATAAATGTGTCAGGTAACAAAGACCCTTACCCAAATTAAACTCAGAGGTTTCTCAGGGTAGAAAGTAGAAAGGAATTTATTACAATCTCGTGAGAAGGGGTGACTCACACCAAGTACATTCAATACATTCTCATTGTCAGATAGCACCAGGCACAGAGAAGATACATACTTTTATAGCCCCAGCCCCCCTACCTAATTGCAATCCCCTTCCCTAGACCCCTTCCTCTCAGCTCATTCTCACAAACTTTGAGGGCACAATCTGGATGCCATAAACTACTCCAAATGACAGTGCTTACCTGCAGAACAAGCAAGTACGATTATTTTATAAATTTAGTAGTCTGTGAACTTTGGCACAACTCTTGCATTTTCCAGGTCCCCTTTTCTTTAGATTAATGTACAGATGTGATCAAAGCCTGCACCCTTGTCCTTGTTCCTGGAATACTTCTGAATGCTTCTAGGTCAGCTTACCTTTACAATATAACTGGGCAAGTGTAATGTAATACCAAGCAAAGGCAACTTCCCAGGTTCAAAATACCAGCATAGGTGCTCTCTATTTTATTCAGTGACAAACCAAGAACAGAGAAGATCAAAACATGACATCATTCAAAATACAGCATTCACTAAGCGTGATTAAATAATCTCCAAGTACTACCCCACCCCAGGATCTTCCAATCATTCAATCAATTACAAAGTCCCTGTTCTAAATACTACTCCACCCCTAGGCTATACCTTAATTAAGTCCACCACAAAACCCCTCTTCTCAAATGGAGATTAGTTTCCAAACATAGGTAAAGTACCTTCATTTGTCAATCACAGAGCACAATAAGGTCAAAAGTTCCCCACCTCCTGGATCACAATTGAATCTACCCCAGAGTTACATCAAGTTTAAACACAGCACTTAATACCCAAATGGAGCTCTTTTCTTCATCTTGACACGAGGCAAGTTCTCAGCAATCTTAGTTCCTGGAGAGACAAGGCTTAGCAAGGCCATAAGATACATTGCCAGTCCCTTCATGAATTTATCCTCTGTCTGTAGAACAGCCCTAGAACCCCTGAACACATTAGCAAAGCCCTCTCCCAGGATTTCTGTAAACATACAACAAGAAAATCCTTCTTCAGGGCTCCTGAACCAACAGAAAGGCTCCCAGACCCCTGCAACAACAGTACTGTCCCTCACCAGTGGACAGTATTCATTCTGTCTGCAGGACAGTCTCCAGACCCCTGCAACAACAGTACTGTCCCTCACCAGTGGACAGTATTCACTCTCTGTCTGCAGGACAGTCTCAGGCCTTCTTAGCGAACAGCCAGGTTCCAGGACTTCTTCAACAACAGGACTGTCTTTCACCAGTGGACAAATCTGGCAAAATAACATCAAAACAGACAGACAAAGTACCAGCAAAACAGCCATGTCTCCTCAGTCCTTGGCAGCTCAGGGGGCAGGTCTCAAAAGTCCAGGGCAATTCAAAGCGGCCACCAGCAATTCTCTTAGTCTCTCTCTCTCCACGAGGTGCAGCTACCAAAAAAGAGATCTCTCGCCTCTCTCTCGTGTCTCTCCAAATCAACGTCACCAGCTCCTCCCAATTCAGGACTTTCTTTTCACATCAACAAGCCCATCCCACAGGTGGGATTAACAAACTCTGGGTTTTAACACAATCAATTTGAAAACCAAGCCAATACAGGGGAATCTTTAATTGCCATTACTATCACATTCCACCCCTCCAGGATCCTTGGCCTTACAATCTCAATCTAAATGGCCATGGATCCTGGAACAAATAGAGGCACTATGCTTTGTACTCCTTACAGACTACGCCATAATGTAATGTAATACCAAGCAAAGGCAACTTCCAATGCAGATTCAAAGTGACAACGGGTCACATTTCAAAGGCAATGAAATGAAGAAGTATTGTATACTAAACAATATAGAATGGATATATCATATTCCATATTATCCAGAAGCATCTGGGTTGATTGAAAGAATGAATGGATTACTGAAAGGACAATTGAGGAAGTTAAGTTCCAATAATTCATATCAACATTGGAAGGATAATTTGTTCATGGCTTTGCGTAATTTGAATAATAGACCATTGGGAGGAAGTACACCTCTAGCCAGAATGATGACCCCCAATCTGCAAATTAGAAAACAACAAACACACAAGATCCCAATTATTGAGTATTGGACCTTGAGGCCAGATGTCCCAGCACCGTACCCAGGACCACCTGGTTCAATGGGGTATGATTTACATTGTTTAGAGGACTTTTGGTTGGACAGAAAAGAAATAAGAAAAATCTCCACTGGGATATGCATAAGAATCCCTAAAAATCACTTTGGACAGATTTTACCCAAATCAGGATTAGCAGCTCAAGGAATACATGTATTGGCTGGAGTAATAGATTCTAATCATCAAGGAGAAATTGTTGTAACATTCCAGAATTTAAGTGAAAGGCCCATACAGATTCACAAGAATGATAGGATAGTTCAAGTGATTATTGTTCCTTGTAAAACAATGCCACTTGTAAAAACTGACCCTCCTTCCAAAATAACTGTCACAGGAACTGAAGGATTTGGTTCTACTGATAGAATAAAATCAGGAGCTAAAGTATGGGTAAAACGGAAGCCAGATGATGTTCCAAAGGCTGCAGAGATTATAGCATATGGGAGGGATAACACTGTAACTATTGTTTATTCTGGAGAAGATGATTACAAAATTGTACCCTTAACTCATTTATTCTACCGTGAGTGAGGCTACGATAGTCTGGTTATTGTCTCTTTGCTTTTTCTTGATTTTTTGTTTGTTCACCTTGTTTGTTAGATTTGTTTCCACAGGCTTGGTACCCTCCATCTGTAGATGCCTGATAGCTTAAGCTGGATGTCACCCCCTGTCTGCAACTGTGATGTGTCACCCTTGGACCTGGCATCAAGCATATTAAGAACTGACCTCTCAAATGGGACCCCTTAGGACAGGGACAGCTCTACATCCGATTTCAGCAGCAAGTAGCCATAGAAGAAGAGATCTTCACCCCTTACCACAAGATTTTGGGGCCCCATTTGTTCGGGGTGGGGGGAATGATGGGGAGCTTGTGCTCAAGCGCCACCCTAAAATATGGTTTTCTGTGTTTATTGTGTGCTATTCTTGTTATATTGTTGTGAAATTTTGTTGACACCAGTTATTCCTACTGTATTTTTGTCAAGTAAGGGACATGAAAGATCTTGGGGCCGAATGTAAGGGTTATGGGATTTAAAGATCTTCCATGCCCCGTTGGACTTGCTGATGTAGCAGGAAGGGGCGGAGCAAGAGGAAGCGGAAGCCAAGCTAGCGTTCTTTTTGGTGGCTGGCGGTGGTGGTGACGGCGGCAGCAGCAAAGGCAGTGGCAGCGCGAAGCCCTTTTTGAGTTAGAACTGCTAAGGACTTTCTGCTAAGGACTCCTGCTGAGGACTGCCAGGGCCCGGAGCTGCTGGGAGTGCGCTTCCAGGACGCTGGGTGGTTGCTGTGCGTGGGGAGAGGAGGACCTTTGCCTGAGGTAGCCTGTTCTGTTTTAAAGGCTTGAAAATGTGGGTGCTTTCTACTTTATCTACCTGTGCCAATGTCATAACTACTCTGATGGCTTTCACTTTCTGGTTTTGGGACTCAGTCTTTTGGTATCTTAATAAATTTTCTAGTTTATTTCCTCATATGGCAAACATGACGTATTTTCTAATGGATAATTATATCAGCATATTTGTAATCTCTATAGGCATTGTGAATATGGCATTGCTGATACAGCAAGGAACCAAGTATTGTAATATTCTACATTTTGGGAATAAGCAGACATGATTATCCCACAGATTTAGTATTCCATAAGTTCTTACATCACCTTATTGTTAGTCTTTTGACCTGGGTGAACGTGCAGATGTACTTGTACCCTGTGTTCCCATCCCTTCTCTTTTGGAACACTTCAGGGTCAGCAGCTTGTTTTTTTACAGAAAAACTGAATTGAAAACCCAACCTTAACTTCTATGAGGTTCTCCTAGTCTAAAAGTTTATGAGAGGTCTTCACCATATCTCACACAGTAAACAAATGTTTCATATAATGAGTGCCCTCCACAGTCACTGAGGAACTAGGTTGCTTTCAAAGACATGGTCTTTTCCTTTTAAGGGTTCAGGTCCCATTGATAAGGTATAGGTTCTGGAAACCCTCTTGAACTCTGATTGAATATTCCCACTTGAAGAGGCATTTGCCTGAGGCCTTTCATTATCCCTAGGCCCAAATTTCTGTTATTCTTAACCTAGTCTAGCCCTCCATTGTCTGTCATCTCCAGGTAGCCTTCAGCTATTTCCCACCCTTAATCCCATTCCTGAAATCTGACCTCAGTCCCATAAAGATCCTCTTTAGATTCCTCCTCAAGACCCTCCCAAACCCTTCCTCTAGACCACCTGTAGATCTCTCCCTACAATCTTTCTGTATATAAGATCCATCTTGCCTCCATGAAGCAGCAGACATTCAGTTTAGCTCAGACTAAGTTTATGTCAGATTGTTCTGGCCTGCTTTCAATACACAAATACTTAGGCTCATTATGAATCTCCCCATTATGGTGAATCTTTGATAAGTCTTGTTTTACTTTGGCTGAGAAAAGGCTTGAGTCAAATTCATTCTGAAGGATCTGGCGAGTTGGTATTTTGTGGTCTCAACCACCCTTAACACTAAACCTCAACACTATAAACCCCGCCCCCCCTTTTTGTCCTGCTCCCTTCCTATTTCCCTATAGGGTAAGATAGATTTCTATTCCCAACTGAGCCAAATCCAATGACAGTAAGGTTAAAACAATGCTCACCCCAGTGTCTTTCAAGTCTCTTCACTGTGATACAATTTACCCCCATTATCCCTCTTCCTTCTTCTCCAAGTGAAATCCTGCCTGTTTCTCACCCTTTAATTTTTTTGCATTGTCCCATTAGAGTCATTTTATACCCACAATCTCTATGTGTACTCCTAACTGTTCTAATAAAGAGAGAGTACTTACAAGTGAGAGAAAAGAGTAGGCTAGGTGGTGTAGTGAATAGAGCACCAGCCCTGGAATCAGGAGGACTTGAGTTCAAATCTAGCCTCAGACACTTGACATACTTACTAGCTGTGTGACTTTGGGCAAGTCACTTAACCCCAATTGCCCTTCAAAAAGCAAAAAAAAAAAAAAAAGAGTGAGAGAAATGATTATTTCTGTAGCAGCAAGCACCCCAGTGTCCCCAGGGTGGCTGCCAACACAGGTTCTTAGATCTGCTTTGTTAAAGGAAAGCAACTCAAAATGGGTTAACAAGCTTACTTTAATCAGTCAGATATGTATCATTTACCTAGTTCAGGGGAAAAAGGTCAGCAACCCGTACTTCAGAGTATACAGACAGAATTATCAAGACAGAGAAACAGATCAAGTAAACAGGTTTCCAAATTGTCCAACCATTACATCCATACCAAACCAACATCTGGGTTTTTCAAAGCCGGGGGGCTCTCAACAACTGCTTCCCAGAGTCTCATCTGATCAAATCACAGAACACTTCTCAGAGTGAGCCCCAAAACAAATCCTCAAATCAGGGTTTATATAGCCTTCTCCTAGTTCAGAGAATGTAACAACCTTCTGGACCCACAGCCAATCAAAAAGTATCTACTGAAAAACAAGCCTCCCACCCCAGGCTCCAGGTGCACTTTAGTGTAGGGGCAGGGAAGATCTTTAAATTTACATTCCCATTACAATTTCCCATATTAATAATCAATTATTGAACAAGGACCAGAATTTTCTTCAGTTTCTGAAGGACATGGGTGATAAGGAGGTTGAATTAACTTTCTTCCCAATGTTATTCAGACCCCACCCAAACTTACACGTGCATGAGTAAGCCCATTATGCTCTACACAAGTTTGGGTGAGGATAAATTTTTTTTTATTAGAAATTTCCAATGTTGGACAATTTAGAAATAAATGACATAATCAAAGTTACTTCCACCTCTCATTGTAATATTCATTCTCTCTCATTACTTGCTAACCAGTCAGAGTTGATTGTCACCCTCAGGAACATATACTCTTCCAAGGGCATATAAAGTGTGAGCCCACTGCCATTATTTGTCTTTGGCATTCAAGGGTGTCAATGACCTATTTTATTGATATTATGCTAGCATTATTCACAAAATTATTAATTGCCCAAAAATTACGTCTCTTGAACTTTTTAAACATCACAAGAGTTATAAGTACCATCTTTTCATGGAGACACATAAATAGTTTATCCTTATTGAATACTTTTTTAATTTTCTGTTTACCTTTTTTATGCTTCTCTTGAGTCTTATATTTGAAAATCTGATTTTCTATTCAGCTCTGGTCTTTTCATCAAGAATGTTTGAAAGTCCCCTATTTCATTGAATAACCATTTTTTTCCTTTGAAAGATTATGCTGTTTTTCAGAGGAGTTGATTCTTGGTTGTAATCCAAATTCCTTTGCCTTCTTGAATAGGATATACCTAGCCCTTTTTTTCCAAACCTGTTTCTTAAAATATAGCTCTGAAAACAGGCTTTGAAAAAAGCCTTTGTGATTTATGCTTTTAAATCTAAATGACTCTGACTCTCACTGATTGTCTAATCCTAAATCCCAGCCCAAGCCAAACAAGTTCATTGTTTGAATTTTGATGACTCAAAGTGAGTGCAGATAACAATTGTTTTCTGTTCTGGCATGAAACTCTGAGGGTCTTCCTCTCCCAGATTGATTTTTTTGGGAAGGCAAAGTGTCCATCTATTGTCTCAATTCTCAATTAGCTCTAAACTAGGAATGGGTGTTGCCTAAAACAAACTGAGATGTGGGAAAGACCTTAGCTTAAAAAGGCCAATATCGCCATGGCCATTTGTCTTGACTTATGTCTTGCTATTGGACTCTCAAAGACTCTGGAGGAGAGAGTGGGGCTAATGACTTCGCATAGCTCTGCCTTACCGAAATCCAATTCATTTGCAAGTGAAGACATCCCCTTCCTGAAGTTATTGGTCCTCTTTGAAAACAAAGGACCAGCAACAACAAAATACATATGAGAGAGACAGAGACAGAGACAGACAGAGAGAGAGAGAGAGAGAGAGAAAGACAGAGAGACACACAGAGACAGAGAGACAGAGACAGAGAGAGACAGAGAGAGAGAGAGAGAGAGTGTGTGTGTGTGTGTGTGTGTGTGTGTAGATGTTGTTTGTCCTTCATTCTCAATGAGGACCATGATATCAGGGAAATGATGCCATAACATGCAGATGAATTGGATTTCAGTGAGGTAGGGCTGTGCAAAGTCACCAGCCTCACTCTTCTGGAGCCATCTTGGTCCAGTGGCAAGATATAGATCAGGATGACTGGAGACAACCTTGGATAAAGTGGGAGAGCTTGACCTTTTCAAGCTAAGATCTTTAACAGTTCTCCTTTTGACTGAGATAACACCCATTCAGTGATTTCGGCTAGGTAAGAAAAGAAGCAGAGAATGAATTCTTTCACCTATAAAAAAAATAACTATCTGGGAGAGGAGAACCTCAGGGTTTCTGGTCAAAACAGAAACAATTGCTATTTATATTCACTTTGAGTCAATCAGGGCCCAAACAATGACCAAGTAGCACTTGGCCTGAGACCTCTTGTTGGTCAATCAATGTGAGGAGAGCCAGAGTGAGTTTGGGTTTAAGGCATAGTCCTTAAGAAAAATATCTAGCCCATAAACCCCGACATCTTGAGAGGTTTCAGCAATTGAAATTTACATTTCTTTAAGTTGCCTGGAGACTCCTCTATGCATCCACATTGGCTTCCAGAAAAATCTCGTTTTTCCTCCTTAGTGGAATTATTTCCTGTTATATGTCTTTAGTTCATTTTTGAGCAGGTCTCCTAACAGATCTCTATAAATAAAAACAACTACAACAAGTCTACAGCACTAGAATGGATGTAGGATTGCTCCTGCAGTGTTCTCGCTTTCGCGTTTTATATAATCTCCATCCTCTGACTTTGGGTACCAACTTGGTTTTTACTATATGGAGTCAGGGCCCTTTTCAAAGCCAATATTTTTTTGTGTGTTGGTAACAGAATGGCTAAAAACAAAACAAAACAATCAGTCTTCAGACTTAGCTGAAGCAGGTTGTATTTAGGAACAGCTGAGGGAGAAATTATTTTGGTCTTCAGCCAGGTCTCAGTGTTCTGATACATTCCTATAATAATAAGTAGACTTAGATCAAACTGGATTTGACTAAGAGCTAAGGGAAGGAAATGCCTGGGTCAATGTTCCTGTTAGTCCATAGAAGCTAGAAAGTGCCTTTTGGATACAGAGTTCAGCTGAGGTCCTGCTCTTCCCATTTAAACAGTAAAAGTTGTCAGATATCTCCTACCAATTAGGGAAAATGTTCCAGATTCCTCTGCACATTCCAAAGGAATAATTAACTTCTCCCATAAAATACCTCCAGTGTGCTAATCAGAATCCATAACTCTTTTCACTTTTGCTTCTGAAGTTTTAGGTGGTGATGCAATGTTATTAATATACATTAGTAAAATATGGGGAGCTACGTGGTGCTGTGGATAGAGAACTGGGTCTGTAGTCAGAAAGATCAGAGTTTAAATGTGAACTCAAATACTTACTAGTTGTATGACCCTGGGCAAGTTGCTTAACCCCTCCCTGCATAAAACTGAAGAAAGCAATGGAAAACCACTCCACTATGTTTTCCAAGAAAACCACAAGGACAGTTGGTCCATAGGGTCACAAAGAGTCTGACATGACTGAACAGAAACAACAATGAATAAAATGTATTAATAAAATAGAAATTAATATAAAATATATTAATGCATAAATGATGTGTTAATAAAAAGAAAAAGGCATAAAGTAGAAAAGTATCTAGCTGGATCAAATATAATGGCATAATTCTGGCAAATGTATATAAGGAAGAGAGACTCAAATTGGATTTTATGAATCCTTAAGTTTATTCTTTTCAACCTCATTCATGTAATATTTGAGAATCTTGAAGGGGATCTAAAAGTTGAAAGTTCACAAGATTGAGATTTAGGAAACATGGGTTCTAGTCCAATAACTACAGAATATAATCTTGAAAAGCCATTTGACTTGCTTGGTTCTCAGTTTTGTACAATGTACAATATCATTTATACAATGCTGAGGTTGGGATAGATGACCTCTCTGGTCCTTTCCATTCCTAACATTCTGTGATCAAATGTTGGATGTTAACTTTAACGTGAGTCTAGGTCATTTTATTCCAACCTCTACATCTCATGGAATGGGTTGAAGTAAATCCAGCAAACATAAGTGCCTATTACGTGTAAGGGAATGTGCTTCTTTGCTTATTGAGTATATGAGCTCAAGAGACTGTCCCCAAATACACACACGTATGTGTATATGCATGCATGTATGTGCATATGCGGCATTAGCAACATATGTATATGTGTACATATGTATATATGATAGCAGTCATGTATGTGTATATGTATGTATATGTTCTAAAGACAGAAATGATTACTGAGGATCTGTTTTGCCAAATGTTTTTGCCCCTTCCAGAATAATGTGGACATTGCAAAGTCTTTTTTTTTTTTTGCTTTTTGGAGGGGGGAGAGCAGGGCAATTGGGGTTAAGTGACTTGCCCAAGGTCAAATGGCTATTTTTTTTGTGTTAAGTGTCTGAGGCCGGATCCAAACCCAGGTCCTCCTGACTCCAGGGCTGGTGCTCTATTCACTGCGCCACCTAGCAGCCCCTTAGATATTTTTCTTAAGGACTATGCCTTAAGCCCAAATCACTCTCTTTCTCATTGATTGGCCAACAAGAGGTCTCAGACCAAGACCCACTTGGTCATTGTTTGGGCCCTGATTGGCTCAGAGTAAATATAATTAGCAATTATTTCTGTTTTGGTCAGAAACCCTGAGGGTATCCCATCCCAGATAATTTTTTTTTTGACTAGATGAAAGAATCTGTTCTCTGCTTCTTTTCTTACCTAACCTTAATCTTACCTAACCTAAATGGGAGTTGCCTCAGTGAAACTGGGATTGGTTAAGGATCTTGGCTTAAAAAGGTCAAGGTCTCCCAAAGCATCCAAGGTCATCTCTGAAGTGCCCACCAGAAATTATACACCAAAGCCCCCTCCCAGTTGCAACCTGCTAGAAGGGGACCCCTACCAGGGTCCCTGGAAACCACCTAATAGGCCATAATAGTGAGGGAAAGTTTCACCTGTGTTGCTAGACACATGCCCCAGATTCAGGTCCAGGGCTTTGCTAGGTAATCAAGGCTTTACACCGCCTTGG
Source organism: Petaurus breviceps papuanus (assembly GCF_028583685.1). Lineage (NCBI taxonomy): Eukaryota > Metazoa > Chordata > Mammalia > Diprotodontia > Petauridae > Petaurus > Petaurus breviceps. The sequence goes on from NW_027185786.1 coordinate 6,184,642, forward strand.
AACCACATTTTGTTGATTAGTAACACCTAGTTCTATAAAAATGCATCTTGCAGAAGGCTCGGGGCTGTCTTCCCTACGGGGGAGGCAGTCTCTGCGGTTAATAAACACTCCTATCAAATTATAATTGGCTTTGCTGTCATGTCCATTTCAATCTCCAGTCTATATAGACTATAGTCTATACCCTATAGACTAAAGTCTATGGTCCAGATGTATATCTTGCCCCTGGACCCCAGATGGCCCCAGAGGAGTGAGGCTGGTGACTGTACACAGCCCTATCTCAATTAAATCCAATTCACATGCATATCTTGGCATCACTTCCCTGATATTATGGTCCTCTTTGTGGATGAAGCACAAACAACAACAGGATTGTGAAGATCTAACAAAACAGTGGGTGTAAAGTGCTTTTCAAGTCTTACATAGTACCCCCTCAAGGGCTAATTCTCCAACTTCCATTAATATGTATGGGCGGGCAGGGTCCCAAGAGGGCAACTGACTACTTCTCTCCCAGTTCCAGGGATAATCCTGGTTACCTACTCTTAGAATCAGATAGTATGTGATGACAAAGAGACTTCTGATTGGCTGAAGACCTGGAAGGGTTGATGACTCATGAGTTGCTGAGACAGAATTGAGTGTAAACAAAAGGAGTAATCTTATCTTCTGTCAGCCTTTTGTTTTCATTCCTTCCCAGGGCAAGTAAAGCAAAACTGCCATGATGTGGCAGATAGGACTCAAGGCAGCCATCTTTCTCACATCTGGTGACCGTGTGTTGACAAACACATGTTGCTTCTGTTTCTTTTATGTTTATTCATTCTTTTTTGATCCCAGGTGAATAACTTTTTGTAGGGAAGTATCCTAGCAACCACAATATAAATCAGAGCCACCCAAGGTCCACCTGGCAATCAGAGTCAATAGTAGGGTATAAACTAATGGTAGGGGCCAGTGACAGAGGAAACACCTATAAAGGTGGAAAAGACCCCCCAAGGATAACTGCAGCTTCAAGGATTATAGTCCTTTGGGACCAAGAAAAGTGCTGGTTATGGACTATAGAAAGGCAGATTCTTAGAACCTGGGAGATGGACCTAAGAGGAACCTCATGGGAGTTTAATGAAGGGAAGAAAAGAATTTCTGGCACCAGGAATCAGGAAGTACTCCTTGCCTATGTGTTCTCATTATGCCTCACATGCCTGATTATCGTTGCACTTTAAATTTGAGTACACTGCACTCAGGACCCTTGTATGTGCAAGGGGAGAGTATGCTGCCAGCTTGAACTACTGTTTTTGTTGTGCCTTTTTAGCAAATTCCTTTTCTAAAAGCAGTAGCGTTCTACAGTTGGATTGATAATGGGGAGCATGCCAGATTGGGGCTTGTGAGTGAAAATGAAGAGGGATAGGGTTTAGGGGTGCTCAAGATCCCAAAATACCAACACACCAGGTCCTGCCAAATGAATTCGACACAAGTCTTCTCTCAGCCAAAGAAAAGCAAAGTTTATTAAAAGTTTGCCACAACGGGTAGACTCTTAAGCAGCCTCGGTATCTGTAAGGTTTGTATTGGAACATTCTAAGGTGCTCTCACACCACATGGAGGCAAGATGGGGTCTTATATACAGAAAGTTTGTGGGCAGAATCTAGGGGTGGTCTAGAGGAGGAGTTTGGGGAGGGTCTTCAGGAGGAGTCCATGAGGTCAGACTCCAGTAATGAGTTTGGGGAGGGTCTTCAGGAGGAGTCCATGAGTTCAGATAGTAAATGAGTGATTAAGGGTGGGTAGTTAGCTGCTGGACAAAGAAGGGCTAAAGATTTGGGCAGAGCCACAATGAAAGGCCTATGGCCTCAGGCAGATGCCTCATCAAATGGGAAGATTCAATCAGGGTTCAAGGGGGTTGCCAGAGCCTGTACCCCATCAACAATACTAAAAACTTCACCCTTTCAGGATGCTCATGGATACATGGGAGATAAGATTGCCAGTGTTTTTCCCTGCACTGAAGCTCATAGTGTTGAGCACAACTCCACCTTCCATTCCCTTAACTGATCTGTAAGCAAGCATTTTAGCATAACTTCACCCTTCCCTTCCCCTAATTGATCTGTAAACAGGAATTTCAGCACAAACTCCATCCTTCCCTCTCCTAATTGTTCCCAGGATGGGGGTTTCAGTGTAGGGTAAAATCCCTGCTCCATTCTTCCCCATGCCCTGCCTCCCCCCCCCTACCCCCCACTGGGTATTCCCCATCTCCACCCATTCTGGGTTCCCTATACCTCAGCCTAGGAAAAAATTTAGCAGGGGAGGGAAAATTCAAATATACACTGACCAATCACTGATTGTAGTTTCAGTTTATGTAACCTGACTATTGTAATCTCTTTAAAAATGGCATACTGATCATGCTGATTCACTGTCTGATTTGGGTATGTGACCCCAGCAGTCCCTTGGTAATAAAATCCACTTCCAATTTTAATCTCAGGGATCTTCTGTCTCTCTCCTTTATGCCCTACAATAGTAGCTCACTTGTTGTTCTATTGGATTAGAATGAAGTAGAGAATATCTGTCATGTTCTGTAAAACTGAGCAAGAAGGTGAAATATGAGTTTGTTCTAAGGACTGGGAATTTATTAGTTCCTCATTATACTCAACTTACTATATAAAGAAGTAGTCCCCATCTTAAAGGAACTTGTACTCTAGTGGGGGAAATATGTGCAAATAGACATATAAACAAAAATAAACATGTACATTTTTAAAAAATCATTTAAGTGTGGCATTCAAAAGTGACACAATATTCCAGATGTAGTAGTGTTAAGGTTTAGGGTTTAGGGGTGCTTGAGACCCCAAAATATCAACACACTGGGTCCTGCTGTATGAATTCAACTCAAGTCTTCTCTCAACCAAAGTAAAGCAAAATTTATTAAAGATTTGACTTAATGAGTAGACTCTTAAGGAGCCTAAGTATATGTGAAGTTTGTATTGACAAGCAGGCAAGAATAATCTGACACAGAATGAGTCTACACTAGATAATTCTCAGCCCTGTCAAGGAGGCAAGATGGATCAGAACAGAAAGAGTGTGGGAGGATTTAGGGGTGATCTAGAGGAGGAGTTTGGGGAGGGTCTTGAGGAGGAGTCTAAGGAGTATCTTTGATGGAACTGAAGTCAGACTCCAGTAATGAGATTAAGGGTGGGAAATTAGCTGAAGGCTAGCTACCTGGAATGACAATGGAGGGCTAGGCTAGTTTAAGGGTAACAGATTTGGGCCTGGTTAAAAATGAAAGGCTTATGGCCTCAGGCAAATGCCTCATCTAGAGTGTGTGTGTGTGGGGGGGGGGGGGGGATTCAGAGTTCTAGGGGTTTCCTAGAGCAGGTATCCCCATCAGTAGGACCAGAGCAGACTAGGACAACTACTTTATTTTGGGCATTATGACTTTTTTTTTTTCCTTTTTGGAGGGCAATTGGGATTAAGTTCTGAGGCCACATTTGAACTCAGGTCCTCCTGACTCCAGAGCTGGTGCTCTATTCACTGTACCACCTATCCGCCCCAGGGCATTATGATTCTTGTAGTAATACACCCCTGAATAAACACCCTATTGACTCATTTTGAGTGAAACCTTCAGATTTACTTTCCCCCATAAAAACTGTTATCTACGTGTGTCTAGCTCATTTCTGTATGTATTTCATGGATTTTTGGAACCCAAGTGTAGAATTGTGCATTTATCTTTATGGCATTTCATCTTATTAAATTAGCTTGCTTAAGTTGTTGAGATATTTTGGGATCCTGACATTGTCGATGAGTTAACTTATTCCTCCTAGCTCCTTGCCATCTGCAGACTTGACAAGCATGTCATCTATGTCTTCATCCAAGTCATTTGATCTACTTCGAATCTTTGCTCCTTTCCTTCCTGGTTTGGAATATTTACTTCTCCATCTGCTAATTCATGTCCATCCCTTCCTTCAAACTCTTTCTGAGTCACTTCTACATGAAGCTTTTCTGGATTAATTCTAGTTCCTCTATCATTTGCAATTCCTCACATATCTTTAGTATTCACAAATATAAACTTGTAATTCATTTTGCATTTAAAAATTAATCTATTTGTATTTTCACATAGAGTCATTATTCTAACTCTTTTATAAGCTTCTCTAGGACTGGATCTATGTGTTTTACTTCCTTTACAACCACATATTGTGTTTTGCTAGGCACAAAAGATCATTCAAATTTTGACTTAACTAGTGGATAGGTAATTAAAATTATCAAGATGAAATAGGGGAAACAAAGAAAATATTGCTAGGAAAGCTAATGGAAACAAGACCCTGAAAGATGACATAATAAGTAGGATTTGAGCTATGGTGGGTGAAGATTCAAGACAGAAAAAAATCACACAGGATTGAGAGAGGTGAAAGGCAGTGACCTCTGAATCCTTGTAACTCTTAAAACCAGAGAAGAATAAAAGTACTTTTTAAGCAAAGGAAGGCATAAACACACATAAGGGCAATCTGGTTGGGCTAGTAGAAAGGGATTCAATGTCCTTGGGAACTCTATTGCTTTAGTGAATAATGCTTAACAAATCTCCTTACCACTTAGTACTTCAATCTGTAAAACAGGAAAGCTCACAGGATAGTTATCACTTCCTTTAGAAACAGGTCCTAAAGAACACTCTCAGTGAGAAAGATCTGGTAAAAATATAAAGTATTTTTACTTTTACTTTCAAAATATTTGTGTTACTCAGAGGTGCAAACTCAGAATAACCAAAATAATTTTAGATGCTCTGTGACATGTTTCAGGAATTTTAATTGTAGATAATGAAGGAAGAACAGCATTAAAAAAGAGACCTTTCTGATACATCAGAATTTCCTGCATGTGATATGCATTGTGCACATAATTTGGTCAACACTCCCTCTAAATATTCACTTGCTCATAAACAGATGACTGCTCCATACTTCCCTGGTGATTCTGTTTTGAGGAAGGTAATTACATCACCAGCTAGAGAACCTTTAAAGTATGAGGAAAGGCAGGTGACCTGTACAACTTGTGACTTCTGAACCCTCTTCAGAGTGGCAAACAGGAATGCCACTCTTATGACCCTCTGCCCGGGGAATTCATCTACCCTGATAGTCAACTTCCTTCTCTCCTCTGTTAAGTAATGAAACATGACCAAACCCACAGACGGGTCTTTTATTGGAATCTCATTTATAATAAATGAGCTTCCAGTCACAAAACTTCTCTGCCCCCACGGCACCCCTCCTCACACAGACCCCAGAGACTTGTTGCTATCCCCATGTGATGTCACCAGTACCACTCATAGACCCCAGAAACCCTCAACAACAGCCCCCCACAGTCACTCAAAACTCCACCCACAGAGATTCCATGAACCTGTCGCCATCACCCCTCCCCACAGTGACTCCATGGATCTGTCCCGTCACCCCTCCCCCCACAAACCCGAGGGACCTGTCACCATCGCCCCTCCCCATAGTGACTCCAAGGACCAGTCACGTCACCCTTCCCCCTCAGACCTGTCATGTCACCTCTTCCCCCACAGACCCCCATGGACCTGTCACGTCACCCCTCCTCACGGTGACTCTAAGGACAGGTCACGTCACCCTTCCCCCCAGCTAGATCCCCTCTTGAAGTGTGAGAGAGGGGCTGTGAAGCGCACAGGCCCCGCCCCTTGGCGACTGTCGCCGGAAGGCCCGCCCCCGCCCCAGTTGCTAGGTTCTGTCAGTCGGAAGTCCCGCCTCTCGTGCCTCCGCCGCCGTCTACTCCTCCTCCTCCTCCTCCGTAGCTGTCGCTGTCGCCGCTGTTGTTGTTGTTGTCGAGGCCGGGCCCGTCCGGTCCCTTCCGCGGCTCCGAGAGCCGGCTCCGTCCCTTCTCCGCCGCCGCCGCCGCCATGAAGTGGATGTTCAAGGAGGACCACTCGCTGGGTAAGGGCCGGGGTGGGGGCGAGGGCCCGAGGCCGGGGTCGGGTTGGGGGGACGGCTGGTGAGGCCGGGCTGGGCCCGAGCCCTCCGGAGCCTGCCTGAGCCCTCCATCCCCTGCCCTAGCCTCGGCCCGGCCCGCGGCGGAGGGACGGGAGGGCCGGGAGGGCCGGGGCCGGAGCTGAGCCCGGCTCCCGCCCCCCGGGGCTCCACCCGGCCCGGCCCCGGGGCCGCTCCTCGGACTCTGCCCCGCCATGGGCGAGGGGAGGGCCGGAGGCGAGGACCCCCGCCCAGAGCCTCTTGCTTTGTCTCGTCCACAGAACACAGATGTGTAGAGTCTGCCAAAATCCGAGCCAAATACCCCGACCGGGTCCCGGTGAGTACGGAGCGCGGCCCCGGAGGCATCCTCCAGGGGGGTGTTACGGGAAGCCGAGGGCCGAGGGAGGGCGCTGGGGGCCGGTCACTGCTGCCGGGCGCCCTCTGTAAGGGCAGCCTCGGGCTCGCTCCCCGTTACATTATGGCAGTGCTTTTGGGACGGGTCGAGGGAGCGGAAGGGGGGGGGGCGCGCGACTGTCACCTTGTCATCTTGTCCTGATGCCGTCCCTCCTTCTGGAAAGGTGCGGCAGGTTTGCGAAAGGGCATTGGGTCTCTCCAGGTCTGTACCTGGCCGCAGCCCCCCAGGGTGGGGCGGAGAGGCGGGGTCAAGAGAACATGCCTGAATTTCTTTATTTTTGAGAAAACAGAAATAAGACCGACTAAGTGGAAACGGGAACAAGATGGGGGCGGGGGTGTAGGTCCACAACTTGGTTAAAGTTAGAGCTTCTGGTAGATTCTGTCAGGTTTTCCTAGGCTGCTGCTGCTGCTGGGGTTCTCCCATCACTTAGTAGCTTTGTTGCCTTAAATCATCAACTTTTTCAGTCTTCCTCATCTGCAAAATGATGGAGTCCCTTCCAACTTTAACATTTCTTTGGTAACTCAGTTGTCTTCTGAGTTGTAATGGGTTGAAGGTTGGGGGATTAGATAGAACTACAATGAATAATTTTCCTCACTTGATTTTCTAAGACTCAATTTAGATGATTTGAAAAAAACATTACATTAAGAACTGGTTTTTTCCTATAAATGCCTCTGATTAGGGATGTGGAATACAGTAACTTCATGGAAGAAAACAATTCACCATATAAATACTCTCCAAAGCATATAATTTTAAGCAGCAAAGCTAACATTGTACTCTCCCATCAGGTTGTTCTCTTCCTCTAAATCACCTGACATTTCTAGCACACTGTGCCTTCATCAGCTTCAGGAGCACATGACAAATTAAAGCCTTTATTTCAGAAGCCTAACCCTGACCTCTGCTTTTCCAGGTGATTGTGGAAAAAGTCTCAGGCTCTCAGATTGTTGACATTGACAAGCGGAAGTACCTGGTTCCATCTGACATTACTGTGGCCCAGTTCATGTGGATCATCAGGAAAAGGATTCAGCTTCCTTCAGAGAAAGCAATCTTCCTGTTTGTTGATAAAACCGTCCCACAGTCTAGGTGAGAGGCAGTCATGTACTGATGCTTTAGTCACTTACTTGATTGTGGTACTCAGAAGTACTTTTTGGTCTTTAATTTCTTGGGGATTGTTCTTGAAATGTAGGCTTTTGTTTGCAAGTGATAACTAGAAGAAAGGGGAAGATGCCATGATTTTATCAGCCTGTACTAGGGCAGGCTGTGAAGTGGAGAATACAGTTAAGAAAAGTGAATTCCCCAGAACCACTGAGAGCAGCTTCCTGTGACTGAGGTTGATAGCCATATCCGAGGCTTGAGACAAAGGTCTCCTTTAACAGTTCACAAAATCAGTTCTGCCCATGCTGCCTGGAGCTCTTCATTAGGCCTTGAAAAGTCCTAGACTTGAACTAATCACCCTGTTTGCCATGTCTCCAAATGCTTCAGTCAGCTTTTCTCGTTGCAGCCGTTTTTGAACTGTCTGATTGTCATGTCATTTACTAGGGCTGGTTTCCTGTAAAGGGTTATGAGAATCACATGGATTGTTAGGTCCCTGTTCTTTTTGACTCCTCTTGATCACTTCTTGCTTTGACTTCAGTACTCTTAACTGTATTCCTGCTTGGAACTTCATTCTAACTACAACTTGGGACCAAAAATTCAGTTTCAAGACGGTCTAGTTCTCCAGATCTGTGTTGGCCTTATCAGCTTTACCTTCTTATGAAAGGGAATAGACTTAAACTCTAATCACTTCTTCTCTTACTCTACATTGATTATTCTCAGGCCTTTGCCCAGATTCTAGTTTCCTGTTTTGCTTTGCTGTCTGAAAGGTGGATCCTGGCCCTTTGTAATATTAGAGACCAGAAGAGAGTCAAGACTGGTTTAGGCTCAATCTGTTTTCCAAAAAGAGAATTTTTGAAAACAAACACTTAGTCCAGTGTGAACAAAATACTCTTGATTTGGAAACCTTTGAAGTTCCAGAGGAGAGGTCTAAACCAAATTCGTTCCTTATTTCTTCTAAAAGTAAACAGCTCTGATTTAGGTATTACTTTCTTTTTCCTTAGTCCGTTCAACAATATCTACTTCCTGGTGCTGGGTAGAAACGGAATAAGAAATAAGATTTTGGCCTCGTAGGGGTGATTCCTACCTGAAAAGGAAAAGCCAGGCCATGCCCTATTGAGGTTCTTGGTCTAGCCGAAGCTGTAATCTGGGAAGTTTTAGGGTTATTAGGAACAAAATTGTCACTTTAGTGCCACCTCTTCTGGCCTTCCCTCTCTTAGAGGCCTGTGGTTAGGAGTGGAGGGCAGTGCATTTCTTGATGCTTCTTTCACTAGGGTTGAAAGCTGTTGGACAGCTATAGTCAAACTCCTTAAGGGGATGGGGTCATCTTATGATAAGAGGTAGGACTTCATTTCCTACCATCTGAGACTCTAGCCATCAAGTTTAAGAAACTCTGTTTTGCTTCATCTTAGAATAGGATATGTGGCAATTAGGTTGTTTGTTTTTTTTTTTTTGCCCGTTCTGAACCTTTGATACTCCTTGAAGAAAATGAAAGCAAAATACAGTGAGATCACTTCATTTTGTGATTGCTGCACTTTAGTACGTCAGAGGGCCTGTGAGCTACTCTCACTGCCTTTCTGTTAGTGAGGTGATCTAAATAGAAGAAGCACCAAGTGATTTTATCCTACAGGGCTGTTTCATAGCCACTTCCTCCCAAAGCTCAAGTCTATCGAGGCTCCACATACGTTCAGTGATCTACCTCAGCATTTTATAAAATGGTTAACCAGGGATTTAGAATCTATACTTTGCTTCTGTAATATGTAATGTAGAAATCTTATGGAGAGATGCCTACTGAGTAATTTCCGAGATAACTACCCAGTTCAGGGCCTTAGCCTATTAATCCTTGATTAATGGCTTTTCTCTTCACATTCTGAAACAGCTGTTTCTTTTGTCTTTGGAGTTGTAGTTATTAAAATAAGCTTATTAAGTAACAGAAAGCAACAAATGTCATTCTTAGTAACCACAGATTCAGGCCCTATGTAATGCAAGTATTCAAGTGAATAATATAATATTCAAGTAAATGCCAATGGAGTTCTGCCAATGGGGAGCTCCCTTCTTTTCTTTCCATAAGAATTTCCTGTTTCCTTCTGCAGTTTTAGCAACTCCAGCTAATATTGTGGTTTTGTTTGTACCACCTCCTTCGTGGTACAAACTCCTCCTTCAGTTGTTTCCAGGTACCCCTCTGTCAGTGTGACAGTTTTGGGTGTTGCTACTGAAATTGACTTATTTGATTTCTAATGGTTTGACTTTCTGTGTTCCTTCTAAATTCTAATTTCTTTAAGAAGGGGTATCCCAATAGCAATTTTTTTTCCCTGGAGGTCTTTGTTCTTTTGTAGCATTCTGTGTTAATTGGAAATCTGGCCAAATCAAACTTCAAGACCATTCCCAGATGCTCATAGGTTCTGAAAAGGAATGTTGTGAGAAACATCCACAAATCAGTCAGTACTCTGGGGCTGGCATTAGAGTGAACACCAAGATATAGCATGTTTATTTTCTAGTTTTTTTAATTTGAAGCCAGTTTATGAATCTTACTGACAATTACCATGTTTGAAATTGATTCAAGAAAATGCTGTTTATGAGATTATTGTTATAGGTGCACTAAGCTCTTTAGAGGAAAGATATTAGGCAAAATTTTAGGTGTTTATGTGGAACTTAGTGATTAATTCATCATTCATTCATCAATTAGTAATCTACTTGAATGAACATTTTTGATCCTTATTGGGTGAACCTGAAATTCCCCTTAAGAACAGACTTAGTGGGGTGGCTAGGTGGCTCAGTGAATAAAGCACCGGCCTTGGAGTTCAAATCTGTCCTCAGACAACGAACACTAGCCGTGTGACTTTGGGCAAGTCAGTTAACCCCAGTTGCCCTGCATTCCCCCCTCCAAAAAAAGCAAAAAAAGAAGAGACTTAGTTTGGCAGTGGAAGGACAAGGAAGAGATGATTACAGAAGCAACTGTATGTAATTCCCCCCCTTTTCCTCCCTTCTCCCTTGGTACTGCCCCCTTTCCTCCCTCACTTGGGGGTGTTTTCAAGTCTTTGATCTTATTTTGAATTACTTTATGGTACCTTCAGGACTTCAGCTACTGCCATTCACAGCAGCTGTTACAGTTTCTTGGCAGTAGCAAAAATACTCTTTTGGAAAGGAAGGAATTTAGGGGTCTGTAGGAAGTTAGCCCCTGCATTGGCATTGAGCCTCTTAGATGTTCTGTTGCAGTGTGAGTTAGGAACACCTGTAGATGTTCAAAGTGTCAGCCCAGGCTGCTGGGTCCAGTGGACTGCTGAGCAGAATGCAGCTGATTTTGCCAGTGGTCTGGTCATTTCTGGGTTTGGATACTGTTGGGCTCATACATTTATGTTTTGCTAAATTGTGTAATCACTTTGCCCAGCTAGCACAAACAAGACACAGAAGTCCTAGAACTGAGTGGGGGGACACCACTGTCTTTTTTTTTTTTTTTTGCTTTGTGGAGGGGGAAGGCAGGGCAATTGGGGTTAAGTGACTTACCCAAGGTCACATGGCTAGTGTTAAGTGTCTGAAGTCATATTTGAACTCAGGTCCTCCTGACTCCAGGACTGGTGCTCTATTCACTGTGCCACCTAGCTGCCCCAAGGGACACCACTATCTTTACAGGAATATTTCACTTTGAGGATCTCAGTGACCCATGACCCATCAAGTCAGCTTTGAAACCTGCATTCTACTTCTTGCTTTATTTTCCTTTACCTTTCTTAAGATAATGTGATGCACTTAGCAAGTGTCAGCAACCTTGGTGTACAATAGTAGCATGTTTTCTGAATGAGCCAGTTTGTATGGGCACAGGGACACATGCAATGTGGATATACCTATCATAAAAAATTGACAACTTTGTCTCATTGCCAGGCACCAGATCAGATATACTGACAAAAGTAGTCACCTCAGTGGTTTCTCCTCCAGTTTCCCAATCATTTAGGCCAGAAATTTAGTAGTATCAATGATTTGGAGTTTCAAGTTGGAAGGCTGTGCAGAGAGCTTATAGCACAGAGCCTAGCAAGCATGAGGCTTATGGTGACATTTGAGGATCCTCTGAGGATACCAAAGGAGCATACTTAATGGGGTGTGGCCACTTGAGCAGGTTGAGCACAATAGTATAGGACTGAGGGGGCAGAAAAGTTAAGCTTTCCTGGAAGTCATGCAGAGAACATCTCAGGCTGGCCTACCAGCTGATGCCACCCATATAGACTTCTCATTATTTCATGGTTTCTCAGATCATACTTAGGTTTGTGTGCTTATTTTCCTTTGTGGAGGAGCAGAGGAATTTTCTGTAACTGCTTCTTTGGTTCAATCTTTTTTCACCTCAGGGTTAAGTGGCTTCCTGTGTTTTGACGACAATTCTTGATCATTAGATTTTATAGCAACACCATTAGTCTCTTCCTGCCTCTCTAGCTCAGGGTTTGGCACTGTCAAATATCCCCTGCCTTAAGGGCTTGAAGGTTATATGGGTTCAGATTTAAAGTACTTTAAATGCCACTTGAAGTTTCCACGTAGATTATTGTGACTGAGAAAAAGATGACAGTACTAGTGATACTTCAGGTCACTAGTCTTGACCACTTCACAGAGGAGTCACCTACTTGTTGTCTTAAATAACCTGTGGAAGCTAAGTGAGAAATTCTTTTCATGGAAGGAATTTTAATAGAGTTTATTAGCCATTCTCAGACTATGTGAATTAGACCATTATAGAAGGCAAACTGCTCTTCCAAAGAATTGCAACTCATTGTTAGGCCATTAGAATTGATTTGGCTGAGCATTCACTTGGTTTCCATGGCCCGCAGCAAGCACATGGCTTTGGTTCCCCACCAAAAAGTTAAGGCACTGCTTTAGCAGTTGTTGCTACACTTGTCATTGTTAACTCTAGGATTAAAAGGGTGAGAAAAAAAAGGCAGAATTTGCAGTCTGAATTGGGAAACAAACCTGGACTAAGCTCCTGAGGTGAGAACACCTCTTTGACCCAGTTATTCTGACATATGCTTAGCTTATCTCATGTTCACAAAAGATGTTTGGTTGGTGTCACTGGGACTTTTTTTGGGGAGATGTCACCGTGAGTTACCACAGTCATGATAGGCACTTCAGAAAAAGGCATGGGAGAAAGATGTGATTTTAGACATAAATATTCTCAGGTTATCCTCCTTCTGAAGCACTGCCTCATTTTTCTCCCAAGACTTTTCCCATAATTCACAATGAAAATAAAAACCCCCTGCAGGGACTTGCATCCTCTTCTGGTCAAGCTGTGTCACTTTACTTGCCCTTTTTAGAGTATCCTCCTGTCTCCCATGCTGGTCTGAGCTCGTGTGTAGGAGCACCCTTTTTTATATTAACAAATCCTTCAATTTCATTAGTTATGTAACTACCACTTACACTTTCATTTGCTTTTTGGAGGGGGGAGGGCAGGGCAGTTGGGGTTAAGTGACTTGCCCAAGGTCACACAGTAGTAAGTGTTAAGTGTCTGAGGCTGGATTTGAACTCAGGTCCTCCTGACTCCAGGGCCGGTGTTTTATTCATTTCGCCATCTAGCTTGCCCCTACGCTTTCATTTTAAAATTCGTCTACTCCCACATTTTGGTCATTATGCACTTGTCCAGATTGAGTGAGGGTTCCCTTGTGTTACTGCTTTAAAGACAAGTGCCCTTACAGTAGTAGTCAGAAGAGGATAAGAACAGAATGCTTGGGACAGTCCGTATTCCTTTTCCTGATTGTGAATGTCTTGGAACTTGGTCCCAGGGCTGCTGATGGCCTTTCTCCATCCATTTAGCAAGTTACTGACTGATGGCTTGGGTCATTTAGGCATCTGCTATGAGCTTACTGGACTAATGGTGTCACAGGATGGCTGTCAGACCACATGTCTCAATCTTATTTTCATCTTGACCTCCAAACAAAGCCGCCCTCAGCTTAGTCAGTCTAGTACATGTTTACTTCTATCACCAACATCTAGTCATTTCTTATCCTGGAGACTAACAGCACAATCATGTGGGGAGAGTATGTATAGGGTTCCAAGTGTTACTAGTGTTACTCTCTTAAGTATATACTTCTGTTTCATGGCATAGAAATGGATTCAGTCTCCCATTTTAACAGTCTGTTTTCAGGCTGAGAGAGAGAGCCAGCTTTGCCACCCACATGAATTTGGTCTCAGAAATAATCTATTTCTGGAGTTTGTGGGGAGGTTGTGTAGGGTGCCTTTGAATCTCTGCTACACTCATTGTATTTTGCGTTTGTTTCCCGAGGAATCACTTCATCCTCCTTAATAAACAAGGATCTTTATCTGTGGGAAACTTCCAAAAGACTTATACCTACCCAAAAATTCCATATTCATTCTCTTTATTTTTAAATTCAGGAGTTAGTATAATGAACTCATACTTCTTTGGTGACAGGTCACTTAACTACTCTGGGCCTGTTTAAAAAAAAAAAATCTGGGGTTGGGGGGTTAGGAGTATAGACTGGATGATCTTTGGGGTTTCTTCCTGTACTAAATCTATCATTTGATCTTCTTAAAGTGAATTGGAAACTATATGCCCTCAATTTAATTTGTTTTTTTTTTTACATTCTACATTCAAAAGCACCAAAAATATCCACTAGTCTCACCCATTTGTGAGGGGTAGAGCTCCTGGAGGAGCAGGGCAGAAGCCTGTTAAAGTAGCAGGCCTTGCCTAGAGACTCTCAAGTTGGCAGTGAGCCCTAACAGCATGAATCTGTTTATAGCCATAGAGGAACAGGAAATTACTTTGGTTTCTTGGAGGATTTTTGGATCCAGTCACTAGCCTTTTATAAAGCAGTAAGTACTATGCCCTGAGTTTGAGTTCTTAGCTGAAGGATAACATTTCTTGGAGAAACAGCATCTCTACCCCTTCTTTGAATTGAAATTTTATTTGCAGATCCTTTCTTGATATATCAACTTTCATTGCATCTCAGTATTTTCCAATGGAAACTCCTGAATAGCTAATAGAAGAGGTGATTAGGGAGTAATAATGACTTTTAAAACAGACTTGAACAATACAAATTTTATAGTATTACACTGAGCTTTCTCCTTCCTCAGACCTCTGCGAAGAAGTCAGATAATGAAAAAGGAGAACAAAATCCTTATAAGGAGGAGGGCACAATCCCTGCTGTAGCCTAAAAATGAGGACAGATGCTTTTCATTTTTGATGACCTATTTTTCAACCTAATTATGTATTTAAAGCTAAAGTATACATGCCAGCCACAGTTGTGGTGCTAATCTTATGTAGGACCTTCATGGCCCAAAGAATTAAGCATTTCCAAACCAAAGGAGTTTTTCCTAATATAATTACCAGCATGGAGCCCCCTTTCACGTCCTTTGTTCCAGGAGCAACTTCACCAGTGGAGCCATGCAACGTAAGTGGCAGGCTCAAGACATAAGCAGGGGAAAGGCAAAGAAAGGGGAAAGACTAATGGGAAGAGAGGGGAGAAAGAAACCGGTCTGGGCCACCTCTCAGATGGTTTCTACTGTAGGCCATGTGTGAGGACTGTGCTGTAGTACAGCTGGAAGCTCAAGACTGCAAGCCCCAGAACAACCATTAGCTGGCTGGTGCACAGGGCTGCTGCACTTAGTTCACCTCTCCCCAAAAAAGTTTGTCACCAAATTACATAGTTGGCTTTGGGAGGAAGGGGGCTTTGGCTCTCTTTGTCTCAGCCAGTGACTCAGCTGACATGATTCATTCGATTCTTCTGGGGACCCATTTCCCATCTATAAAAGAGGAAGGTAATTGCTCCCACCTACATCATGGAGTGTTGGGGAGATCATCTCCTTGATATCTAAAATATGGGAATTCCTCAAGTGACAGGCCTCAAAATGGAGAATGTGTCATGATTGAGGATAATTACTGGAGTTTTCTGCATTTTCCCAGCATCTGGTTTTAGTGAACTGACCTGAGTTTTCTTTTGTGTTTTCTGTTTTTCTCATTCAAGCCTAACTATGGGACAGCTTTATGAGAAGGAAAAAGATGAAGATGGATTCTTGTACGTGGCCTACAGTGGGGAGAACACGTTTGGCTTCTGAAGGCCAGGGCCCAAATAGGTGCATCTTTCCTGCTTGTGTATCTTGTAAATAGCCGGTCACTTTGCGTTATTCCACCAGACCCATAGTGCATTTGTAACTGGATTTATTTCTTAATATATTGAAAAGTCTTGTTTTATTAGACTGGTAAATTATCAGAGTTTTATTTTCATTTTCTTTTTCTTTGTTGTGCATTGTCCTCATGGCTCTGGAACTCGTACTTAATGAAGTTATTTGGATATTGAGATGAGGTAGTTGGGGGACTCAAGTGAAAAGGGGGAAGATAGCCCACTCTTCTGGATTATGTTTGAGGCGTTAGTTGGATAAGTATTAAAAGCGTCCAAGTTAAATCCTTAGCAGTCAGGTCACTTGCTTCACTAGATTATTCCAGCTGCCAATCATGTTGGACTGAGCTAATCTGTTCTTTCTGAACTCTATTGAGGTGAATAATTACAATAAAATTTCCTCTCACAAAGGCACTGTAGTGTGACACTGTCCTTCATTTACCTCTTCTGGGCTTGCTAAATAGCTAGTTGTTGCCTATTGAGACAGGAGAGCTGGTGGGAGTGAAGACAGTTTGAAGTGAGTGGTTCCTGCTGGCTGCTCATGAAAGGGACAAGTCAGTCCTGACTGCATACGCCTAAAGCAAAGATTCCACCCTACAGGTACCAGAATTACAGGCGTGGTGCCAAGAAGTAGTAGGAGACAGCACGTTCTCCATTTACTTAGGAAAAATCATGAGTTCCCTGAATAAGGGGCTCTTATTTCTGCCCTTACGTTTTTTTCCGAGGTACAGATTGAATCCATTCTCCCCAAAAGCAAGATGAGAGAAAGTCAAGCCAGTGGTTTCATCCCTGCTTTTAAAAGGAAACCATTACAAATGCCACGACTTCACATAACACACAAACTAGGATACTGGGGAGGAGGGCTGACTGCATTTTCCACTCACAGGGATTTAAGGAGCTGATTCACAGGTTGTCACCTGGTTCTTTTAATTAAGAAGCCCCAAGTTATACAGGTGGCCTTAATATTAAAGTCTACTTGTTATGTGCTTACTAAAGCTAGAACCTTAACCATAGAAAAGGGGTGGAGGAAACAGTCTCACTTTGCTACTCCACATCTGGCTGGTCCCTCACAAATCTGACTTAATGGAATCAGTGCCTCCTCACTGTTCTGGCTGGGGCAGGTAAATTCCTAGCAGAGGGGGAATGACTTCAAAAGGGGAAGAGATCTAGAAAGGCCTGGGGGGAGGGCAGAAGGGAATTGCTGTATGTCTCTCAGATCTCAAAGGAAAGCAGAACCTCCTGGGAGCCAGCAGGATATAGTGGAAACAGCTTGGAACTGAGCTGAGTACAAAGACCTTGCTCTGCCTCTTTTTAGCTGTGACACTGGGCAAATGATTTCACCTGAATCAGTTTCCCCATTTGTAAAATGGGAAGACTTGTGTGAGGATGAAAAAATTAGTGTATGTGAAAGCACTTTAACTGTGAACAAAAGAGCTTAACAGTAAGTCTGCAGAGGAAAGCTTGCATTTCTAGTCATTGGCTATGCCATTTACTTTGCTTTTCTCATGTGACTAATCTTTGTTTTCTTTTGTTAAAATTAAATGTTTTGTGAAAAACTTAATATTGAAAATCAATTTAACTACCTAAACTTGTTTAGTAACCATTTCCAGTTAAATTAATTTCAATGAATAAATCATTATAAGTTTTCTTTTTTTCCCCCATATCTGTTACTATGCACCAACCTTTTCTCCTTGCCTCAGCAGAGTTTCCCATAACTTGTAGTCTGATAAAAGAAGTTAACACATTAGCCATGTCTAAGAATGCATGTTCGGTCCTGTGCCTCTAGTTCAGGGGTTTGTTCTTAACCTTAGGTTTCAGAAATTTTGGTTTCTTTTGTCATAACAATATAGATTTTGTGCACGTGATTCTGAGAAGTGGTCTGTCCATCGGAACCATCACACTTGCTGAAGGGGTCCAGGACACAATTTCTAGTTCATTCTCTCTCTACCAGGGGCTGGATGGTATATTTTATCCTCAGTCTTCTGGAGTCATGACTTGTTGGTTGCTGCTTTAGGTCAGAGTTCTGATTTACCTTCATTTTCCCCTTCTGAGAAATATCCTCAAAGAAGAGTGATTGAACCCAAGCTCTCTATCCACTAAACAGAATTCAATTAAAATAGCCTTACCTCTTGAAGTATAAATGAAACCAGTAAAAATAGATTTGTCTGTAAATGTCCCATCTTTTAAAATATACTAATAATAACTGACATTAATGGTGCTTTAAGGCTGATAAGGCACCTGGCCTATATTATCTCACTTTCAATTTTACAGATATTGAAACAGACTCAGAAGTCAGAGTTATCCTTATATAAGGATCACCCTCCTAGCATCCCCTCACTTCAGTATATAAATTCCTTGAAGGCAGGAGATTTGTTTTGGTCTTTCTATCTTCTGTCTTGCAGGTAGTACTTAATAAATGCTTATTTATTAAATTGAAGTCACTTGCCTCCAGCATAATGTTGGACTTGAACCTAGGTCTCCAATGACTTCAGGTTCTACTATGGTCTTCCTTCTAAATCATACTGTCACTCTTGGGATCCTTTTCTGGGACCTCAAATGTAACTTAAGAGGGAAATCATTTTGGTTGTAATTTGATAGCAGCCACCATGGCAGACACAGCTACAGAGGATGCAGAGAACATTCAAGATAAGCTCAGAAGATGGAGCTAATAGGGAATTGGAAAGCCAACCAAAGCAGGACTGAGAGGCAGGTGATGATCCATCATCCTTCATCAATTTTCCCTCTCATCTTTGTTTCCTAAGGGAAGGAAAACCCCCTCAAACCCAGGCTGTTATTGAGGAGGCAGAAGCATCCAAGAGGAGAGTGGGAGGATGGGGCCTATTTATACATCTTTGATCTAGAACTCTGCCTTCTCTTCTTCCTCCTCACTTCATCCTTTAAGTTGAACTGTTGCTTCTAGATCTAGGATGAGGATGTGGGTCACTACAAGGCTTTACAAACCAGGAAGCAGAGCTCTAGAAACCTAGGCCAACAAGTTAGAATATTTCTCAATTTCAGGGTATTCCTTGTTCTTTCATATATTTCTGACATCAAAACATCTTACACATGTAAATTTTAAAAACAATAATCGTGACTTTTATAAAAAAAAAATTAAAATCCCTTTTTCTGCCATTAAAATCATGGGACTTAGAGGGGATAAATTCTTCTGTTGGCACTTGGAAAGAGAACATAACGGTAAGCAGGAGCCCTAGCAGCTTGGAATCAGCAGGAATTCAGGCTTGGAGGCCTGGCATCGCACCCGATAGCCCATCACTCAGCAGGCCTGGCTCTTCCCTCTGCTCTGCTGAGAGGCTTGAAGGCATGTAACCAGGGGATGAAGGGGACCAACAAAGGAGAGAATGATCGAGTTGGAGAGAGAAAGTACAAAAGGGGAATACAAGGTGAAGAGGGGCGCTGACTTGCAGAGGCCAGAAGTCCTAAAAAACTACAGATGGACTGGAAAGATTTTTTTATGGTTAAGAGCCAAAAGTTGAGAAGATAGGAAACACGTTTGCCTGCTTACCAGTTATTCCAAGAAAATGAGTCTGTGAGGGCATATTCCCATCATTATCTACTGCTCAGTTTCCTAGAGATTGTTCCTATTTACATGTGGATATTTGGTGCCCAGGTCATCTTATAGTCTTTTGTTGGAGTTGGGAGATTGGGAATGACAAGTGTTTGTTATCCCTTCTTTTTCTCTAGGTCATTGTCACTAACAGTGGATCTTTGCTTTTCTCCCCAAAGCGGCACTGCTAGTTTCAAAAAGCTTTCCATTTTTCTGTGCTGTCTTTGGGCCACCGTAGCAAAGGCACCATTACTGTTTCCACTGGTGCCCTTTTTGAGAGCCACTTCAGAGATATGTGCTTGAGGCCCAACCTTGGCAGCTAGGGTCCCAAGCTAGTAACTTTCTGGCTGTGGATTCCCTCAGTCGGCTGGAAAGGCCACTAGTGTGCTAAGCCACTTTCCTGCATTTCAGAGACTGAAAAGCAGCTTTGTGTATTTTTTTCCCACTCAAGCTAGTACTCAGAACTACAGCATCATTAAGAAAATGGGAATTTGCCATCTTTCAGTTGCCCCAAAATGTGAGAACAATTCCCCTAGTGTCCATAGATAGGTTTTCTTGGAAGAAGTTTCTTTTTATAGAATCAGCCAGTCTAGAGACATTTCTCATGTGCTACTGAGTATCAGGCTAGACAGTGGACACAGAAGAGTGGGGCCCTACCCTCCAGCAGCTTATACAATGTACTGAAGAGATACAAGTTAACAGAGAAGTGAATACAGTGATTCTGGCAGAGCTGGGATGGGGCTCTGAGAACCTGGGAAACCAGGAAAGGTTTTGTGAAGTAGGTAGCACTTGGCCAGGGAAAGATGACCATGGGAAAGACCTGATGGCTTGGGAAAATGAAAGAGGGAAGAGCCAGTAAGTCAGCTTTGCTGGAGCGTAGAGTGCATGAGGGCAATGAATGTGTAATTTGCCTGGAAAGATGGGCTGGAGCCAGATTGCAATGAGCTTTAAATGTCAGGAGTTTGTATTTTATTCACTGAAGCTTGAGCAGGGGAATAACATGGTCAGAACTGTGGAATATCCATTTGGCAGTGCTATGGAGAATGGCTGACAGAGGGGATACAGGGAAATAAATTGTGAGGTAGGGTTTAATTCAGGAAGAGCTGAGGTAGATGTTAGTGAGGAGTGTCCCTGGCAGTGGAAAGGGATGATAATGGAGGCGATGAGACTTTGCAGTTAGATAAAGGGGTTCAAGGGAGAGCAGAGAATTGAAATGAGTCCTAGGTTATGAAAATGAGTAGCTGCTATCCTCAACAGAAATGGCAAGTTTGGAGGAGGGATGGGTTTTGGGGAGTTTGAGATAGCTATGGGTATAAATAAATGTCCATCAGACAGGAGATCTAAGACTGGAACTTAGAAGTGAGACGAAGGCTGTATGCGTAGATTTGAGTCATTTTAGGTCAACCTATCATCAAGCTGATAAGATAACCAAAAAAAGAACTAGAGAGAGGGAAGGATCTAGGACAGGGGTGGGGAACCAGTCTCTAGGTCATATGTGCCCCTCTAGGTCCTCAAGTTTGGCCCCCTGCATGTCTGGTCTAGGAAATCAAGGGGCAGCTCTGAAGAAAGCATACCATCTTTCAGGTGAAAGCGATGAAATCTGAAATCCCCAATTATCCTTACTTTTTTTTTTTTTTTTGCAGACTGGGTAGTTCTGCTTTTTAAGAGAAAATTCAGAATGTGCCTAGTCTGGCGGATTTCTCATTGTAGGTTATATGGAGTCGACTGATATTTAAGACTTGCTATCACAACCAAAAGTTTTGGATTCATTGTTTCAGGCTTCCTCAGAAGGCTCCCTTTGGAGAGCCTTAGGGTTGGGTTACTTTACCTCATTGTGGGAGTAAGGCATTTTCCTTCCATTTCACGACCGTGTATTTCCTTTCTGGAGGAGGAACAGCTCTGTTTTAGAAGGGGCATAAGACACAAGCAAGAGAGGGCAGTAACTGTTGAAATACCCACATTGTTCCAAGTTGTCTCGCCAGAGTCAGAGAGGAAATTGGTGTAAAGACTAGAAAACTTTGGCTAAAGTTTGTTCAGCACATTGTTTTTCAACCACAAATTGGTCCTAGGGCCTGAGAAGAGGCAGCTTTCCATAGAAACAGACATTACCCAATCAGCCAGTGCCAGAGCAGTCTGTGCCAGGGATTGATCATTTTCCCCCTACATGAGCCTCTCTCTTTCCCAGACTATTAGCTAATGCTTGGCCCTGCTTCTACAAAATGAAGCACTTAATATAGTTATCCACAATTCCCGTTATAATTTATGCCCAAAGGCCATACAAAGAATACATTAAAATATAATGCAAGCTATTTAAATCAAATAAAAACTTTAAAACATTGCATTTGCTCTTTCCTAGGAGTAGGATGAGAATCCACTAATGGCGTACAGAACACCAAGAGCTGAAGCAACATTAAATCAACCTCCTCCACAAGCTAATTTAGTGGAATTCTAAGTAAAGCTACCGAAGGCTGCCTTAATTTTTTTATACCTTTAGGGGTCCAGTTTCCTAGGCACCAGCACAAGTTGGAAGATTATGTTTTTGGAAAAGGTCATTTTAAAATTGGAAAGTCATCAACTATTTGTAAATGTTGGAAGTAGTACACTTTCTCCTAGTTGTGAAGTCTGAAGTTTATGCTTCCTGGTGACAGAGATCTCCTTTTCTAAAAGAGATGATGTTAATGACTTTGATGTGGCCTACTTGCCTGAAGGGAGGGGTATTTCCTTCTAAGGCAGGGCTCCAACTTCCCTGATGAGATCTGTTTCACTCTGCACAAAAACAGGTTTCACTAGAATCTGATTAAACAGATGGAAGCCCCAGAATCTCTCAAACACATTTATTTAAAATTTTTTGGGGGGAGAGAGGGATATTGTCTAAGAACCTATCACAATATGTGACAGATGCCAAAGACAGTCATTTGAAAAAACACTTCGCATCTTATCAAGATGCCATTTTACTACAGAGCTTAATTCCAATCAGTTCTAATTGGCTCTGTGTTCAGAATGAACATCTGCATAGGCTTACACATTTTAAGATCCTTTGCCAAAAGCTCTGCTTTTCCTTAGCTAACAGAAAAGTTGAGATCTGTGTGATGCGTGTGAGGGGACAAAGGCTGGAAAGCATCCTGTCTTTAATGGGTCTGTGCAGATTTTGTCTTCTCATTTAAACTGCTCGTAGTCTGGCGAATTTCTGATCCAGGAGCCAAATGCCTGCTTCTGAAGTGTCCTCCAGGCTTCTTGGTAGCTGGCTGCTGACTCCTTGTATTCCCAGTAGGTTTCCAGCTTCTTGACCCTAATGCAAACACACATCCACACGTAAAGGCTGTTCCTGAATATCAACATACTATTTTATTTTATTTAAATTCAATTTTTAATTTATTAATTTGTTTCCTTTTAGTTTACAGGATTCAATTCCACAATTCCTTGAATTTCACATTTTGTCCCCTTCCTTCCCCTCCCCCCCATGGCGTCTTATTATCAAGTATAGGATCTGTAAATACTTTCACATTATACAATGGTCAGGTTATAAGGATGGATTATACCAGCTAGAATGAAAAATGGTAAAGAGGACATAAAATCAAATAAGAGAACGAAAAAGATCAGGTATTTTGCTTCCACCTGGATATAAATTTAGTTCTTTCTAGTTCTTTCTCTGGATGCACGTTTTTCTCTCCATCATGCGTCTTTTGGGATTGACTTATATCCCTACATTGTTGAGAAGAGTCCAGTCTATCAAAGTTGGTCATCACACATACGTTGTGTCTGTAATTGTGTACAAATTCCTCCTGGTTCTACTCTTCTCACTCAGCATCAGTTCTTTTAAGCCTCTCCAGGTAAATATGAAGACCGCCTGCTCCCCGTTTCTTATAGCGCAATAATATTCCATAACATGCCAACATACTATTTTAGCCAATACAACCAGACTAAAACAACTGTACCAATATAGCAACTCTTCCTGATTGTTATGATCCAGTCTGGGTGACACAGACCATAACTACTTTGTTTATCCTAAAGGATAGACGTTAGGGCCTTTATCAGACACAATCAGCCCTCCCAATAGGGCTTCGGATTGCTCTCCACCTTTTCTTTGGACACCAGTTTCTGTAGAGGGACTGTCACTCTGAGGTACATTTATACTCAGGTGCAATGAAAAGGTTTGAGGTTTTTCTTAGGGACTGTCTCCCTGGACTAGAGCTTCCTCAGCTGTAAGATAAGGGTTTTGATTTGGATGATTTCTAAAGTCCCTCAAGCTCTAACATGTTATAATTGTTAATGTTCTTTGTCCATCCTAACTCTGACACCCCCCCCCCCTTCCTACACAGTGATTTGCTAAGACATTTCCCACAGCAGAAACCTTTTTCTTGTAACTAAGCATATAACTCAGTAATTCTAATAACCTCTTATCATCCTTTGCCAGTCAAGTTGGCTATATAGTTTGTAACTCGCTGGAAAGCACTGTCTCCAGTGGGTTGGTGCAAGGCTCTGTACAACCCAAGTTTGTGTTAAAACAGACCCAGCTTTGATGCAGTCCATTCTCCTGTACAAAAAATACAAGTATCTTAGGAAGCAAATGGCACCTTATGTAAGAATGTACAGCGGTGGCAGCATGCAGCTAGATCTCTTTAGACAACACCTTTTCAGTGATGGTTCATTTCTCCTGTTGTCCTGACCTAGCACTTGTATTAGGCTCTCTGTGCTTCTGCTGTCCAGAAGCCACTTAATTCCTGTCACTGATGGGAATAAAAAAAGAGTGAGGGAGCTCCTTACAGAAAATCTAAAACACCAGAAGGCTATGGCTACTCTGAAAATTTATTTCCACTGTTATTTGACCAAGGTTCAATAAAAGCTAATCAATGACAGTCTGCCAAAATTCTAATCCTGGCTCTGTTTGCAACTCATTGCATAATCCCCTCTGGGTGTTAGAACCAGCAGACACCTCTACTCCACCACTCTCACATCAGCCATATGAAATATCTTCTAAGAAGGACATGGAGGAAAAAGGGGTCAAAAAAACCTGCCTGCTAGGAGGTTGGGACAATCTCTGCAGGAAACTCTCAGGCACTCATCCTCCTAGAAATAAGCTATTATTATTAACAGCTGGACAAAATAGAGTCTTTTAACAGTGAACAGGGGTTGGTTACCTGAGAGATTCAGGTCGCTTGTTCTCAGAAATACTGCTCACCAGATTCTGGAACATGTTGAAGAGCTCTGCCTTACAGACTTTGGATCTGCTCAAGAGAAGGAAGAAGTCGGCAGTTACTCACTGAATGCTGCATATGTGCCCAGCACTGTGTTAGGCACGAGGACACAAAAGATTCTTTACTCCTCCGGGGGGGCCATGGCTTCCTCTGTGCACCTAAGACTTCTTTCTATACATGAAACTATGGGACAGCATGTAGTCAGTGCTCCCTTGTACATACCAAGTGCCATAAGAATTCACAGAAGGCAATGAGCATTGCTGGCTATGCTAGTGAGAAGGCCTCAGGAAAGAGGGGCACTTGGGCAGTCTGTAAAGAAAGTAAAGGATCTGACTGGGGGCAGGAGGCATCATATTTCAGGTATGAAAAGTGGACAGCATTAGCAAAAAGCACCAGGATAGGAATGAGCACGGCATGTGGTGAATGGCTGTGCTTTTCCTGAAGGGACCTATCACAGGAAGCGGCCCTATAGTTCTGTGTTGCTCAGATAGCTGGTCCCTGTCATGAGATGGGCCCTTTGGTAAATACAGCTCCCTAGCCAGAGGTGGCCTCTAGCCAGGAAAGCTCATCTAGACCAGTAACTAGTTTGCTAAATGCCATTCCTGACTCAATGTTATACTTGGGAGAGAAACTGGGAGTACTGGAGAGGTGGAAGTTTAAGTTTCCAGGAACCATTCAGCCTCAGACAAGCCAGATGGATAATTCTGTCCAGGGCTTGGGCATTAATGGGGCTAAGCTGCAGGGCCCTAGAGACTTAGAACTTACTATGCAAGCCCAGAAGCAGCACAGGCTCAAATGCATTAAGGCCCACTCTTTGGTGAATTCTGTTATAAAGAGGGTGTGTACGTTTTTTGTCTGCCAGACTGTTTATTCCTGATGTTACTGCCCTAGACGTATCCCTGTGGCCAGGGATCTGAGGGCTGCACATGTCTCTCTCTCTCTATGCATCGCCTTACTGTCTGTTTTTATATCCTTACTGAATGTTTACTTGTATTTAGTCAGAGGATAATGTTATATTAGCATTTGCCTCACTGACCCAATCTCTCCTGACTCTCTTAGGCCAGTTTGCACTTGGCCTAACATTGAGGTTACACTGCTGGGGGTGGTGACTGATGTGGTTACAAAACCAGTAAGTAATGTGAGCAGGTGACAGAGGCTCCCTAAAAAGACAAACCACCACACCACCTCAGCTCCTTTTCTCCACCTAGTACACGGACCCGAATGGCTGCTGAATCAGCCTTTGGTGCTAGTGAATACAGACTGCCTTGTAAAAAGCTAGCAGTTGGTCTAGAATCAGGGACCTGGCACCTGTGAACTTGTTTTTAAAAAGATTTTGTAAACTGTTTTAAATATAATTGGTTTTTCTTGTAATCTTACTTTATTTTAAGCATTTAAAAACATTCCAAGAAGAGGTCCATAGCAAAAAAAGTCTACAGACCTCTGTTTTAGAACCTGGTTCCCACTGAGCTATTAGTTAGGAAGAAGAAAAAAGGAAATTCTTATTATTATTCAAACCACAGAGATGCAGGACAGGTTTCTTCAGGCCAGCTAATCAAGCATGTCTGGAAGGGATGTAAACAATACTGCTGTATCAATCATAAGAAAGATTTTGATCTGTCCATGAAGAACATGAAACCACTGCTGAGCCTAAAAGCCCATTCCCCAAACACCAGTAAACACTCCAAGAACCACGCTAGGTGTCAGTCCAGTGTAGTGAGCTGTTTCTTCCTCAGACTATTCAAGGCCTTCTCTAAAACAGAATTAGGACAAGATGTAATGGCCTAAAGATTTAGATGTTAACAATAACATCTATCCGGAAGAAACAGAAGCATCTAACCAATAACTAACTTGGTGAGCCTTCAAGAGAAAGTGGGCCACTGTCACAAGCCCATCATGTCCGAACTGCTCCCAAAACTCAATGGCCTACCGCACCATCATTTTTCTTGAGCAGAATCTCATTCGTACCTTATCAAAAGCATGAAGTACCTGAC
This sequence comes from Petaurus breviceps papuanus, assembly GCF_028583685.1. Lineage (NCBI taxonomy): Eukaryota > Metazoa > Chordata > Mammalia > Diprotodontia > Petauridae > Petaurus > Petaurus breviceps. The sequence continues at coordinate 6,210,923 of NW_027185786.1, forward strand.
TCTTCCTAACTTATTTTGCTTTTCTAGAACCTTCTTTTCAGAAAAGATCACTGAAGAGTATATTTAAAAAAGGGCATGAGGATCTATAAAACCCAGGGGAAAAAGTCTGCCCTCTTTTCCCTGCCCTCAGTAGATTATTTATTGAGTAGATTCTGTTTTTCTTTTAATGACAGTTATTTCCCGATATATGCTCCACTAACTCACACCCTTCCCTGATATCAACAACCAAAAATTAAGGAAAACTGACCAATACAGCAATCACTTCTGACTTCATATCAGAGCTCCCCCTTTCTCTACTAAGATGATGTATCACCATTTCTTCTCCAGGGCCAAAAGTAGTCATTACCTTTAATCTGAGTTCTGCCACCTTTCAGTGTTGTTTTCATTTATATTTCTACAGTCAGTTTATATTATTCTGGCTCTGCAGTCTTTGCTTTGTATCAGTTAATAAATGTTCCATGTGTGCCTTAATTCTCTATATCTATCACATCTCATAGTATAATAGTATTACACTATATTCAGATATCACAACTTATTCAGCTGTTCCCCAGCTGATGAAAATCCATTTTGGGGGGGTCTACAGAAAAGATACTGCCATGATTATTATGCCATGTATGGGACTTTCTGACTCTAAGGATATGTAGGCTCCCTGGACCAAAGGGCATGAACCATTTAGGAGATTTTTGGCATAAATCTAATTTTCCAGAGTAGTTAGACCAATTCACAGCTCCACCAAGAGTTTATATTATTGGGGCAGGTAGGTGGCTCAGTGAATAGGCCACCAACCCTGGAGTTAGGAGCACCTGAGTTCAAATCCAGCCTCAGACACATAACATTCACTAGCCCTGTGACCTTGGGCAAGTCACTTATAACCCTAACTGCCCTGCCTTCCCCCTTCCAAAAAAGACCAAAAAAAAAAGTTTAAATTATTGCTGTGCCCAGCAAGTTATTCCTAACTTTCCACATTTTCTAAGTTCTGTTGGATGTGATGAGCCACTAGGGACAGCACCTGATTTAGTCTGCCAGATACACTAGGTTATCAGTGAAAATAAAGAGAAATGAACTCACCATTGTGCTGATAAGTAGCTTAGTGAAAGACTTAAAGAAAGTTCAAGAAGCTTAAGAGCTGAGTGTTCGGCTCAGGCCCTCATTCCAGACTCCTAATGCCTTTGACAACTCATTATGTTAAGAGATGTTAGTATCTTGGTGATTGGTGTTTATATTTTGATTTAATAATGTTCTTAGAACATCATGGAACATTTTGAAATATTATGAAATCAGATTGAGACCAAACCAGCACTGCTCACCCAGCTATACCCTGAGGCTATGAAAGTTCGACTAGACTTATGCAGCTGGGAGGGAGGTGCATAAGGAACTTAATGCAGATTCCAAGACTCCAAAATCCATCAGTGGAGCCCAATAAGAAGAAACAGGAAAAAAATCCACTGTCAACGTTAAATGTTAAGAAATGTGTAGAAGGTTAAAAACAAAATCAAAGTTTCTGATGGAAAAGACCATTTTAAAATGGCACACTCTTCTGGAGGGCCACAAAAAGGACAATGTCTAATGGACACAGAAGTTGGAATAAAGAGCTCTGGCTTCTGGTCTTGACTCTGCCAAGGGATGAGGAGGCTCTTGCTTTCCCAAAGTCTGGAGGACAGGACCAACCCCAGTGACCCACACAGAAGACGGGTATTTGTCTTTCTGTCAGTCAAATAACTGTTATCCCTGGGCAAGTGTGAGCTGGTCTCTCTCCTAGAAGAGAAAGGGATTCAAAGAATAACCTCCATTCTTTATGTTATCAGGAAAGAAAAAAGGGCTTGGATACAAAAACTAAGAAAAAGGAGCTGAAGAAGCAGAGGAGACTCCTGACTTGCACCAAATGATCGGAGAGTGAAAGAACATGGGTACACAGGAGAAAGGGAAGAAGGATGACTAAACACTTGTGGCTAAGTAACGCCTATTGCTACAGAAGGAGAGGGAACAGCTGCTGTTCCTTTAAGGCATGGGTTCCCAAAGTGGGGATACTGCCCCATGGGGGGAGCTGAAATGATCCAGGCAGGTGGCAGTAGCCTCAGATGCACTAGGTAGGGCACTAAATAAAAATAAGGGGGTAGTGGAAGCATAAGGAAAGAGAAGAAAAATTTGAAAAACTGTTTGCATGTTTCATTTGTTGTATAAGAGAGTTAAAGTGGCAGTGATTACATTATTTTCCAAATAAACACACAGAATGCAAGTTATAACCCATCAGTGGTCAAGTCTGCCAACAGGTCTTAATAGGCAGGTGGCCCTGCCACACACTGTCGGGAAGTCCAGCATGAACTGACAGGAATACGTGTGTGCAATGACTTGTTTACAATAGAGTTACATGACACAATATTGTATCATCAAAATTTTAATGCAGGAAAAACCTCCACAAATTTACAATAAATTATTTAAGATGTATCATTTAAAAAACATATTTTTTGAAATGATGCAAATTTCAAAAAACATTAAAGGGTTAAAGAAAGTCGATTTCCAGGGAGGCATTGAGTAATTTTTTTTTAAAGGGGGTGGTAGGTCAAATAAGTTTGGGAACCTCTGCTCTAAAGGCATGAAGATGTGGATCCTCAGGTGCCATCTGGTGAGAGACCATCCTTGAGGCTAAGGGACAGAAAAGAACAGTACTGTTTAGTGACTCCTTTTTTGGAGGGCAACTGGGTTAAGTGACTTGCCCAAGGTCACACGGCTAGTAAGTTAAATATGTGAGGCCGGATTTGAATTCAGCTCCTCCTGACTCTGGTGCTCTATTCAGGGTCTCTTTGCATTAGAATCTCTGGCTCACCTTGTCATTATTATCCATACATCGTGCCTGTGTGTAGACCTAATCAGAGGCTGTGGTTTATAGTTCGTTCCTTTCTTGGCATCTTGTTTCCTGTGAATTTGGGAGCTTTTCTACTGTTTTTCTTCCTTTGTTGTGGCTCATATTCAGAGGATTTTTCTGGTAGAGTCACACAAGTAATCTCTCTTCACCTTTTTTTCAATTTAAAACCCTTTTAATGACATTTGCAGACTCCATGCAAACATTTTACAGTAAGTGCACTCCATTCCTCTACCGTGGAGATACAAGGCTTCCAAGGTCTCCACTTTCTTGCCTGGCACTTCATAATCCTTAACAATGATTTCTAGATAACTCCTGACAATATCATTTGTGCTCAAATGAATCCCCAGACCTGGGAAGTCATAAAAACTGACAGATCTTGGGAGTTTCTCTGGCCTATCCTGGACTTGTGCCCTAGGAAGACAGCAGATCTTTCTATGCCATGATCATTCTTAGTTATCAGCTCCAGATAGTTGTCTTAAAAAGGAGTCACTGAGGGGTGGATAGAAAAAGATCTGAGGGTCTTGATGGATTTTACAAGCTTATTATGAGTTAACAGTGTGTGATATGGGAGCCAAAAAAGCTAATGTGATCTTAGGATGCATTTAAGGACAGGATGCATACAGGACTAGGGAGGTAAAGAATCCTTTTTTACTCGCCCTGTTCAGATCACGTCTGGAGTCCTTCATTCCACATTTTAGGAAGCACACTAATAAGCTGGAGGGTGTCCAAAAGATGGCCACCAGAACAAAAAAAGACTGGGATGGAGTGGAAAAGGAAAACACATTATCTGTCCTTCAAAGCTTTAAAAGGTGGCTCTATGGGAAAGGGATTATCAGCCTTATTTGGTGGCCCTGAAGGGCAAAATTAAGAGCAAGAGGTACAAAGGGTAGAGACTCAAATAGGAGTCTTGGTAAAACCTGGGTGACTCTCACTATTATGGATGAGATTTCCACTCAACTATGGACTGCCCTGGGCTGGGTTCTGTGGCTCCTGCAGAATATGCTAAGAAGCAGTGTCTTCTTAGTTTCTGGTTCTCTGCCTTGCCGCAACACCCAACAACCACCAGGCCCTTCATCAGCAGGAAGCCAGCCCTGCCTTCTGGACTCTCCCCATCATAACACTCACTCCCTGGGAGCAGAGACTATTGAATTCTTCTATTTATATCCTCCAAGCTCAGCTCAGAGCTTGGCTCAGAAGAAACACTTAACAAATGCTTTCTGACTGGTCCATTCCTTCATTCCCTGCCAGTCTCTCTTCTCTGCTCCTGTAAAAATGAGAGAGCCCCCAAACCCAGCATTTCTCCCCAGCTAGTGCACCTGGCCTGAAGGCTTCCAACACTCTTCTTTGTAGCTCCCTGCTTGAAACCATTGCAGCTCACGTCGACAGGCTGTTCTGGGACTGCGCTCCAACCTATGGCTGTAAGAAGACACAAATGGCCATGTCAAGGCTGCCCAGCACAGAGGCTGTACTGTGCTAAAGGAAGGAAGTATAGACGCGTGAATTAATGCTGACCCGAGGGAGGGAGGGGCAGGGTCCAATGAAATGATCCTGGATACCCATGGCACCAGACTGCTGAAGGTTCTATCAGCAGAGCACGAGCTCTGATAGATCCTCTCTGGCTACAAGGGCAGACCAGCTATGATGGGAGGGGCTCATCCTCAAGCTCAGGATGGATGGGTTTTTCAGCTACAGCAGGACTGCAGTAATATATTAGTGAAATAAGTACACCCAAAGAACCCAACATAGAACCTTGAACATTGCCAAGAATATAATGAGATCACACTGAAGAATACATATATTATCCTTTCTTAGGATTCTGGTGTAAAAATGAATTGGCTTTCTGTCAGAGTTGCTAATAGGTGAAAATCTGATTTTTGGTGAGAATAACGGTTCCCCTTGTGCTGTAAAGTATTAGATGGACTGGATAGGGAAGTCTTGTGGGAAGTTACTCCTGGATAAATTCCTCACTCTGGAAATTGGATCCCAGGGTGCCCCAGGGTATTGATGGGAGAAGGCCAGGTCACTTACCAGCCCCACAGGGAACAACTTTCCCTGGGCAGTTAGCTCTCTTTGCCTGAACTGCACAGCGGCTGTGTTCAAACAGCAAATTTGACTGAAACATTTTCAGTTCTTGTACTTGGAAGCCTCTGGGCAAACGGGACACATGCTGACACCTAGTTATGGGGAAAAAAATCTCATCACAGACCAGACAGGGCTCTGACACTCTGTCTCTCCCACCATCCCCTGCCCCAGATTTCCCAATGACTACGAACTGAAAGTCAGTTCCTTAAGAAATGGCCAGAAATCCTATCCACAGGATCAGACACATTCATTCCAGGTTTAGGAAACCGACACTTTGTCCTCTCCCTGCCCCTACCCTGGGGAGATGGCAGTGAGGTGGAATTTTGCTGGGGGTGTGGGTTTTTTTTTAAAGTGAGATCCCTAGTTTAACCTACTTGATTTGAATGTAACAGGTGCAGAGAAAGGCTCCCCTTGGACTCTGAGTGGACTTACATAGAAAACAACATTCCCAGGTAAAGGCCGGAATCAAAGGATGGCTTCCTACACAAAAGTACAATTTCACTTTATCTTGTGTCTTCCCATGAATAGAGTACCGGCCCTGGAGTCAGGAGGACCTGAGTTCAAGTCCGGCCTCAGACATTTAACACAAAAAAACTAGCCATGTGACCTTGGGCAAGTCACTTAACCCCAACTGCCCTCCAAAAAGCAAAATAAAATAAAATTCTAAAATAAATAAATAAATAAATAAATATGCCTCAGAGAGAATGATGATGACAACCACAAGCCTTCAGAACCAATTCTATGCTTATGGGGGTTAAAGTGCACCCCTGTCTTCTATCCATCAGACCTGTGGATTCTGTGGCAGTGCTATGGAAACCGTGCTGTCAGAACTGAGTTGCACCTGAGCTTGCCACTGAGAGACAGAACAGCACAGGAGAAAGATCAATGAATTGTGAGTTTACAGAAGCACATATGTAGTACCGTGTTTCCCCGATAAGAAGACCTATCCTGAAAATAAGCCCTCCCCTTACTGTGTAAGATTCCTCTAAAATAAGCCCTCCCCCCAAAATAAGCCCTATAGAGATTGCTACCATCCCCTCCCCGCCCCGTGAAACGCACACCACGCTCCGAGCTGCATCCAATCACAGCTGCAGCAGTGAGCGCGTCATCCAGTTCTTCCCCAGTGATTTGCTTATTGAATAAAGGTACATTTTTTTGTTCACATTTACCTGTTTATTAAAATTGCTGTCAATGTTCATTAAAATAAGCCCTCCCCTGAAAATAAGCCCTCTGGTGTTTTTCTGTCCAAAAAAATTAATAAGACAGTGTCTTATTATCGGGGAAACACGGTATTAGAAAATGGGTTTGAGTCTTAGCTCCATCATTAACTATTAGGATGATTTTGGGTAAGTCACAACCTCTCTGAACATCTATACAATAGAGATAATAATGCAGACACTATCTGCTTCACAGGTTTGTTGTTAGAACCAAAAACGATAAGGTCAAGTGTTGTGTGTAACTGGTATTGAAAGGTAAACTTCCCTAACATACGCATTCACAGAGACACTGTTCTCAGGCAAACATGAGGACAGCACCTGGCAGCCATCTTCTCACCTGTCAATTACAGCTCTCTTCATGGCCTCAGGACTGTACGGACACTTCCCAGTGACCACAGCTGCTAGGTAGATGGGCTTCTCTAGGAAGTGCATCAGCAGGGCACCCTGGCACCCAAGCACATTCCACCTTGCTAGCTTATCACTACAGGACATAGAGCAGGTCTGGTCTCCTCGGCCTGGCTTCACTCGGAGCAATCCCACCTGGTGATATGCGACACCGGGCTTCTGAGTATCTCCAGCTTCCCCTGGCACACATTTGGCTCCTGTTCTATAAATATCCACTACTTTAGCACCAGCTGGGATAGTCCCTTTCGCAGCTGCTGGTCCATTTGCTGGAGGGCTGGAATTGTTGGAATCTGGGGGTATTTGTAAGCTTCCTTCTTTCCCAGTAGAGTAATGCATGATTATATCACTGGGGATCTCCCTGAGAAGATCCCCGGGTTCTGTCCTCATCCTCTTAGTTATAAGGTGGGCAGGGATTTCTTCACATTTCCTTTTATTTTCTAGTACCTCTGCTGACTGGCTGACTGGAGCACAAGGCTGATCTTCAGGCTCAAGCATTGGGATGATGGAGGCATCCCCACCTGCAAGAGAAAATATTATCTAAAACAAAAATTACTTTTACAATCCCTACTACCTGAGAGGAGATTAGTGACATTCTGGCCACTTTATAGTCCCAGAAATGATGCCAAGAAAACCAAAGCTCAGTAAAGAATGATGATAACCAACTATGAGCACAACCTCTTAAATATCAGTGTATTTCTATATTGCCTTCCTAAAGAAACCTGAAATGAGTTCACACACTTCTAATCCTCACAACCTACCTATGAGCTGGACAAGGGATAGGGACATAATAACAAGGCAGAGAACACAAATGCTTCAGGTGAAAAGTCACTCCATTAGCATCCCTATCTCCTGACTCCCATGCTTCATGCTCTCTCTGGATATTTAAAGGGACACTCTGGCTTGTAATGTTGTACCTGAACCCTGAATCGATACTCAGTGAAGGGTTGGTTTTGAGCCTTCCCACCCAAGCTATGACTATATTAAACTCTTGTTATGAATAGTTGTTTTTACATTTGCTTAAATTTCTCCCAGTATCCCCTTCTCCTCCTCCATGAAAGCAATCTCAAAACAAACAATTTTTTTTAAAGAAAAGAAAGAGAAAATCAAACCATATGTTGAACAAGTCTGAAAACATGTGAAGTGTTTCACCTGTGGATCTCCTACCTCTCCAAAGGTGCTGCCCAAGTAATCCTTAAAATTTAGTGTCTCTATTCCAGATAAAGAAAATCCAATGCCAGATTGGAAAGTTTGTTCCCTATTAACCAGCTCCAATCTGCCCTCAATTATACTGCTTCTTCAGTATATGCTTCAGGGATCTACAAAGACTATTGGTCATATGTGATAGATAAAATGCCATCAGAACATTTTTCAGTCTTTGGCTGTTATCAAAAGCTGCTTAAAATAACAAGTTTGGCAGGTGACATTCATCTAACACCACTTGGTTTATGAAGACTTTACATGTTTTATTTTGTTTCATTCTCAAAAGCAGCCCTGTGAGGGAGACTGAGGACACTAATCTCACAGTGGGAATGTGACCTGTCCAGAGTCAAACATGGATGCAGGTGTGGGCACTTGACAAGGTCTTTCTGGTTCTCCAATGTATTTCTTCACTACACATAACGGTGAGTCATCTTCTAGACTAGAGCTTGAAAGTCTTCTGTTTACAGGAGTCTCTCTTACAATGGCTACATTTCAGGTCATTGCTTGAAATGAACAAATCTGTGGTGGAAAAGAATACATGAATTTGATTCAGAGGACCTGGGTTCAAGTCCCGGCTTGAACTACTTGAATCAGCTCTATTACTTACTAGCTGTAGCAACATGAGCAAGTCCTTCACTTCTGGGAGCCTTGGTTTCCCCATTTGTAAAGTATGGTATTTCTGATCTTTCTATTTGTGATGACCAGACAAGAGAAGGAATCTGAAGACTTTTATAACTATTGAGCTAGTATTAAAATAGCTTTTATTCTTTATGATCTTTTTTCTTAAGGAAATGAGTATTTTCTTTCTGAATCTTGCAATGGTTATAGTTTTCCATAATCCTACTAAGGTAGTGACAATACTGCCTAAATAAACACTAATAACAACACTGACATTAGACAGATACAACCACATTGGTGGGAAGATAAATGTAGAGACACTGGCTTAGGGATGCTGTAAAAGGTACAATAATATTGTAGCTTTTATTAACTCAGAAATCAATGGAAAAGACATACATCCCTAAGACAAGAAAATGGGGACTATAATAGACACAAAGGCTCAATTATACTCACATGGAGTGTGGCTAGAAAAAAACACAAAATGCAAGTCTGGTTTGAGTTTCCACATCCCTGTCTTGGTTCCTGGCATAAAGATGCTGTCCTGTTGCAGGCTGACTGCAGCCCTAAGTTGATGGAACAGGTACCTGCCGGGTAACAAGTATTAGCATAAATGAGTCACTGGCAACTGGAATCCCTCTGGATTGGAAGAATATGGCTGGGTACTCCGGCAGGAAGGAGCTGCTACCCAGAAGTAGTGAACTCAGAACAGTGGTCAGGTATAAAAGGACAATCCAAGCTGCCCTTTTATCTCCAAACCTCTCCCACCTCAACAGTAAAAGTGACTGATTTCTTTTAGAACACTGGTCCTTACTGTATACCCACCATTATCTGTGGCACCAGGGCAATTACTGGGAAGTTTCTCTCTATGCAGAGCCTAGTCTAACTTAGCTTTTAATGCTAGACAGATATAATATGGTAATGGAAACTCTTAAGTTAATTCAGGGCCCAGTGCCAAAGAACTCTCAACTTCACTTAAGCTAACAGTATTGAGAACACTGAAACACAGTGGGACAAGCAATATTATTCAAGAAGTGAAGCCTCCATGATTGAGTCAGGTTTGGTCATTGCAGAAGTTACTTAAAAAAACACACCAGGTAGGTAGGAATCAATGAATAAGCCTTTATTAAGCACTTACTATGTGCCAGGCATAGTAAGATAACAAAGAAAAAGTAAAAAGCTGTTTACTTCTTGTAATGGGGGATTAAATGTATCTAAATGAGGCCAGAGAATATAGAGAGTAGAGGCAAGGGAATAGTGGGAGCTCACGGGAATGTGTTAGAACAATCATATTGTTATTGTATCTAGTGAGGAAAGAAAAAGAGGAGCTAGAACTTTTTTTGTCTTTGGGGGTATGTGTGTGATGACAATCAGGGCTGTGCCTTGCTTAGGGTCACACAGCTAGTAAATGTCTGAGGTCAAATTTGAACTCAGGTCCTCCTGACTCCAGGGCTGGTGCTCTATCCACACACCACCCTGCTGCTTCAAGGAGCTATAATTCTAAGCAGCAACTTGATTTAGGGCAGGAATTATTTTTTCCTTTTTTTTTTTTTTGGAGGGGGGAAGGCAGGGTAATTGGGGTTAAGTGACTTGCCCAAGGTTACATGGCTAGTAAGTGTTAAGTGTCTGAAGTCGGATTTGAACTCAGGTCCTCCTGACTCCAGGGCTGGTGGCTCTATTCACTGCACCACTGAGCCACCCCCAGAGTAGGGATTCTTAATATTTTTGTGTGTATCACAGACCCCTTGGGTAGTCTGGAAAATATGATGGACCCCTTTACTCAGAATCATGTTTCTTCGAAAATTTTTAATTGTAGGAAATGCTAAATTTCAGTTAAAGGTTGATGAAGATAAATAAAGCTATCATCTTTTTACCATCCATGTTCACAGATCCCCTGAAATCTATTTACTGACTCTTAGGGGGTCCGTGGACTCCAGGGTAGTATTCTTAAGAACTCCCAGTTGGTGGTATGGGAAAACCCACACCACTGGTAAGTTTGCTGAGCAAGAATTTTCCTTAAAACTTTTCTAGATCTAAGGAATGTGGAAGAAGGCATTAAAATCCTTTTAAGAAGAATTTCTAATACTTCACCTCTGGAAACTCCTCTTGGCTATAACCTCAGCATGACTGTCATTAAGGATGTCTCCTGTGGCAAAAAAAAGAAAACCTGTGAAATCATATGGAACTTGAGGAGGGCTCTCCCCCACCTCCAAGTGCCCCAATGACTTTTCTGCCTTTATCCCCAGAAATGGAGAGATTCTTCCACTACCACTTTGAACAAACCATGCTAACTTTATTAATACTTCATAACCACTCACAATGATACATTAACAGCAAATCTTTAACCTGGAGGGCTCAGTCTCTAATCTGTAGCACACTGGATGATACTTTTGCTTACAATAAGCTCATGTCTAGGGACTAAGAATGTTTTCCTACCTGCAACGAGGGTGGCTGACCCAGGGGGGTGAGGCTTTCTTCAGCAACCTAACATACCCATGGCTGCCCACTGCCTCTGGTGTGCCCATTGTCCTATCAGCAAAAACAGCTTTCTTTTAACCACTGTAACCGGGAATGGCCCTGATGCCTGCTGTTCCATGTGTGGCGGTGAGAGCCTCACAGGCATAGGAGCAGACTTAGAAGAACTAAGGTTAAAGACAAGCTTAACAGCTGATATACCCAGGGAAATTTCCACACTGATGCCCCTTCAATCTGTCTGAATTCTGGTTGTTTTCCCTGAAATAGAGAAGTATAAAAAAGCTATAAAGCTAAATTTTCCTCATTCCATTAGACTGTCAGACACAAGGCAAAATTGATGAGAGGAAATCTTTGGTGTAAATATGTAAATATCAGAGGTATCATTTGTTTAAAAAAAACCTCCCCTTCTGAAATTATAGTGTTTTCATTAAGTGGCTTTTCATCCCTTTTTGTGCTTAAACAATAATTAGGCACTGGATACCCATCTAACTTCAGCTGGCAATTGCCCCATCTCTTGCTAGGAACATAAAAGGAAGAGAGCTCAGCATGGACACTAGTTTCAAAGGTGTCAGAATCTACAGCTCCCACCCCTGCTTACCACTTTTTCTCATTTTGGACAGGCCAATGCATTTCGTTCCTGTTCCCATGGAGACAACTTCCTTAGTTACTGGGAAAAACAAATTATCAAATGAGTTCCCATTATCTAAATGTTCCCCAGGTTTAATGAGTCAGGTCACTTAGCAGCTTATTGCCAAGAAAAGATTCCTGTAATTAACAGCACATCTGGTACAAACCATCCACCTTGATCCTGGGAAAGGCAAGGGGGTTGTCACTTATCCCAGAGCATTGTGAGACTTAATGGCTGAGTTGGAAGATCTTGGTGAGTAATCCCTTATTCCTTAGTCAAAGGGCCAAACTCGAAGACCTGGAGGGCTACATGTGTCTTCATGGCTGAAGGTTTCCCCACCCCTGCCCTACTCCAATCTATTCATTTTGCAGATGGAGAATCTGAGGCCCCAGAAAATTAAATACTTGCCCACAGAAAAACTTACAATCAGTAGCGAAGTGTAGTACCAGAACCCAGGTCTCCTAATCTCCTTCCCAGGATTCATTCTAGAACTTTATCCCAACTCCTCAGTCCAATGAGGGGACAAACATTTGGGGATTACAAGCCACATGATAATTTTGCTTATAAGACTATTGCATGCTGGCATTCTTACACAGTTGCAATTTAAAGTCTTGTCAGAACTGATCCTGTATTTACTTATCATCCTATATTTACTTATCAATAACACTGAGTCCTCCTAGGAGAATAGAAGCAAGCTCCTTGAAGGCAGGAGGAGCTGCCTCACTTTTAGCTCTGAATTCTCAGTGTCTGGCACATAGTTACATCCTATATTTATGGCTTGTCAGGTGTTCTGGAAGACGACAAAAAGTTTCACCTGGTAAGGATTTGTCACTGGGGTCACAAGAGCCTTCTGCTGCAGAATTCACCTTAACCACAGCTGCCAGCAAGGTCCATTCTCGATCTGGCTCAGGCTTTCCCTGCTTGGGCAGCCTAGTGCTATAGTGAGTATAGCACAGATAGGCAATTTCATCAGCAGTCCACATGATCTGAGCAGAAGCCCTGACATCAGTCTGGATCAGATCTGATAGGTCATTCTGGAAAATGGAAAGTAGAGATAAAAGGAGTAAGGGACTTCCATTAGCAATTTGTGCAGTCAGCTCTGACCAAAACAATCTTCCTTTTCTGTCACACTGTACTTACATACATGGATCTTGGTAATGTACATCAGAGGGGTCAAACACAAGATTCCCCACAATGCTCCCACAGCAGACAAATCAGATTAAAATGTAACTGGGACATAGCTAACAAAATAAATAAAAATATAATAAAACTTTGATTATGTAAATATGTGGTTTCTGAAGTCAATATGCAGCCCCAGGGTATGCTCAGGCATGGTTTAAAGATTTTCTATTTGAGTTTGACACCACAGATACCATTATCCCACTATCCTACTGGTAGTAGGAATAGCAGGTTTGTGAGACAGTGGGATTCTTGTACCTTGGTCATTAACTCACATTTATTTTTTGATTTTTGGAAGGCAATTGGGATTAAGTGACTTGCCCAAAGTCACAAGGCTAGTGTGTTAGGTGTCTGAGGCTGGATTTGAACTCAAGTCCTCCTGACTCCAGGGCCAATGCTCTATTCACTGCACCACCTACCTGCCCCTAACTCACATTTATTTTGATATCAATTTTCAGTTTACAAAATGTTTTCTTCATAGATAGGCATAGATTAGATAATATATCAAACATATCAATATTATCAATTGATATCAACAATATCCATCAATTAGATAATATATCAAACATAAATATCCCTGTTTTACAGATGAAGAAATGGGCTCAGAGATTGTGACCTTTGCTCCTTCTTCAGCATTGTCAACAAAAGAGCAACCTAAAGGGCTCACCATCTACATCACAGGGGGGTTGTAAGGCTCTATTTCACTATTATCACTAAAGCACTATTTCACTGATAGCTTAAGGATATTATTTTTCAAAATTGGTGCCTCCTAAGTTTTTGGGGCAAAGGGAAGCAGTAGGGCAGGCCAAAACTAGCAACTTCACCAATTAATTGTGGTGCTACATACCCTGACTAGTTATGATAAGAAGCAACATACATCCATCTCTAAGAAAATTACATGGTGTAGCATCTAACAGCTGTGTCCCAGGGATACAATATAGGAAGGGATCCCTGAATTTTAATAAGTCTCTGTAGAATTAGATTCAGAAGCTAAGGTAATGTGCTTTATTCCAGAGAACCATGTATTACCATCCTCCAGGCTTCTATTTCTGGAGTTGTGGTGCGCAATAGACATTTGTGAATACCACTCAATTCAATTAAACAAACATTGCCTACCACCTATAGAACAGACCTCAAGAAGAAAGACAAGAAGATAATCTGGGTGACCAGGGCTCAAGCAACTCCTTAAAGACTAGATTTCAGAGGCGTAACTGATATGCATGGATGGAGAAAGGCTGCCTGTTCATCTCTACAACCCAATGAAAAGCACACTTTCAGATCCAAATCAAAATCTGTACAATCCCAACTAAAATCTCACCTTTTACAGGAAGCCTTCCCTACTAACCCCTCATGATAGTTCCAGTGCTTTCCCTTATTTCCTGCATATATACACTTTGTATATATTTGTTTGCATCTTGTCTCCCCCACTTAAATTGTAAGCTCCTTGACGTTAGAGATTGTCTTTTGTCTTTCTGCATCTCTTGATTAGCACAGTGCCTGGCACGTGGTAGGGGCATAATAAATATTTGATCGATTGATCAAGCCTCTCTATCAGGCAACTGTGCTAGGGACTAGATAAAGATGAAAAACAATGCCATCTCTGCCCTTAAAGGAGTTTGCAATGTAATGGGGATACAAGGCATATATACAGGTATGTTATAAAGTACAATTGGGATAACCCTTTCACCCAGCAAAACCACTACTAGGTCTGTATCCTAAAGGAATCAAAGAAAATGGAAAAGGACATATTTGTACAATGATATTTATAGCAGCTCTTTTTGTGGTGGCAAAGAACTGGAAACTGAGGGGGATACCCATCAAGTGGCGAATGGTCGACTGTGTTGTCGTATATGATCGTGATGGAATACTAGTGTGCTTTAAAAGAAACGATGAGGATCGTTTTGGAAAAACCTGGGTCACCCAGAACAAGGAAAATCTCTGAAAACGTTTTCTCACTCCACACACACACACACACACACATCCTGTCATTTGAGTTTAGGGATACGTTTCTTATACCCATTTTACAGACGGGAAAACTGATTTGCACCCATTTCTTCCGGGCTTCAAGTCAGCAAAACTATCCCCTAAGCAACGAGCCAAGCCTGGAAAGGGCTTTAGGCCGAGAGTCGGCTGTTTCCAAGCGGGCCCTTGAGCGGTCCCTGGGCCCGATCCCCTTTTCTATACGGCCCTGCGCCGGAGCCCCCCGCTGAGCAGGGGGAGGAGAGGAGCTCGGTCTAGGCACGCCCGCGGAGAGCGTGAGGCCGCCTCGGAGGGCAAGGGCTGGGCCGGGTCACCCGGGCTCCTCGGCGGCTCCCGCGACCTCGCGACCCTACGCGAGCGGCCCCGGGCCGGTCCCAGCACCGGTCCTGCCCCTCCTCGCCTCCCGAGCCCAAGCCCGAGCCACCCCGACTCTGCTCACCCTCTGACCCGCAGGCCCCGGCTCCAGAACTGCGGGAAGTCAGCTGACTGCAGCGGACGTGACGTCAGGAAGCCTGAAGGGGCGAGCGCCGGGCTACGTAGTATCCGTAGTACTACGGCGGTACGAGACGTGCTCGGGTCCTGCGCCGCCGGGTGACGTGCCAAGACGGATGCGCATGCGCACAGGGGCGGCTGGTATCTGGATGACGAAATGCCCCGGCAATCGCTTCGGACGCATTTTCAGCCTAAGGCTGGATAAGGTGCTTTAGTTCGTAGGACACCCGGAGGTTTAATCTGCGTAAAACGTTAGCTAGTAGAGCAGTGTTTCGCATGACTTCACATGTACAATAGGAATTACACTGCTTGCCTTCTCAGTGGGCGGGGGAGGAGCCGAAAGGAATTTGGAACGCACAAAGAGTTTAATCTTTTATGCAGAAGTTTAATCTGCATTAACATTTTCTCCCATCGCTTTTTTTGAGCAGGTCAATTGTGAAGTGACTTGCCCAAGGTCACACGGCTGGTGAGTATTGTGTCTGAGGTCGGATTTGAACTCAGGTCCGCCCGACTCCAGGACCAGTGCTCTATTCAGTGTGCCACTTAGTCGCCCCCCATCACTTTCCCAAGCCTAGGAATCAACAGAACAATCAATCACGCCCTGATTTGGAGGCTCTAGATAGCACAAGTAATCCGGCCCATTTTCAGCCTCAGTTTCTCCATCTGTAAATGACTGATCTAGATGCCATCTACGGTCACTTCCAGCTACAAGTGCTAGGCTCACTTCAGCCCGTCCCTAGAATTTCTTAAAAGGTGACATCGTCTACAAGGACAGGCCTGCTAATGTCACTCCGCTCCCGCACAACATCCACATTTATCCCCTCTGTTGGGATAATATCAAATGCCCTTCCCAACTCGACTCCAGCCCGTTTTACTTATGCTTGTTGCATAGAGCTTGATTCATACAGGCCAGTCTCCCGTGCACTTGACTAGCCGATCCCTGGAACTATCTCTCTTCACCTCCCCCTTGGAATCATCAGCTTCCTCTGAGGACCATCTGCAGCCCAACCTCCCCCCTTTCCCTGCACCCACAGGAATCTGATGATTCACATGTGTCTGGGTTGGGACTGTCTGACTCTGGTCTGTCCCTGGCCTCTGGTACCTCAGAGGTTAGCGGAATGAAATGGGAAATACAAAGAAATGTAATATGAAAGCTGGGAAGACCCAAAAGAATGCCCTCCACAGCAGGGGTGGTCATGGCCTGGGCTTGAGGAGGAGGGGGCCGTTCTATTGCAAGGCAGGGCCAATTGTTGGCAACCTCTCCCCATGCTGTTGGGTCTGCCTTCTTTTACAGAGGAGTCCTTTAGAGGCTTCTATTCTCCAGACTCAGCCCTGCCACTTCTTCCTACATCTGTTTCACAGCTCATTGGGTGACATGGATGCAAGGCCTGTACTTAATCCCCTTCTCAGGCTTCTCCTCAGCTCTTCAGTTTTCTTATCCCAGGGAGCTAAGGACTAAAAACTGCTCCAGATGTGGTCTGACAAGGTTAGAGGGACTTATACCTCACCATGTATACTGTGCTGACTCGTATTGAGTTTATCTCTAAAATCCCCAACTTATTCAGGAAATTTGAAACTGACCTTTGGACTCCAAGTGACCTAATGAATTTAATTTTAGATGCAGCCCCTGCTCCAGCAGGTCAAGATCTTTCCACTGGGTCTTTGTCATCCAGTGTTTGCAAATTTGATGAGCCTGCCAGCTCAGCCTTTATCCAAATCAATTATAAAAATGTTCAACAGCTTAAAGTTCATGCCCTCAAGGAACAGTAAAGAAATATCAGAATACCAAGTAGAAAGGGCCCTGAAGAAGGTTCTAAGAAAATTTCAAATGGTAATCTATGTCTTCCCTCCATCTCCTCAGAACCGTGACCCCTTGCTAAATTCCTGAAACCTAATGTCTGGTTACCACCCTTCTACCAAAACAACTTGAGAGATCTTTAGAGGGATCTAAGAAAAAAGCAATAACTGCATTATGGCTGTAGCCCCTTATTTAAAGAAAGAAGTATATTCTTGGGCTTCTTTGGTTCCAAGGCCACAGGGATTCATCTGAATTTTGCTTTCCACAGAAACCATTTTCTAGAGCCAATGAGCCTCACCTAGCCTGAGTCCTATTTACCCTGGCCAAAAAAAAAAGGTTAGAAACCCATTCCAAAGTGAAAGACACAAATATTAATCTGGATGAACTGGTGGTATTCCAAGACTTAAGAAATAAGTGAAGTAGGGGCGGCCAGGTGGCTCAGTGAGTAAGAGTGCTGGCCCCAGAGTCGGGATCATTCCGACCTCAGATACTTCACACCCACACAAAATAACTGGCCGTGTAACCTTGAGCAAGTTATTTAACCCCAATTGCTTAGGGGCGGCCAGGTGGCAGTGAGTAAGAGCACCAGCCCCAGAGTTGGAAGACCTGGGATCGGTTCAGGCCTCAGATACTTGGCACCGACACAAAATTAACTGGCCATGTAACCTTGAGCAAGTTACTTAACCACAATTGCTTAAAAACAAACAAACAAAAAAGAAATAAGTGAAGTAAAGCAGTTAAAGAGAAAAATGGTTTATTTGGTGGTGAGTAGAAAGCGCTCCTGACTGCACTGCCCTTGGCTGGAGACATCCGTAGGACTGAGCTCCAGTCATTGATACCAGTCCTGCTGTCCCTGAATCCCTTGTCTCTATCAGAAAAGGCTGGACTCCTCTTCTCTAGCAGGAGGCAGCAGCCACTGTGCCTTCAGGCAGACCAACATGTGATGGATTCTCCTTCTTCTCTTCAGGTTTCATGGCAGGAAAGAGAAGGACCTCCTGGAGAGAAAAACATGTCAATTGAGGCCTGAACCTCCCAGTGAATGCTCCTGCTAACACTACCCCTGCCCCAGCCCTCTGTCAGGAGGCAGGTGCCTAGTACACAGATCTGGCAAGGAGAAGAAAGCAGCTGGCTCCTTTTCCCCTTTTATCCTAACTAGAGACCAACCCCATCACAAAGAAGAAGCACATGGCTGCCTCTCCTTGCTGGATTTTCATTTTATCTTTCTATAACTAGGGACACATTTAGGTTGGTTTGTTTATGCTTCAAGTTAAACTTGCTTTGGGATCACTATGTCTTAAGGGCCTGTAGCCATTTACCTTAATGTTGTTAGAGTCTGTAAGAAACATAGTGAGTCTGTCGATGCCCATTCCCCAGCCAGCCGTTGGTGGGAGACCATACTCCAGGGCAGTACAGAAATTGTCATCAATGACCATGGCTTCATCATCACCTGCAGCCTTGGCCTGGAGGAGGAAGAAAGGGACATGAGGGCATGCTGAACACCTGTAGTGACTGGATGCCTGGAGTCCAGCGATTGTTTCCTATCCTTTTAGGGAACTCACAGCAACAAAACTGCACTGTAGATTAAACTCTACACCCTGCAGATGATGCCAGGTTCCCTTCTAGAAGAGGATAAAGCAAACTGCACGTGTGGAAGAAAGCCACCTCAGCACAAATGCAATTCTCAGTAAAATAAAACTGTACCCACTACTCAGAGAGCACAGATCTGAGTCCAGCTACATAGATGGGCCACCCCGCTTCCAGATAAGTGTGTCAGGGTCTGTATTTCCAAGTGGGCTTCCCTTCAGAATGGCCTCAGTCCAGCCCTCTCCTTTTCACATAGGGTCACGGAGGGCACAAGATTGGAGCCCGTGTCTTCGGATTCTGTGTTTGGTGTTGCACAGTAATTTGTTTCACAAACCACGGGTCAGACTCCTGCTCAGCACCTCCCTGCTCATGCCCATTCATCCCCTACCTTGGCCTGTTCTTCAAAAAGCTGCCGCTGCCGCACAGGGTCGTTCAGCTCAGTGTAGGCGTTGCATATTTCCTTCTTCATCACAAAGAGCTCAAAGCGCTCCGTAAGGCCGTTTTTGGAGCGATGCCTGGACAACAGAAACCAAAGGATGGTGGTTAGGCAACTTGGAGTGCCAGCGGGTGGTTTACTTAAGAAGATCAGACAATCACAGATTTAGAGATAGAAAGGAAGGATCTCAGGGCTTCTCTAGTTCAGTTGCACCGCTCTCGATTTTCAGATCCAGTTTTCCCCCATGCTACAATGGGGCAAAGTCCATTAGTCATCTCACAATGGATACTTTAAACACTAGTAATAAGACACTTTCAAGGGTACAGACCAGAGCTCAGGTACGTGCAAAGACTAGGCGCTATGCCTTTCAGTAAACCCACAACACACAGTAAAGAGACACCCAAGATCTCCTCTCCCGGAGAGCCATGCTGTATCTTACCACTTGGCCAGGGGGCTCATTATCTGTGGGTGGTCACAGATGAAGGTGGGGTTGACGCAGGTCACTTCCAGGAACTCACCTACAAGCTGAGCGATAAAGGACACAGTGGAGAGAACAAGTCTCAGCAATGCTTCCCTAGGCCCGATCCTACGTCCCCACCCAAAGGAAGGCCACAATACACTCCACATCTGGCTCATGTTTCTCCTGTCTATTTAGCTTGACTCTTCTGCAGATGTCTCAGCTGGACTCTCCTCACTGTGGGCTACTATCTTCACAGGGAGCAGAAGGAGCCATCCATCCCTGGATGAGAGGGACCAGGACCCCAAGGTCACGATCACTTACCTTGTCAAGCAGCCTTGCCGTAGTTCGGGGAGGGGGACACTCCACACCTCTCTCCACACAGATGTCATCAAGAATCTTACGAGTTTCTGTTATCCAAACACACAAAA
The DNA here is from genome assembly GCF_028583685.1 of Petaurus breviceps papuanus. Taxonomy (NCBI): domain Eukaryota; kingdom Metazoa; phylum Chordata; class Mammalia; order Diprotodontia; family Petauridae; genus Petaurus; species Petaurus breviceps. The sequence goes on from NW_027185786.1 coordinate 6,230,765, forward strand.
TTAGGGGGGAGCTCCCAAGTCCCTGGGGAGGAACTGTGTAAAGGACTAGGGCAGAGCTACAGGGATTTGTAAACCTTCAAGCATTACGTAAAATTGAGTTATTAGCAACGACTGTTTCTGATCCAATGGCTAAGGTCAAGGAGAAATATAAACTGGAGAATCGTCTTTACCTTCTGTTTCAAAAAGGCTGGTCTCGGGAAGCTTTGTGCCCAGAGCTTTCTCAAGCTCTTCTACCATGCTGATTCTGCGGAAGGGCGGTGTGAAGTCAATATGGTAGGCCTCTCCCTCTGGGCCATCTGGGTGATAGGTGACCTTGTGACTTCCTGTAATGTTCTTCACCATTCCTGAGAGAGAAACCTGCTCCTTAAAGAGGATCTGCCAACATCCCACACAGCCCTTCCCCCATGTGGTGCAGAGAGCACATGTCAAAGGCATGGTAGAGAGGGTACCTGAAATCATCTTCTCGGTGATGTCCATGAGATCATGGTAGTCTGCATATGCCATGTAGAACTCACAGGTTGTGAATTCAGGATTGTGAGTCAAATCAATTCCTTCATTCCTGAACTGGCGTCCAATTTCATAAACCCGGTCAATGCCACCAACTACCAGCATCTAGGCAGAGAAACCAGCCATGATCAAAGCAAGCTTTGGTAAGAGGACCTGCAAAATTTACTGGTAATCCTTAAAAGAAGAAACACAAACTATCAATAACCATGTGAAAAATTGTTCAAGATTCCTGTGTTAGCAAAGTAAAAAATGAAATAATTCTAAGATACTTTACACCCATTAATGCTGGGGAGAGCTGCAAGAACTGATGTAGAGCCAGTAAGGATAACTCAATTTATCCTCTAACAACTTGGAAAAAAAATATGCTGAAAAACTTTTAACTGCAATGCCAGGGGAGCAAAGATGATGCATAGGGCCCACCCATGGACAGAGACGGGAAGGATTAAATCTACAGAAAGAGATATATTTTTTCCACTTTTGTTTGACTCTGCATATTTGTTATAAAGGCTCTGGGTTCTTCCCCTTGGAGGTGGCAGGAAAAAAAAATGTATTTTAATTTTAAAAACTCCCAAGCTCAAGAGATATATAAATTTCTTATGTACCTTCCCACATGAAAAGAGTCTGTCAACAATCATTTTATTAAGCACTTACAATGTGACAGATACTGTGATAAATGTTGGTGATACAAAGAAAGGAAAAACATCGTTCCTGCCAAAAAGGAAATAACATTCTAAAGGAGGCAACATGCAAAAAACCATACATTCTCTATAAAGTATAAATGGAAGGTAATTTTAAAGGAAAGCTACCAGCAGTGTGTGTGAAGAGGTGGGGATGGACTAACAAAGACCTCTGGCAGAAGCTGGAATCTGGGTAGAGTCTTAAGGGAATTGAGGGAAGGGAGGAGACAGAGGAAAGGAGGGAGGGAGGGAGGAAGGGAGAGAAAGAGAAGAGAGGAAGAAAGAGAGAGAGAGAGAGAGAGAAAGAGAGAGAGAGAGAGAGTGTGTGCATGCAGGCAAAGCCTGCTGGGCATGGGGGACAACCAGTGAAAAGGCATAGATACAAGAGGAAAGAAAAATAGGGAGGGAGGTTTTTTGATTGAAAAAAAAAAAATTTAGTTTAAAAATTGAACAACAAAAAAGCATGGGGATGGAGTGTCATTTGGGAATAGCCAAGATGGCCAGTGGTGGCTGGGTCAGAGAGTAGAGTAAGCCACGGGAGTTTATTGAATGGAGATCTGAGGGAAGGCTACTGCAATAGTGTAGGCCCACGGTGACAGGGCCCTAACAGGGTGGCAACCATGCAGTGGAGAAAAGCAGATGTAAAGAAGAGAGGCTGTGAAAGTAGAAATGGTGAAGACTTGAAAGCAGATTGGCTCTGTGGAGCAAGTGCCAAGAAAGGAGCTGAAGGTCACACCCTGGGAAGAGGGTGATGCCCCAGCCATCACAAGAGAGGAGAGTTCTGTTTTAGCCTTGCTGAGCTTCCTACCATCAGGAAGAATACGTAGCAAACATGTATTACAAATATGTGGAGTGCTGAGGATCCCCAGCAGGTAGAAGAGAAGAGTGAACGAGGATTCTGGTAGAAAGGAGAATGTCTTTGAGGTCCTATTTCCAATCCTGAGGATGTTGTTTCCTCACACCCTTCCCTGTGGAATCACTTGTATGTCCTATTTTCCTGTTGCCAGGCCAATATGACTTCTCAATTAGCTATCTGCACATACAAACCCAGGGATTTCCTATCCCTTTCCTTCTCTAAGAGAAAGGATTTCTTCTCTTCTGACCTTGTGATAGAGCTCTGGGGCAATTCTCATATACAAGTTCATGTCCAGCTCATTGTGGTAGGTGATAAAGGGTTTGGCAACAGCACCACCTGGGATGACATTCATCATGGGTGTTTCTATCTAGAGAAAGAAAAATAGTCAGTTGTCAGTTAACTCAGAGACACTACAGATTATGTACATTTATTTCTAATTCTCAGTTAGACCATTAATCAAATGAGAATTACAGAGGCTAAAAATTTGGTTTACTAAGCCTGTGTGCCTATAATTTTTTATTAAAAAGATCAAAAATGTCACTAACATGACACCATGAAGACTTCCTTAATGTTGTAGAAGTGGGTCAAAGTCAAGAATGCTCCAACATTCCTGGTATTTATTTATTATTTCTTTTTAAAGTCTCGTAGCATTTATTTATTTATTTATTTTTTCCTTTTGGAGGGCAATTGGGGTTAAGTAACTTGCCCAAGGTTACACAGCTGTTTTTTTTGTGTGGGTGTTAAGTGTCTCAGGCCAGAACTGAACTTGGGTCCTCCTAACTCCAGGGCCGGCGCTTTACTCACTGTGCCACCTAGCCACACCCATTCCTGGTATTTATTCCCAGGATAGAGGAAACACTGTGGGGAAAGACCATCTCAACTGGGCTGAGCTTGAGCCATGTGTCCATGACCCTTTGCCTAAAGATCCTGTTTAAGTCACAAACTTTCCTCTTCGCTGCCAAGGGGTGGGCTCTTCAGTTCTAGCAAAAGCCCTGATCTATGTACAGCAAAATCCCAAGATTGTACTACATTCTGGGCTTGGAAATAGTGTGAATCAGCTAGGACTTCATGCTATCTAGAAAGGGTTAATCCTATATCAACTTCAAAAAAGCCTATACCAGCAACCAGCCCGGAGAATTACACCATTGTATCTGACCATGGGAATCTCCTGAGACCAACAAGACAGGAATACACAAGAAAGTCAGGCCAGGCCCTTTTTTAGTATGTCCACCAGTCACCTCCTCAAGCCAGCATTCCTGCTCCCTGTGTGAATGCTACTCTGGAAAGTCAGGTCCCGTCCTGGTACTTGGGGAATTGAGGAAACATGGGGGAACAAGGACACTGGCAGAGAAAGGACTCCCTCCAGCTGGAATTAGAGGTTACTGACATACAGCAATCCTCAGGAAGGAACAGGGAACAGCAGGGAAAGTACATATTAGGAACATCTTAATAAACACTCCTTGCTCACCTCCAGGAAGCCCAACTCATCTAGGAAGCTCCTTATGTAGGTGATTATCTTGGAGCGGGTGATGAACTTCTGTCTCACAAAGTCATTCAGGATCAAGTCTAGGTATCGCTGGCGATAACGTGTTTCCTTTAAGAAACAAACACAGTAGTTAGCAGCCATCGTATCCTGAAACATTAAATGCAGATGGGAGACCAAAGGCCTAAGATTGTGAACACCAAGAGGTGGTAAAGGAACAAATAAGTCCTAAAAAGGACTGGATTCAGAGAGAGGAGGCACTGGAAGCTCACCTTGTCTTTGAGGCCAAAATGAAGGTGCGGCAACATATGAAGACACGGTGACAGGAGAGTAATCTCATGGGGAATGATGCTCAGCTCCCCCTTCTTGGTCTTCCCTGGATTTCCCTGAACCCCAATAATGTCTCCCCGTCGAAGTTTGTTATTTATATGAAAAAATTCTTCTTCTGACTTATAATTCCTGAGGGGAAGGGACGTTCAATTCAGGACACAATGCCCGATTTCAAGGTGACCCATCTTCTCACCCTGGTCCCTCACTAAAATCCTAAACAAATGTAAGGTGGTTGGTTCCTTTTAGATTCTCAACCAAGTTGAGGGCAGCGTCCTTTTCCCATTTCCCTCCCAGAGCCACAAGTCCCTCCCTCCCACCATAATTTGCTGTTCTTTTCCATCAATAAATCCTAGTTAACTGATCGACTTGAACTCTGCTTATCTACCCAGCCTCATCACACTATGCCTTCGATAACAGGGTTGGGAAAACAAGACCTACAGCACCTCTAACCCCCACATGGAATGGGCCAGCCCATGGAGGCCTTTCATACCTGGAATTGGCCATCACTTGTAGCTTGACTCCCTCTCCTCGAAGATCATAAAAGATGAGTTTTCCCCCAGAAGCTCGTTTTGCATGGATCCGGCCTACAGAGGAAAAAAAGCAGAAACAAGAGAATAATTTATACAATAACACAAATATTGTAAAGATAATCAACTTCAAAAGATTTAATAACTGATTAATACAATAATCAAACAAAATTCCAAAGTCTGACGATGAACATCTATCTCCAGAAAGAGAGCTGTTGGCCTCAGGGTAAAACCAAGGCATATTTTTTCTCTCTTTTTTTTGGACATAGCTAATGTGGGAATGTTTTACAAGACTATATGTATCTATAATGAATTTTGTTCTTCTTGCCTTATCAGTGGATGGTAAAAGGGAAAGGAGAAGAGAGGAGAGGATTCAAAACTGAAAATAAAATTAAAAAAAAGTAAATAGTAAGAGACTGGGGCAGCTAGGTGGTGCAGTGAATAGAGCACTGGCCCTGAAGTCAGGAGGATCTGGGTTCAAATCCAGCCCCAGATACTTGATACATGTACTGTGTGATGTTGGGCAAGTCATTTAACCCCAATTGTCTGGGCTTCCCCCCTCAAAAAAAAAAAAAAGTAAAAGACTTTCACTGGACAAGTCAGAAACCATTTTTGTTAAGTAGGATAATTAGCATTAACGAGTACCCTCCACACTTGTACCAAGGTTATAGCAAACAGCAGAATGAGCCCACTTCGAGGTCTTAGAGAAACTTTCTTCTAATTAAACTAAGAATCATATTAGTTCCTTTGATCCAGAAGCAACAGAATTCTAGTACTCCTACCCTCAGTTATAGAACACCAAATCCAAACATTTAACTCAGCTAATAAGTTTCATGTTTTTCATGAACCTAGAGTCATGAAGGGTGCTGGTCTTAATGACACAGATTACAGATGCCTTTATAGGTTAACACATTTCCACCCTTATCTCTTGTCCTGGTTTCCTCATTCACAGATCCGCTAAACATAACTGGATCCTTCAGGATTACCCTCTTTATTTGTGAAAGCTAGAAAACTGAACTGAACCAACAGACTGGAAGTATTTTTACAAAGGAAAAACCTCTTATTTCCCCCCAAACCACTTCATGGCCCACTGTAGAACTAGAGTTCAGGAGGGGTTATTGCCCAACAGGAGAGAATACATACCTGCCACTCTCACAGTGATGTCAGTCAAGTGGTCGCCTGGTTGTAAATGATTATACTGCTCAATGAAGTGAGTAAGTGAGATGTCCACGTGGAACTTGTGTGGGTAGGGGTCCTCTCCACTAATCTTCAGCTGCTGGATTGCCTGGCTTCGGATCTTGTAATATTGCTGTCATCAAAACATGAAAGACCAAGAGCACTTATTAAGCCCTTTCTAGGGTCAGGTCCTAGGAATATAAACAAAGGTAAAGGAGCCTCTCTGCTCTCAAGGAGCTCCCAGTCTGATGGGGGTGACAAATGTAAACAAAGCTACAGCAAAACCCTAGTGAGAAAGCACTGGCTTTGGGGGGGGACCACAAACTCATCTATGTTGTTCTTGATTTCTATGGTCACATCCTGCCATCTCTACACTTTTACTGTTTATTCTCAAGCATCATTACCTTAGAAATACTAAAAAAAAAAAAAAAAGACTTCAAATGGGATCTTCCCCTATATCTGAAGTTCAAGCCATTTGTTCACGTCTGTCCTGGCTGGCAGTTAGTTTTGGTTTACTTAATGACTGTTTGTAAATACAAAGGCCAACAGAAAAACTGCTCCTACTGGGAGAAAAATCTAGAATTTGAGAGATCACAGTCAAATATATTCAGATGATATCTTTTCACAATGGCTTAACAAAACCATTCTGGGACGTCACTTGAACCATACTTGGACATTTCATAGCATCTTCTATTTATGTCTTCCTATCACCATTCTCTATAGTTGATCAACCAACTGACAAAGAGTTAAAACTCACATTTGGGTCCAGGCTTTCCTCATCAGCAGGCACGCCATTGTCAACAGCATGATTGGTGGTGGGGGCTTGATTCAGCTGTTTCTCACTGAGCTCTTTATGCTTTGCCTCCTTCTCAGCCATTTTCTTCTCTGCCTTCAAACGTCTCTTCAGTTCACTGGGTAAAGGTAACGACAAATTTCAGTCTGGCCACTGCCTGGGGAAACCAGTGAGATCTTCTGGCTATGGACCTACTTCCCAGGCATCCTCACTCTAACTCTAACACCTGAAGAGTTACCAATCAACAACTTAGTCACTTAACCACTGAGTCTATACCAAACAAGAAATGGGGGTAGAGTGTTGAGAATATGGCCAAAATAAAATACTTAGTTCTCAGGACCTAATTCAAAACCTAACAGGAGAGCAAGGGAAAATAAATATGAGGGCTAAGTTTGATGCTCTCCCCTCAAATTTATTTTTCCTTAGTGATACCCCCTCCCAATTTTTCCAAGCCTGTAGATCCAGAAAGGAAAATTCTATGAACAAAGAGAAGCTGATTAGAGCACACAGCCCAAGAAAAAAAAAGACTGTCTCCCTGTCATCTTCAGAACAATGAAGGGATCTTGGCCTGCCAATCAGTCTGCTCACAGGGCAGAATCTATCCCTGTAACTGATAAACTCCAGAAGATGAAGCTCTTATTTAGGAGGTGACCTAGCTTGGATCATGGGAAAACCACACTGATTTACACATAAGCCCCTCACTCCTCTTTCCCTCATGCCTAAGAGGGCAGATGACCTTTTTTATATTTTATCTAGGAAAACGGAGGCTCCCTCTACTTCTCCTTTAGGATTACAGCTTCAGAGAGGGAAGGAGCCTCAGAGACCATCCATTCCAAGTCCCTCATTTTACAGATGAGGGAGCAGGCTGAGAGGTCACACAGCTACCAGCTGCCAGTGTAGGATGGAACCCAGGTCTTCTGAACTTCTGAAGTTTGGCATTTTAACAGCTGCATTTGGCTTTTTCATACTTCACAAGTCACCCTCAATAGCTTGCTCCTCTTTTGCTACTTTTTCCTTTACTTGTACGTTTGGTTTCCCCTTTCTCTTTCTTCTACTGATGGGAAGACATGACACTCACATAATTTAGATGAGTAGAGTCACCTTCAGGTGATATATATTCATATCACACAATCTTTCCAGTACAATGAAGGATCATTAGACTAGGTCTGACCATTTGTCCTTTCACTGGATTCCAAGGTCCCCTATCTAATCTAGGAATTCCATCTGCCCTGTAACTGAATCCTCCTTCCTCACCTGTTGTTTCTGCCAATTAGAATGTTATTTCCTTGAGAGTGGGGATTGCCTCATGTTTCTGGTTGTATCCTCAGCACTTAGCACAGCGTCAGCATTTACGGGTGTATTTTTTCCCTTTCATTAACTCCATCCCTTTTTCTTTTTCATAAGCTTGCCCCTTCAGTCATCACTTCTTCATAATCTTTGAATTCTCTTTAACCAATGGTTCCTTTCAATACCTACAAACATGCTCAGATTTCCCATCTTTAAACAATCTTTATTTAAAAAGAAATAACAAGAAGCCCCTTTATTTGATCCTACCATTCCATCAAGCCATCACCTGTATCTGTCCTCCATTTATCTTCCAAACTCCTAAAAGAGCTATCTCTGTTTGGTGCCTCCATTTCCTCATTTTGCCTTCTGTTCGCAAACCCTCATGATCTAAGTTCCAATCCCACCACTTAGATGAAACTCTTATAAGACTCCAAATGATCTCTTCACTACTAAATCCAATGCTTTCTGACTTTTCTGTAGCTTCTGACACCACTGACCACTTCCTATTCCTAAATACTTTCTATTACCAGCAGATCCAGACAATCTGGTTTCTGATCCCATTCCTCTTTCTTGGTCTCATAATCCTTGTCCCACCTCTTCCTGTGGTTGTATCCTAAGACTCTATCCTGGGCCCTTTTTTCTCTAGTCTCTAAAGCTGTTTTCTCAAAAGCTCCCATGGATTCAATGATCACATCTATGCAAATGATTCCCAAATCTACATATCTAGCCCTCCTATCTCTCATGAGAGGCAATCTAATTCACTAAAATGCCAGCTGGACATTTTAAGCTCAGTATGTACTAAATGGAACTCTTCATCTCCCCACAAAAAAATTTACCACTTTCCACATCTCTATTTCTGTTGAGGGCATAATCATCATGGCATCCAGATGGGACCTGAGAGGCCACCCAGACCACTCCCCTCATTTTAAATATGAGAACGAGACCAAGAACCAGGTCGCAAGGCAGCAAGTGACTCCAGACAACAGGAGCAGCCTCTGTACTACCCCATCATGCTGCCTCAGCTTCTCTCAGACACCTGCAAGCATTCTCTCCTTCTTGTCCTGACCCCTAAAGCCAGTTAAGCTGCCAAGTCTTGTGTTCTGCTGACCCAGCTCTCCCATCCTTCATAGCCACTGCCCTTGCTCAGGCCCTCATCGTCTCATTGGGCTCTTGGAACAACTTCCTACCTGGTCTCCCCTGCCTCCACTCTCTTCCCTGGGTAAATGGACATCCTTTAATCCCAGTCTGTCCATGTCAATCTCCTGATCAAGAAGTTTTCATGGCTCCCTACTCGCTGCCTCTGGTGCTGCCTTTGCCATCTGGTTCCATCTGTCTCCCCAGACAAACATCAGCGCATACTCTCCCTGTCCTGAGTCTGGGCCTCTGCATGACTTGCTGCCATAACTGGGATGCTGACTGTTCACTGCTGCCCTAGAAAAGCCCCAGCAGCCACCTCCTCCAGGAGGTGTGTCCTCATCTCAGTTGTTGGTGCCCCCCCTCCCCCCAGTGACATTGTATTTCCTCTGTATTTATGCTTATAAGTGTGGTTTTTCCCGCAGTAGAATATAAGCTCCTTAGTTTTTTCTTGTTTATGCCAGGCACCCAATAAAGGCTAAGAGAATTAAACCTTAAGGAAAAGTGAAAATTTCTCTGCAACATGTCATGCTGCCTTGATGTACCCAAGAGAAGCTTGAAGATCGTTTTTTTTTTTTTTAAATATGTGAGAGAACCCCATTCAGAGAATCAGAGAATGTTTGTTAGAGAGCTTCTGGTATAACTTCCACGTAAGTAAACTGAGGCCCAAAGTGACTGGCCCATTGTAACAAAGCTCACAAATGGCAGGACCAGGACTTCTCTAGACTCCAAGCCCAGGGCTCATTTTTATTGCCATGAAGCAATTCTTTGCCTTTGCTTAACAACTGTCAAGGTGGACATTTTATGAACACAAATTACTGGCTTTCCTCACAGTCCATTTCACACCACTGGCACCAGTGTTCCTTGGATTAAGATTAATTCCTACTCCTGAAGACTTCCACTATTGTTCAGCAAGAGGACTGGAAACCAAAAGACTGAGTACATGATCAACTGGATCCACTGCACCTGCTTAGTCAGTCAATGAGCACTTATTAAGGACCTTGATAAGTGCTCCCCCTAAAAAATCCCGCCCTCAAGGAGCTTACATTCCAATAGGGAAGAGTTGTAAATAACTAAACGTCTAGAAGATACCCACAGAACAGACAGAAGGCCTTCTCTGAGGGGAAGACACTGGCACATGGGAAGACTGGGAAAGGCCTCTTGCAGAAGTTGGTATTTCATCTAAGGCTTGAATAAAGGACAGGACTTGCCACCTTGACAGTTGTTAAGAAGCAAGAAAAAAGTCAGTAGTTTCAAAGGAAATAATGAAAAAAGCGGGAATAAAGGCAGCCTAGCAGCAGCACTAGATTAAAACTGTGATATGAAGTAGGAATGCTCAAAATTAGTCTTGCTACCCTGCTTTTCTGCTGGATTTCCTATAGGGAAATACCCATTTTAGTCGGATTTCTGAAGTTCAGAGTAAAAAAAAATGAAAAGTTTTTTGGTATTTGGTTAAAAAGAGATGTCAATCAGTGAAATACATTAAGTTATACAACATACCAAACACAGTAAACTAAACCTAATAGTTTAGTGGTTGATAAACTCAAAGACCTCAAATACTGAGATAAGGTCCTAGTCTTGGTAAAAAAACTGGAAAGTGGCTTGGCCTAAATTGGGTATAGAGTAACACCTGAGACTGCATGCCCAAATAAGCTCCAAATGGAGCTTTACTTCATTTCATTTACTTTAGTGGAGGAGTAAAGGGGAAGAGAGGAAAAATACTTGATAGTTGAAAAAAATTATTTATTTATTAGAGGTAGATCAGACTAGGTACATGACATACAACAGCAAACACAGCAGTATAGTGTTTGATGATCCCAAATACTACAGCTACTGGGGTCAAGACTCACTATTTTACAAAAACTGCTGGGAAACCTGGAAAGCAGTCAGGCAGAAATTAGGTGTGGATTAACAAAACTTTAAAACTGGACTAAGACTTTTCAGACATCCCATATATCAGGAATAGATTCAATTTATAAGAATAAGTGTCATTTCCCAATCCAGTGTGACACAGTATACCAAGATAAACTCCAAATGGCTCCATGACTTAGACATAAAAGGTTACATTGTTAGAGGAAAAAGGAAGAATACATCTATCACAACTATGGAAAGGCATGGGAAGAGTTTATGCATGACCAATCAAGGGACACTGAGGGTCACAGAATTTAAAACAGATAATTTTGATTACATGAAATTTACAAGTCTTTGAACAAACAAAACCAATGTAGTTAATATTAGAAGGACAACTGGGGAAAAATCATTTGAGCAAGTTTCTCTGATAAAGGTCCTTAGCCAAGATATACAGTATGTCCCAAAAATCTTGATAAGGCTTAAATACTGAACAAAGACACCCTATACAAAGAACATTTAAATCTATAAAAAAAAACAAGAGCCATTGCCCAATAAAGAGTCAAAGGATGAGAACAGAAAGTTTTGAGAGGAAGAAATTGAAGCTATCAATAAACACATGAAAAAATGTTCCAAAACACTTAATAATTAGAGAAATGCAAATGTAAGAAATTCTAACATGTGGCCATCAGAAAGGCAAAGGTGACAATACAGGAAAATGACAGCTGTCTGAAGGGGGCCCACTCTAATCCCTGATTTTGGTTCAGCCATTCTGGAAAACAATGAGCAAGCACCTTGGTGCCCTGGGGGTTGGTGGCTGAGGAGCACCCCAGGTTCAACCTTCCAGGCTAAAACCACTCCAGAGGCTGGGAGAGGCTTTGGGGAGAAAATCAATTGTGCAGCATCCAAGATAGATGAACTCAAAAGCTGCCACTCATCACTAAAGGAAATTAATTCTGGAAGTTGCCCAGTTTTGTACTAGGCAAGTCATTTAACCTGTCTGCCTCCAATTCCTGAACTGCAAAATGGGGATAATAACTGAATCAACCTCCCAGGGTTGTTGTGAGGATTACATGATGTAACAACTATAAAGCACTTAGCCTGGTGCCTGGGTTGCAGAAGGCAATTAATAAATGTTTGTTTCCTTTCCTCCTTCCTGTGCACAAACCCTCTGATGCAGAACTACTATTGGGTCTATACCCCAAAAGAATCAAAGAAAAAGGAAAAGGTTCTGTGTGTGCAAAAACAACGGAACGAAGACAAATCAGGGACAATGTCTACGGAGCAATAAAGGAAAAAGAAACCCCCTTCCTCTGTCAGAAAAGCCTTGCCCTAGTGAAAGAGTGGTAGTCACACAACCACAACTTCTCCGACCCCACTCTTCTCAGCAGGTATGGCACCCAGGCCCCCTAATGAACTATCACATTTGTGGCAAAATACCCCACCACTAACAGCAATCAGAAGCTGGATCAGGAGGGACATCCTAACAACATATAAATGAAGAGGACCTTTCTGATGTCAAGAGAAGGCTCTTATTGCCCCTTGTTCCCCAGGAGACTGTAATTAACATGAGTTTTCTTCCCATTTTGGCTCATTTGGGAGTCCAAATTTGGTAAATCATTCAACAAGTTTTTTTATTAATTGCCAATTGTCTGTCAGGCATAGAGCAATCAGCTCACACAGTTCAACAGCAAAGCTCAAGGTGAGAAATTCTGAGTAACTGATTTTTTTCCTCCCTCAATCATATGGCAAAGAAAAACCCCTCAATACACAGGTCCAGTAGTTTTTGAAGTTCCATAAAATGCTGTTTCTTTTGTGATGTGAAATCCCTTAGAGAAAAAAGGCAAGGTGGAGAGAAATGAGAAATGAACATTTTTCACTTTAATTATCAATTTCACTCTGTGTACCATAACTGAGGCTAAACTAAAAGCCTTCCTCTAGATCTTTGGTCCTGAAATGAAATGAAAAAGCATTTGTTTATTAAGACTTTACTATGGGCCAAGTACTGAGCTACATGCTGGGGGAATGAAAGACAGTTCCTCTCTCAAGGAGCTGGCAGTCTCATTGGGGAAGACAACATATGTAGAAGAGCTATGTAGAAAGGCCCAAAGGTCCTTAGGGCTCAAGGATGAGGTTGATGACAAGGTGCATCAGTCCTCAGCAAGCAACTATGTTGCTACCTGTCACAATTTAGGAATGAGGGAAGGTTTCTAAAAAGTCCAAGAGGAAAGGGAAGTCTGGGTTCTCCTTGGGAGGAGTTGAGGGCTCAGCGTCTCATCCGGAATGGAAAGTTGATAGAAAGTAGGAAAATGTGAGGGGGAGGAGATAACTGAGTCCTGGTGGGCACCAATTCCCATTGGGCCCTCCAGTGATCCCTGAATGGAGTCTGGGGCTGCTTGCCAGTGCAGGGAAGATGAGGATTCACACTAGATCCAATTCAATTGCAACGGGATTAATTTCTGACAGCTTTTGAGGTTTTTCCGACTCTCCAAACTTCAGCACCCCACCTCAGCTGCAGTTCCACCTGGGACACTGCAGCCTGCACTCCAACTCTCCTTAGAAACCCCTTCTCCCTGAAAGATCACTTCTGCAGCCTGCCTCTCTCCAGTTGGCTGGGGCCTCCCAGAACCACTTAAGGAGGACCTCCAGGCCAGCCATGTCTTCCTTCCCCTCTGTACTGCTGGATTTTCTCTGAGATACCCCAGGTTTCTTAATCTCTCCCCATTCCGGGGGTCCCTTTTATGTGTTTTCTTCCTCCATTAGAATATAATCCCCTTGAAGGCAAGGGCTTAGCAGAGTGCCCAGCACATACTAAGAGCTTAATAAATGTTTCCTGACTTGGGTTGACAATGCATGGATACCAATTTCATGATTTTCCCTCTCAGTTCTACTCCCTTTTCCACTCACACATCTCTGATTGCATCAGGTCTGTTGTAGATACCTTGCAGACTATTCACCCTCACCATTGTCCTTTGGTGACCCACAACAAATTCTTCAGAAAACTTGGTATGTCATAACCCCCAGCCACATATCATCATTAAAACAATACTGATGTTTAAAAGGTGAACCTTTCTTTCAGGGAGAAACCTGAGGTCATTAAAAGGACTGCTTCCTCTTATTCAACTTCGGGCCCTGTTTACTAACTATCCACAATACCTTTCCAAGAGATATATCCTGCTGAATCAGCTCTCCCTGGACTGACCATTTAATTGCCTGTTTGTCTGGACAGTAGGCATTCTTTCCCCAGGGGGATTTTCCCAGGTGCAGTGTCAGGCTGAATTCTTTTGAGTAATTATGGATTTCCTTTAGGAGATTACAATGTTCTTGTGCTTGATATAATCAGAGCAGCATAAGCCAATGAAGCATCTAAGGAACCTCACCATCAAAAGAGAATCTTTTCCCCAATCTGATCCCACACAGGCTCCCTAACAGACAGATATCTTTGTTTAGTGTAACCTCCCTATTTTAGGGGAGTTCAGAGAGATTTTGATATTAATTAAATTAAAATCTAATTAAAGAGCGTCAACAAGAAATGTTATCTCTCTTGTTATTTTTCAGAGAATCTTCTAAGATTCTGAAATACACATAAGTGAAATCCTGCTGGAGGAAAACATTTTGTGGTGCCTTTTTCTTGGACAGACTAAAATGACTTTTATATTGGGGCAGCTTGGTGGCGCAGTGAATAGAGCGCCGGCCCCGGGAGTAGGGAAGACCTGAGTTCAAATGCAACCTCAGACACTTGACACTTAACTAGTTGTGTGATTTGGAGCAAGTCACCTAATCCTAACTGCCTTGCCTTCTTCCCCTCTTAAAAAATCAAAATAAAATAAAATGCTTTTTATAACCAAAAACTAAAAACAGTAGAATCTTGTATTCTTTAGACTTCTGGTCAATTATAGAACTGCAGGGATGGCTAGTTGGTGTAGTGAATAGAGCACCAGCCCTGGAGTCAGGAGGACCTGAGTTCAAAATCCAGCCTCCGACTTTTAACACAACTGTCCTGCTCCCACCCCCCCCTTCCAAAATGGAAAACAAAACAAAAAAAAATTATGAAACTGTAAAAATGCAGCCTACTGTAGGAGAATGTTCATGAAAAGTCCCACAGTCCCCTTTTTATCTTCACCAAGGACACTCCTGATGTGTATGTGGATTATTCTCATCAAGATTTTGTAGAGATTTCGGTTAGACGTAGGAGACACATTAGATATCATTGAATCCAATCGCTCCATTTTGCAAATGATGAAACTGAAGTCCAGAAAAGTTAAGTCACCCAGCTACTCAGTGACAGGTGTGACATTTGAACCCCGGCCCTCCAAGTTCAAATCCACTGCTTTCCTCTGTACCACATACTACCTCCCCATGAAGAAGACCTTGTGAATCAGTAATTACTGATATTCTCAGTCCTTTTTCTGGCATAATAAAGTTGGATATTATTTCTGAATAGCTGATATTCTCCCCTCATTCAGTTAGCTCCAGAATTTATCCCTAAGTGCTCTCAAAACTGTTGACCATGGCACAGAGCTGCCAATCATTTTCTCTCAGGCCATTTTTGCTTCCTTATAGAACAGTCAATCAGTGCTGGGGATACAAAGAAAAATAGAACTAGACACTGCCTCCAAGGAGGGTAAATTCTAATATGGGAGACAAGAAAGAAGTAACCAGGTCCACATAAGACTGACCCACAGAGAAGATATGGAAGGCCTCTTCTGCAGGAAGAAAAATGGAAGATGAATCTGAAACATATCAATGGCATCTAAGAGGTAAGGTGGCAGAGATTACAGGCACAGAATAGCAAGCTGGGGACTGGCTGATGGAGAAGCGAGTCTGTCATAAAAATCTTCACAGGTTTTCCATTTTTGTTGTCTTCTGTCTTTAGTTTCCTTCTTAAACAACCTTAGGATGATCTGACTTACTTTTCCCTCCCCTGCTGTTCACAATCTTTTGCCATACACCTCTGTAAAGATCTGGCAAATGAGCCCAGATTCTGAATGGGTGTGTTTCCTGGCCGAGGCAGTGTTCAGGTTCCCTAGATCTCTGTGGGCCAATTGATTAGACTTCCTTAGGAAGCTGTGATAGTGGATCCCTTTACTTATTTCCCAGCATCAACAGCTAATTTAAATAGTTAAGTTGGAAGTGATTCAGTTGTATCCTCTAAGTTCTTGTTACTCCTTTCTCTAATTTGGTATTGATGTCCATGGCCTGCCTGTTGATAGGCAGCTGAGTCAGCAATGACTTTTACATGAGTAAATGTCTAAAAATATAATCAATTTTATTTTCATGTTATTTGATCCTCACCGTATCGAATACTCCCCAAATGTCTTCTTGAATTATTAATGATAGAGATGTAAGGCATAAAAACATTCTCTTATTAGGAATAAACCAAGTTTTCCAACATTTTGGGTCATCCACACTATGCACAACCTTTACATTGAAGTCATTGAGTATAAATGTAAAGGTTGCCCAAACCTTATTATCAAGTTCTGAGCTGACTTTTTCTATATCCTACTTTTCTGTCCCCTCTATCTCAGGCCTGGGACCTCTTCTCTGCGCTACTTCACCTGGTGACCTCATCAGCACCGGCAAACCGCGCCCCCCCCCCCCCAATTACTATCTCTCTCCTCTGCATCAGACATTGACAGAAAAGTTGCAATTACCTAGAAGAAAGCACCTTTTTGCAAAGCTTATTGAGAGCAGTGCCATATGAAATCACTGAGCACCTGATCAGTGATGTTTCTTGGTGCCCTTTCTAGCTCTAAGTCTATGCATTTAGGACACACAATTAAACCAATTCCACCTTTACTGGCTGATTTATAGCTCTGGCTCAACTCATGCCTCTCTCACAAATCGTTCAGCTTCTCTCCAAATTCTCTCCATCTTCCTTTTGTTCTATCTATAGCAAGGCTGTCAAGCTATTAGGGTTGAATCTTTCCAATAACACATCCACTAGATCCCTGAACAAAGATCTGGAATTTGTAATTAACAGGAGCAACATTTACAGTTTATACAGCTAGACATGGAGTTCTGGAAGGCTGCTTTCTTTTTCCACCTTTCTCCACCCCCCAGAAGCAGAGAGGGAGACACAGGCCTGACTGAGGGCCTTCATGGCTGCCTGGCCAGAGTACTCATTCTCCATGAGCAGAGAGAGGGCTTCCTGCCTCTTGGTCGGCACTCAGCTGACAATCTGTGGCTGCCAGGACCAGAGATGAAGCTCTTTCAGCCTGAGCTTGCAATCCACTAGCATGGCCATCCAAGACAGACACTGTGGAGGGATGTGGCCACTATGCTGGTATTAAAATGTTCACAGGCTATAGTTTAAGAATAATCCCTATTCTCGATTGGACTATCTAGTAGAAAGATAAAGATTGTCTGATGTGCATTATAAAATCCACTAGGCTTAAATGCCAACAATAAGTATGGGTTTAATGGATCTGGCCCTATGATTTACTAGGTATGGAGTGGAAGCCACTTCTCCCAATACCAGTGATAACACATCTATAATTGACCGACATCTGTGTATGGGTTGGACAAGATGGCTACCAAGGTCCAGTTCTCAGAGGTACCAGAACACCAAGAGGAATGTCTAAGAGGCAGGACTCGACTCTTAACACATTTCCTTCCTTCTCCAAGGTCTTCAAAACCTAGCTCAGTCTTTCTCCCCTCCCCAACTCCTACCCTTATACTAGGGGACTTCAATACCCCTGAAACACCCTAAGCACTAAGCACCTATTCATTACACACTCTACTCCAGCTTATCCACACATAAAGCTTCACTCTCCATCTTGCCATCACCCACAAAAGCACCCCTTCCATGTTCAAGAACTGAAATGCCCTTATCTGACCTTATCTTTCCACCTCTCCCTCAGTCTTCCCTTACAGTCTACTGTTCATCCATACCAAGACTTCCAATCCCTTGGCCCCTCAGTTCTCTCCCAGGACACACTCTTCACACCCTCCTCCTTTCCCCATCTTGTCCCCTTGGTGAACCAGCTCAACTCTACACCGTCCTCAAGGGCCCTCATATTACTGACTGCTCCCTGGCAAAGCCTCTGACATGGATCCCCCCACCCCATCTGTTTAACAAAAATGGAGAAAAATCAGGAAACCATGTTGATTGAGTCCACTACAAATTTGTACCAAATTTTGATCGGGTGGAAGATATGGATTATATGGTAGAGCAATTCTTTTACACACTTCTCTAACTCACTATCTCACTCTCCACAAGGGCTCTTCCAAACATTTTCATCCCTTCTGAAATCTTCAATAGCTTCTACTCCCCTCACCTTCTGAGCTGAGAACCTTGCCTTACCTCTTACTGAACAATTTGAGGCCATTCAGTGAGTTCCCTCTTCCTTATCCCATGCCTCCAGTCACTATTTCCTTCTCCACCTCTTCTCATACCAACAAGGCCCTACTCCTGGCCAAGGCTAACCCCTGTACACGCACAAATGATCCCATTCCATTGTGTCTCCTCCAAGATATTGCCCCCTATCATTCTCTCACTTATCTTTTATCTCCTCTTGACTACAGGATGCCTCCCTAGTATCTACAAATACGCCCAGCTCTCTCCCACCTTCAAAAAATCCTCACTTGATCTGCCTATCCTGAATAACCATCATCCTTTATCTCTTCTAGCTAAACTGGAGGAGGCCATATACAAATAGGTGACTGCACTTCCTCTCCTTTCACTCTCTACAGTCTGGCTTCTAATGTCATCACTCAACTGAAAATGCAGTCTCTAAAGTTACCAATGATCCCTCATTTGCTGAATTCAGTGGCTTTTACTCAATCCTCATTCTTTTTGACCTCTTTGCAGCCTCTGACACTGCAAATCACCCTCCTCGATACTCTCTTCTCTCTAGGTTTTTGGAACATCACTCTCTCCTGGTTCTTTTCCTACCTAATCTGATCACTCCTCAGTCTCCTTTCCTAGACCTTCATTCAAGTCATGTCCTTTAAGGGTAGGGTCCCACAGAGCTCTGTCCTGAGCCTTTAAAGTACATGGAGGAGAGAGACAGACAACAAAACCAGAAAGGGGTCAGGTTATAAATGCACTAAATGTTCCCTCTATTCTACTTCACTTGGTGATCTCACCAGCTCCCATGGATTAAATGATCTCTGTCAATGATTCTCAAAATCTAATTATCCAGCCTTAACTTCTCTTAACCTCTAGTCTCTTATCTTCTGCTGCCTATATGATATCTTGAACTTAATGTCCTCTTAAAACACATGCTCACTGTTTTCTGCCTTTCTTTGAATTTAGGGATAGCTTAGCAAAGTGCCTGGAACATATTTAGGTATTTAATAAATGTTTATTGACTATCCATACTCAAACTGCTAATATACCTAAGAGAGAAGCTCTTTAGAAGGAAATCTTAATGCTTGACTTGATAGGACACCTGTTGCTTGGGAAAAAAAAGTTAGCTAACGCTCTGTTATATGAGCTCAATAGACACACTTATACAAAGGCAGGTGATTGTAGAGTAAGACCTATGTTCTCTCCAATTTAATATTCACTGCAGGACTTCATATTCTAAGCTCAAACAAGAGAAAACTGAAAAAATAGTATCCGAGAAGTGCATATAAATTCTCTTTATTTTTATGGATCAAATGTGAGCCGATTTGGTAAGCAATGCCTCCCCGGTCCCCAACCAATATTAAATACAATTAGGTAATTTTTGGAAAGCTGTCTGGAACAACCTAGGATTCAGCTTGCTTTCAGAAAATCCTTGAGGAATAAATTAAGAATTTCTATAAGGGGAAGTTCTGATTGACATTTTCATAGCTTAGTGATTTCACTGATTGAACAGTCAGTTCAAAGGCACTAAATCAATCTTTAGTCCCTGTCTTCAAGGAACTTACAACCTAATGGAGAAGGCAACATGTAAATAACTGGATACATAAAAGAGACATTTTAAGTATACTGAGTTCAAATCCTGCTTCGGACACTTCCTAGCTGTTGACCCTGCCTCAGTTTCCTTACTTGTAAAACAAGAATAAAAATAGCATCAACCTCACAAGGCTGTTGGCAGGATAAAAATCAGTAACATGTAATGAATGCACTTTCCACAGTATTGCTCATTTCCAGGAAAACCCTCCCTTTCCGGGAGGGGATGGGGCAGGAAAGACAAGGGCGGAGCACAGATCCCCTTTACTAGCCTCTCCATAGACCCCGGGAGGGAGACTAAAGGAAATTCTCGCCCCTTTAACCCGGAAGAGGACGCACAGCTGCGGCGGGGAAGGAAACACCTCTCCGACGAGCACCCCCAGCCCCAAACTGAAACCTCTGGTCTCCGGCTGGCCCCGGTGCATGCTGGGGCTTGTAGTTTCCGGCGGCGAAGGGGGCTTCTTCGAAGCACGTCAGCGCCCACGAGAGCCGCCTGAACGGCTCCAGACACAGCCTCCTCCCCGGGGAGGCCCGAATGGCTCTCCGCCCCGGACTCCACCGCCTTTCCTGACCCAGGCCCTCTTGTAGAAACGCTTACTTTTTGCTCAGTTTCGTCTCGGCGCCGTCTTCAGTCACCACCGCCGCCTGTACCGCTGCCATCTTCACCCCAGGGCCCGACCTGAAAGGGACTAGGGCTCCGATAGGAATTTCCGGGTCAAACCCGCCTTTATCCGGAAGAAGACGGGGCTCCGACAGAGCCTGCGCACTGTGAACTTCGTTTTCCTAGAAGACGTTGAGAGCCGACTTTCTAAGAGCGATTTCTTTTTATCCCTTCCAGCCAGCCTCTCTCCTAAGCCGGGAGGGAGAGGAACCACTACAAGGTTCCTTGAGGGCGGGTATATAGGCCTTCCTTTCCCGCTACACTTCCCCCAACCCCCCGCTGGGGGAGCATGCGCACAAGGTGCTTTTTTTCCAGCTCAGGGTAGGTCAATGTAGGCAAGGCGCTCGTGCTCGAGCTCGCGGGCGCGCGGAGGCGTCTTCCTCCGAAATGGGCGGGGGATTAAGAGAGGAGGTTTAAATTTCGAGCGGCCACTGGGTGGGCGCAGGCGCACTATGGCCTGCTTCAGCACTGGGGTGCTGGAGAGCGGCGGTGGGGCGGTCTGAGGAGGCCGTGGTCGGAGCCCCTGCCCGCGCACAAGCTGGGGTGATTCCCCCCCCCCCCGCCCTTCCTCCTCTCCTGGTCCCCTCTGGTTTCCGACCAAATGAAACAGCCTCAGTTAAGGACCTCCTAAATGCAGGACACTTGTACTGGGTGCTCAGCATACAAAGGGGTAAAAATAATGATACAATTAAATTCACTCCTTGAAGCGCATATACTCTAATGAAGTGCCATATCTCCTTCCTTCTTGTTCGGTCATTTTCAGTCATGTCCCCATCTGGGGTTTTCTTGGCAGAGACACTGGAGAGGTTTAGCCATTTCCTTCTCCAGCTCATTTTACAGACAAGGAAACTGAAGCAAACTGGGTGAAATGACTTACCCAAGGTCACACAGCTACTGTTTGTGGTCCTCCTGACACCAGTGCTCTATCTACTGCTTAAATAGTTTTAAGTTATTAAGACTTTTAAGACTGTTTAAAATAGTCTATTAAGATTGTTTAAGACTAAGTTATTAAGACTATTAATTCACTAACACTTTTGGGACATCCTGTATTTTAACTGTAGCTATTATATGAAGAGCCTGTTCAAACAATTTAAATAATTATTTAGTAGACTTGCAGTGACCTTTCCATCAAAACCCAGTGTCCAAAACTGAACTTCTCTTTCCACACAAGTTCTCCCTTTTTCCTAGCTTTCCTATTGCTGTTGAGAATGCCTTCCATCCTCCCAGTCATCTAGGCTGGAAATTTAGGTGTTCTGTGCTCTGCTCACATTCACTCCCTATATCCAATCAGCTGACCACTTGGTCATTCAATAAGTATTTATTAAGTAATGTGCAAAGTGCTGGGTATACAAAGAAAAGCAAGAAGTTCTTTCCCTCAGGGAGCTCACAGTCTGATGGGGAAGCCAACGAGCAAACAACTACAAATGAACAGAAAGAAGGGACTGGGAAAAACTTCCTGTAGAAAGCGGTTTTAGCTGGGGAAGTCAAGAGGTGGGAAGGGAGTAAGTGCTTATGTTTTGTTGTTCACTCGTGTCCCTCTCCTCATGACCCACAGACCCATCATAGCACACTTGACCCTTCTGTGCTCCATTATTCTCAAAGTCTGTCCAAGTTCGTGTTCATCGCTTCCATGACACTATCCATCTCATCCTCTGCCATCCTCTTCTCCCTTTGCCTTCAGTCTTTCCTAACATCAGGGTCTTTTCCAATGAGTCACATCTTATTACATGGCCAAAGGGTTTAAACTTCAGCTTGAGTATTTGACCTTCCAGTGAACAGTCTGAGTTAATGCCTAAGTATTGACTGATTTGATCTTACTATCCAAGGGACTCTCAGAAGTTTTTTCTAGCACCCTAATTTGAAATTGTCAATTTTGCAGCACTCAACTTTCCTTGTAGTCCAGCTCTCACATTCATACATTGCTACTGGAAAAACCATAGCTTTAACCATATGGACCTTTGTCATTAAGGTGATATCTCTGCTTTTTACTGTGCTGTCCAGATTTCCCATCAGTTTCCTTCCAAGGAGCAAGCATCTAATTTCATGGCTGCAGTTGACATCTTCAGTGATCTTTGAGCCCACAAGTATAAAATCTGACACTGCTACCATTTTTTCTTTCACTATTTGCCAGAAAGTGATGGGACCAGTTGCCAAGATCTAAGTTTTTTTTTTTTTTTGTTAAGTTTCAATTCAACTTTTAACCTTTCCTCTTTCACCTTCAGCAAGCGGCTTCTTAATTCTTATTTACTTTGTGCTATCAGAATGGTATCATCTGCATATATGAGATTATTAATATTTCTGCTGGCAAACTTAATTTCAGCCTTTGATTCATCCAGCCTGGCATTTCACATGAGGTACTCTGTATATAAATTAAATAAATAGGGTGAAGATATAGAACCTTGTCATACTGCTTTTCCAATCTTAAACCAATCATTTGTTCCATGTTCAGTTCTACCTGTTGCTTCTTGACCCTCATACAGGTTCATCAGGTGACAAGTAAGATGATTTGGTTCTCCCCTCTCTTTGAGGACTTGTCACACTTTGTTGTGATCCACACAGTCAGATGCCTTATTGTAGCTAATAAAGCAGAAACAGATGCTTTTCTGGAACTCTCCTGCTTTTTCCATAATCCAACCAATATTGGCAATTGGATCTCTTGTTCCTCTACCTCTTTGAAAACCAGCCTGCTGTTCTGGTGTTTCTCGGTTCATATATTACTGAAGCCTAGCCTGCCGAATCTGAAGCATAACCTTGCAGGTGTGTGAAATGAGCACCATTGTTCAGTAACTTGAACCTTCCTTGGCATTGTCTTTCTTTAAGATTGGGAGGACATAAATTGATCTTTCCAATCCAGTGGTCACTGTTAAGTTTTTCCAAATTTACTTTAATAAGCACCGGCTTTTACGATTTTTTTTTCTATTTTTCAAATGCTTTATTAACTTGTGATTTACATCATTCATTTCTGCCAGATTTTGAGTTACAAATTTTCTCCTCATTTTTCCCCTACCCACCACCCCAAAATAGCAGTCCCACAGGATAACCCCTCCTCCAATCTGCTCTCTCCCATATTTTCTCCCATACCCCTTTCGACTTTTCCAGTGGATCTCTATGCCCCAGTGCCTGTATATATTATTTCCCAATTACATGTAAAATAGTATTAGTAATAATATACATACATACATACACATATATATTATATTTAAATATTTCATTTTAAAATTTGAATTCCAGATTCATTCCCTTCCTCCATGGTCACCCACCCTTACTGGGAAGATAAGCAGTTCAGTATAGATTGTACATTTGTTGTTAAACCAAAACAATAACATAGTAGATATATTTTATAAGACTGAGTATATTTCCCTCCCTCCTATCCTACCTCTCATTTGTTCTATTCTCTACTTTGATCCCTTTTCAAAAGTGGGTGCTTCCAACATCCCTCTCCCCCCCTGGCCTGCCCTCCCTTCCATCATCCCCCCTTTCATCCCCTTCCCCCCCTACTCTCCTGGAGGGTGAGATACCCTATTTAGTGCATTGCACTGGCCGATTCTTGCCAGCCTGCCGTGCTGTCCTTAGTGGGAGGTTAGCTTCTCTGTGTCATTTTGTGGGTTCTGCAGCTCCAAAGTTTGTTTAGAGTCCCCTTTTTACATGGACTGGGGAAGGTAGGAGCCAGAGCAGTGGGGAGGTCCAGCTTCTTCTCTGTCATCTTGACCATTTCCTAGGTCTTTTATCCATTGTCCATCAATATCACCAAATGAAATTTTTGTTCCATCATACTAGTTACTAGAAGGAAAGCACTTTTGCTCTGCTACTTATCTTTAAAAATATACATATATACATGTATATATATATGTTTGTGTGTGTGTTTGTGTGTATGTGAGTATGTATAATAGCTCTCAAACTGTCCTAGATTTCATTTTCAACAAAGATGACATTCAGTAAAGAAATAATCATTTCAACATAAGATACTATAATCCAATTTGAAATGAAGCCTGGAAGATAATATTTGGAGATTGGGAGCCCATTTCATGGTTGTACCAGCTTTGACCAGAAATGTCCTTATAGTCAGTTTTCTGACTGCACTCTTTTTAACTTCATTTCATAATGTTTTCCTTACCTTCACTTCAGAAGTCACATATTCTTCATGAATATCAAAGTTATTCAAAATAATTCTCATGACTGGGGGAAGGCATGCAGATGTAAGCAGGTGGCAAATTAGTGCCATTTGTGTCTAAGATTCAGGTGAAATCCAGTGATTTCCTTCTCATGCTTCTCTTGCTTCTTGTATCTGTATGTCAGATTTTATGTTCAACTCTGGTTTTTTCATCAAGAATGCTTGAAAGTCTTCTATTCCACTGAATGACCATATTTTCCCCTGAAACATGATACTCAGTTTTGCTGGGTATGTGACTCTTGGTTTTAATCCCAGCTCCTTTGACCTCCAGAATATCATATTCCAAGCCCCCCTATCCCTCAGTGTAGAAGCTGCCATATCCTGGGTTATCCTGATTGTGTTTCCACAATATTCAAATTGTTTCTTCCTGGCTGCTTGTAATATTCTCTCCTTAATCTGGGAATTCTGGAACCTGGCTATAATATTCCTAGGAATTTTCTTTTTGGGAACTTTTTCAGGAGGAGATTGGTGGATTCTTTCAACCTCTATTTTGCCCTCTGATTCTAAAACATCAGGGCAGTTTTCTTTGAGAACTTCCTGGAGGATGATTTCTAGGTTCTTACTTTGATCATAGCTTTCAGGTAGTCCAATAATTTTTAAATTATCTCTCCTGGATCTATTTTCCAGGTCAGTGGTTTTTCCCATGAGATATTTTACATTGCCTTCTATTCTTTCATTTTTTTGGATTGGTTTAACAGCATCTTGATTTCTCATAGAGTCATGTGATAGTAATGGCAATTAAAGATTCCCCTGTATTGGCTTGGTTTTCAAATTGATTGTGTTAAAACCCAGAGTTTGTTAATCCCACCTGTGGGATGGGCTTGTTGATGTGAAAAGAAAGTCCTGAAGTGGGAGGAGCTGGTGATGTAGATTTGGAGAGACACTAGAGAGAGGCGGAAGTTCTTTTTGGAAGCAGCACCTCGTGGAGAGAGAGAGACTAAGAGAATTGCTGGTGGCCGCTTTGAATTGCCCTGGACTTTTTTGAGACCTGCCCCCTGAGCTGCCAAGGACTGAGGAGACATGGCTGTTTTGCTGGTACTTTGTCTGTCTGTTTGGATGTTATTTTGCCAGATTTGTCCACTGGTGAAAGACTGTCCTTTTGTTGAAGAAGTCCTGGAACCTGGCTGTTCGCTAAGAAGGCCTGCGACTGTCCTGCAGACAGAGAGTGAATACTGTCCACTGGTGAGGGACAGTACTGTTGTTGTAGGGGTCTGGAGACTGTCCTGCAGACAGAGTGAATACTGTCCACTGGTGAGGGACAGTGCTGTTGTTGCAGGGGTCTGGAGACTGTCCTGCAGACAGAGTGAATACTGTCCACTGGTGAGGGACAGTGCTGTTGTTGCAGGGGTCTGGGAGCCTTTCTGTTGGTTCAGAAGCCCTGAAGAAGGATTTTCTTGTTGTATGTTTACAGAAATCCTGGGAGAGGGCTTTGCTAATGTGTTCAGGGGTTCTAGGACTGTTCTACAGACAGAGGATGAATTCATGAAGGGACTGGCAATGTATCTTATGGCCTTGCTAAGCCTTGTCTCCCCAGGAACTAAGATTGCTGAGAACTTGCCTCGTGTCAAGATGAAGAAAAGACCTCCATTTGGGTATTAAGTGCTGTGTTTAAACTTGATGTAACTCTGGGGTAGATTCAATTGTGATCCAGGGGTGGGGAACTTTTGACCTTATGTTTGGAAACTAATCTACATTTGAGAAGAGGGGCTTTGTGGTGGACTTAATTAAGGTATAGCCTAGGGGTGGAGAAGTATTTAGAACAGAGACTTTGTAATTGATTGAATGATTGGAAGGTCCTGGGGTGGGGTAGTACTTGGAGATTATTTAATCACACTTAGTAAATGCTGTATTTTGAATGATGTCATGTTTTAATCTTCTCTGTTCTTGGTTGGTCACTGAATAAAATAGAGAGCACCTATGCTAGTATTTTGAACCTGGGAAGTTGCCTTCTTTTGGCATTACATTACAAGTCATTAGCTTCCATTTGCTCCAATCTAATTCTGAAGCCATGATTCTCCTCATTGAGCTTTTGAGATTCTTTTTCCATCTGACAAATTCGACTTTTTAAGGCATTCTTCTCCTCATTGCCTTTTTGAGCCTCTTTTGCCATTTGAGTCAGTCTGTTTTTTAAAGTGTTATTTTCCTCAATCAGGCTGTTGACTCTCATTTCATAATTTTCTTGCATTGTTCTCATTTCTCTTCCCAATTTTTCCTCCACTTTTCTTATCTGCTTCTTAAGGTCCTCTATGGCCTGTAATCAGCTCTTATTTTCCTTTGAAGCTTTTGGTGCTGGAGTTCTGACTTCACTGTCTTGCTCCTGTTCCATGCTTTGATCCTTTTTGTCCCCAAAATAGGAGTATAATGTTGGAATCTTCTGTCTGCTTTGTTTCCTTTGCCTGGTCATGTCATCTCTCAGTCACTTGACCCCTGGGCTTTTTGCCACAGTAGGACTCTGCCACCAGACAGGGGAGCTTTTGTCCCAAACACTGGGGTTTTCTTAGTTGCCGGAGGTATTAGATGGGTACCCTGTCTGAGGTCTCCACACGCTCTGGCAAGCTGGACACACACCCCAGGACCTCCACCCTAGACTGCAATCCAGATCCAAGCAGGTTAAAGCAAGAGCAATTACCCCTCAGACTGGTGCTTGGTCCCCCTACACTCTGCAGGCCAGGAGCTGAAGCTGCCACGTGGCACTGGCTGGCTGTGCTGGCGCCCACTTACTGGTTCCAAAGTTCAGACTGCACTGACCTCTCACTTTGTCCTTTGCATCTGTGTGTTGATAAATCTGGAAACGGCCACAGCTGCTGCTGATCTGCAGTCCCTCTGGCCAGTGCTGGTCAGGCCCGCCCTGGGGCTAATGGTGTGGGGCTGGGCTTGGCTCCCAGAGCGCTGCACTGGATTCCTGCTGGAGGTTAGCTTCTCTGTGCCATTTTGTGGGTTCTGCAGCTCCAAAGTTTGTTTAGAGTCCCCTTTTTACATGGATTGGGGAATGTGGAAGCAGGAGCAGAGGGGAGGTCCTGCTTCTACTCCTCCATCTTGGCTCCGCCTATCCAGCTTTTGGGATTTTAAATAGTTCAGCTGGAATCCCAATTCATCTTCACTGGTTTTATCATTATCACTTGACTTAATCTTCTAGGATGTATGGCTCTAAATCAGTAATCACACCACTATGGTTATCAGGAATGTAAAGATCTTTCTTTTATAGTTCTCCTGTGTATTCTTGCTACCGCTTCTTAATCTTTTCTACTTCTCGTAACTCCCTACCATTTTGATCTTTTATTCTGTCCAGTTTTTAGTGAAACTTTCCTTTGATATCTATGATTTTCTTGAAGAGATCTCTTGTCTTTCCCATTCTGTTTTTTCTTCTATTTCTTTGCTTTGCTCATTTAAGAAAAACTCATCTCTCCTTTGCTATTCTCTAAAATTCTGCACTCAGTTGTGTATATCTCTCCCTTTTGCTTTCCTTCTTTCCTCAGCTTTTTGTAAAACTCCATCAGACAACCATTTTGCTTTTTTGCTCTTTTTTTGTTTTTTGTTACTGCCTCCTATACAGTATTGCAAACCTCTGTCCATATTTCTTTAAGCACTCTACCAGACCTAATCCTTTAAATCTATTCATTGCTTCCACTTTGTTGTTCAGTCATTTCAGCTATGTCCAACCTTTTGTAACCCCATTTGAGGTTTTTGTGGCAAAGATACTGAAGTGGTTTGCTATCTCCTTCTCCAGTGGATCCATTTTGTCAGGCAATCAGAGAGGTTAAATGACTTACCCATGACTTAGCCATTCACATGGCTAGGAAGTGTCTGAGGCTTAACCTCAGATCTTCCTAACTCCAGGCCCAGTGCTATATCCCCTGAACCAACAGGTGCTTCTACTTCATATTCTTAAGGGATGTTATTTAGGTCATACATGTATGGTGTGATGGTTTTCCCTACTTTCTTGAGTTCAGGTCCTCTTGCAACCAGCTAGCCTATGGGGATCTGCACAGAAGGAGATGAAGTTCTTAAAAGAAATGGATTTAATAGATTGCATTTAAAGAGGAAGTGTGGGCATGGGGTCAGCTAGGTGGCAAAGTAGATAGCATGCTGGGCCTGGAGTCAGGAAGACCTGAGTTCAAATCCAGCCTCAGAGATTTACTAACTGTATGATCCTGGCTAAGTCACTTAACCCTATTTGCCTCAGTTTCCTCATCAATAAAATGGAATGGAAATGGCAAACCACTCCAGTATTTTTGCCAAGAAAATCCCAAATGGAATCATAGAGAGTCAGACACAATGGGACAACAACTATGGGATGTGGCAGACAGGATGGGGAGGGTGAGGTAGAGGCCCAAGACCTGCCACACCCTATGCCCAGACATTTTGGGGACAATTAGATCTTGACTTCTGGGTAGAGTTCCACCTAAATAATTTCAAACTAGCAGTGGATCTTCCATACTATACAACTATATAACTGTGAGCTGATCAATTGAAATTGGATAGTTGTGGCTTGGGTAAATACTGTTGCCAATGCCAATAGATACACTCAAAGTAGAGGAAGTCACAGAGCACATGGAACCATTCTAGGTGAGCTGAGGAGGATGATGCTATTCCCAGGAGGAAGCTTTAGGTGTGGATCCTGATTTATCAGGGTGATAAGAAAGCAACAGATGGTCAGCCCTTAGAGGTGCTAGTAAATTAGTATAGGGAAATTAAGCACCAGGGCAGGAGGGACCTTTTAGCCCCACCCAATGCTCTAAAACCTCTGCCCCATTTAGATAGTTCAAGAGAAGATACAGAGGGCAGTTCGGGGAGAGAAGGTATATCATGGGCTCAGTTTCTGGGAAGGCCCTTTCAGTAACCTCTAAGCATATTACTGCAGGTATGCCAAACAGAAACCTTTAGTTAATCAGGTCCTCAGGAGGGTGAAAGATACTTCCTCTCTTACAGGAGATAAAGGAAGATGGAATACTTATTGATTTCTGCAATTTATACAATGACAGCAATATAGTAAAGATAACTGTGAAAGAATTCGTGTTTCTGATTAGCATAATTGCCAACCATAATTTCAGAAGACTAATGATAAACATGCTATCTGCATCAAGTTATTATAATTGGTGTCAGTATTATTTTTATTAAGAATTGCTGGGGTGGCTAGGTGGCGCAGTGAGTAAAGCGCCAGCCCCAGAGTCAGGAGGACCTGAGTTCGGTTCCAGCTTCAGACACTTAATACACACAAAAAAACTAGCCATGTAATCTTGGGCAAGTTACTTAACCCCAATTGCCCTCCAAAAAGGCAAAAAAAAAAAATGTATTCAGGAGGACCCAAGTTCGATTCCAGCCTCAGACACAACATCCACACAAAAAAAACTAGCCGTGTAACCTTGGGCAAGTTACTTAACCCCAATTGCTCTCCAAAAAGCAAAAAAAAAAAAAAAAAAAGGCCTATTTTTCATTGCTAGTTACTTGCTTAAGCTGGTTAGGATTGAGTTTGTTTCAACTGTGTGCAATTTTCTCATAATTATTCCTTCCTCTAGCCTTAGACTAGACTAGCTTTAGACCTTCTGATAGAGAGGGCAAGGACTCATAGTACAGAATGAGACATTATTTTTGGATTTGCAAGAATGTATGCAGAAATTTATTTTGCTTGACTATACTTATTTGTAACAGGGGTTTTGCTTTTCCTTCTTTCTTAATGGTGGAGGAGAAGGGGTTGGAGCAGAGGTGGGGAACCTGTGACCTCAAGGCCACATGTGACCCTCTAAGTCTCAAGTGTGAAGTCAAGTTCTTTGACTGAATCCAAGCTTTATAGAACAAATCCTCTTAATAAAAAGATTTGTTTTGTAAAACTTGGACTCAGCCAAAATAACTTACCCTATGACCTAGAAGGCCACATGTGGCTTTGAGGCTACAGGTTCCCCACCCCTGGGTTGGAGTGAGGAAAAGATTTCTCTTCTTGGAAAAAAATTAAATATAATTAAAAAAAAAAGTCTCTGTTGTATTGAGTCTTAGGCTTCATGCAACCAGCAATGTTACCAACCTACAAAAGCATCTGGAGGACTTCATCCACAGGGAAATACTTCTTTAACTTGGTCTTGGTGCTCATTCCCTTCTGTAGTGCCAACATCTTTGGCAAGCAGATATCTCCTTGTTTTATGCATTACCAGATATTTATGATCAAGAGTTTGTTGAACAAGCTTGTCTATGATATGTCTTTTGAAGAATCTTGAATGATTTTGATATATAGATGGGTAATGCCTTTTTTGAAGAGAGCCTTTAAGGCATCACTGAATCAAATGAGTTTCCATAATAGTGAATATGGTGGACCCTGTGAAAGAAAGAACACTGGTTCTAAAGTCTGGGGACCCCCCGGGTTAGAATTTAATGTGTGACACTGGGCAAATCCTTATACTTCCTTTGGCCTCATTTTCCTTATCTGCAATTTGAGGGTATTGGGCTATGAATCTATGATTCTTTGTCACATCTTTTGGTCAACTGTGTGATAATAAACATAGTTCCTGTAGAATAGACTTCCTGTTTTCTACAGGTACTCTTAGTGAGGAGGATACATTTGCTGTATGAATTTGCATTAAGATTTTATATAGATGAAAAAATAGGCAAATATGTTGGTAGTTACTGATGTTTTCTTAGCTTCCATTTTCTAGTATTTATTAAATCTGAGATTTTTTTCCCCCACTCCTTTGTTTTTTTTTTCTCCCTTAGATGCTTATGAATCAATCCTTCAATACTCTCACAAGGGGTGGCCAGGTAGCACAGCTAGTAAGAGCACCGGCTCCAGTATCGGGATGACCTGGAAATCGAATCTGGGCTCAGACACTTAGCATCCACCCAGAAACACCCGGCCGTGTAACCTTTAGCAAGTTACTTAACCCCAATTGCTTAGGGGCGGCCAGGTGGCTCAGTGAGTAAGAGCACTGGCTCCAGTGTCAGGATGACCTGGGGATTTAATCTGGGCTCAGATACTTAGCACCACACCCAGAAATAACTGGCCGTGTAACCTTGAGCAAGTTACTTAATCTCAATTGCTTTAAAAAAAAAAAATACTTTCACAAGCCTCTTGCCTCCAAGGCAGTTCTCTTCAGTATACACTTGGTCCAATCTGTCTTTCTTCTGTCTTTGTTCCCCTTAGTGCTATACTTTCTAATTCCTTCATAAGCACATCTAGAGCTATGGTGTTAGAGAACTAGTGTGGTCTCTGACTTGGATGGTAAAAACAATTTGACATAAAGATCTTTGTAGAACTTTTCCATTTTTCTTCAGTTTGTTTTCCTTCTGTTTGCTTCCTTAAATGTGCTGGGGTGACTTAATTTTGTTTTGTCTTTTACCAAGCTTTTTTGAACTGGTTTTACCTTCCACTGCTTTTTACTGCTCTTTGAGGTGATATTGCTCATAATCTTCCATTATCCATCTACTTTGGTCTTAGGCCCCAAAAGAATTCCTGGAAGAGCTTAAAAAGGATTTTATTTTATTTTATTCTGCTTTTTGGAGGTCAATTGGGGTTAAGTGACTTGCCCAAAGTCACACGGCTAGTAATTGTGTCGTGTCTGAGGCCGGATTTGAACTCAGGTCCTCCTGACTCCAGGGCCAGTGCTCTATTCACTGTGCCACCTACCTTCCCCTGGCTGACAAATTAAATGAAATTTTATATGGCTCCCTAATTGGATCCAAAGAAGGGATTTTTCCATTACTACAAACTAAAACTTAAGATTGCTCCCAAACTTTTGGAGTAAACTGATTAGAGATAAGAAAGAAAGACCTTAAAAGAAAAAAAAAAAGAATGTGATTGGGGCACAGTGAATAGAGCACCAGATTATGTACATAACACAAAGAAGTAAACACAGTATATAGTACCGTGTTTCCCCGATAATAAGACCTATCCTGAAAATAAGCCCTCCCCTTACTGTGTAAGATTCCTCTAAAATAAGCCCTCCCCCGAAAATAAGCCCTATTGAGATTGCTACTGTAGTGAAGGTGATCCCCTGTGCTACATGCTACATTACGGTATCCTCTGTATGCACCGTCCCCTCCCTCCCCCCTGCGCTCCAAGCTGCATCCAATCAGAGCTGCAGCAGTGAGCACATCATCCTGTTCTTCCCCAGTGATTTGCTCATTAAAATAAGCCCTCCCCTGAAAATAAGCCCTCTGGTGTTTTTCTGTCCAAAAAAAAAATAATAAGACAGTATCTTATTATCGGGGAAACACGGTATTTGATAAACCCACAGACCCCAGCAACTGGATCAAGACTCACTATTTGATAAAAACTTATGGGAACATTGGAAAACAGTCTGGCAGAAATTAGGTACATACACATATATACCAAGGTATATACACATACATACACACATATACCAAGAAGAGCTCCGAATAGATATGACTCAGACACAAAAAGTCTTATCATGAGCAAATTAGAGGAACAAGGAAGAACACACTTTTCACAACTATAAATAATGGAAAAGTCAAGTAGACTACTATCTTCTTGTCAGATTTCTTCTCAAAGGTATTTTGAGGGTTGGGAGAAAACATCATTCTGGTAATATCAGATCTCAAATGATTAAACAAAGCAATAATCATTGACACTGTTTGGTACTGACTGAAAAATAAGGTTAGGATTAGGGTTAATTAGTGAAACAGATTAGGTACATAGCACCTAGAAACAAATAAACACAATATATAGTATTTGATAAACGTAATGACCCTAGTTACTATAGTAAGAAAAGCTACAAATATATGTAAGACTTAGACATAAAAGGTCACATATTTATCAAACTAGAGGAACAAGGAAGAGCATACCTTGCCAAATTTCTCTGAAACCTTTCTTTTCAAAGGGTTTCACATTTAATTTTTATTTTTACCACTTCCCTGTTAGTATGGGTATTACGATCACTATTTGACAGTTGAGGAATCTGGAGGTCTAGGGAAATCATAGAAACATCAGATTTAGAGCTGGGAAGGTACCTAAGAGGTACTGGGCAAGTAATATATCTACTAAATATGTGAATTAATGCAAAACATATTTTCATATTAACCATATTGTAAAAAAATGGAAAGGAAATGGGAAAAAATGGTTCAATCAGCACTCAGGATTTATTAGTTCTTTCTTTGGAGATGGATAGCATTGTTCATCATGAGTCCTTTGGAATTGTTGTGGATCATTGTATTGATCAGAGCAGGTATGTCTTTCACAGTTAATCATCCTGACAATATTGCTGTTACTGGGTACCAATTTTGCTCATTTCATGTTGCTTTAGTTTATATGTCTTCCCAGGTTTTTCTAAACCAGTCCTCCTTGTCAATTTTTTTTCAGCCAAAGAAAAACAAAGTTTGTTAAAGATCCACTTTATTTAGATAGACTCCTAAGAAATCTGAACATTTGTGACACTTATATTGACAAGTGGTCCAGATTGAGTATGAGCTAGATTGAATCTGAGCCCTTCTTGTCTTTTCTTATAGCACAGTAGTATTCCATTACAATCATGTACCACAACTTGTTTAATCATTACCCAATCGATGAACATCCCCTCCATTTCCAGTTCTTTGCTACCATAAAAAGAGAAGCTACAAATATTTTTGTACATATAGGTCTTTTCATTGTTTCTTTGGCTTGGTGCTAATCTGTAATACAATTTAAATTCAAAAGTCAAGTTCTTTTATGAGATAAGTAGAAAAGTAAAAACTAGGAAATGAATTTTGAGTCAAGATATCCCCAAGATAAAGAAATAGCATGTCCTAAACAATGTGTACAGAATCATGTTAGAGAGTCTGATGGCAACAGGGTTATAAATCTAGAATTCTAAAAGTCTTTAAAAGTAATCTAATTTTACTGAGGCTTAGAGAGGTTGTTAATTGCCCAAGATGACATGGGTAAATAGCAGATCCAGGATTAAAAATAGGGTTTTCCGGATACTTGAGGTTGGAAAATAAATCGCGCCCTCCAAAATGAAAGGAGAGTCTTATATAGTCATAAGAGGGCACAAAGAAAAGATCAAATTATACTAATTCTAGGTAATTGAAAATCAGTGAAGTAATTAGTGTCCAAGTGATAGGATGAGCAAGTTCACTCCCCTGACTTGGTGGCTAACTTGGGTTTAGGATGATGTCCTCTTTCAAGAAGCTCTGACCAAAGCTTTGGCAAGATGATAGAGGAAGAGGTCTTGAAGAGCCTGGATCCTCAATTCTCTCTCCTCCCCTCTCCCCCTACTATCATTAACAGATTTTTCTAAAAAGAGACCTTCAAATAAATGAGAGAAAAGGATGGAAACAACTAAATAATCTTAAAAGAGAATTGATAATTAGGTGATGTAATAAAAATCTAGATCAGAAGTTAGGAAGATCTTGAACTTGCTAGCTGTGTGATTCTGAGAAAGTCACAACCTCTGTCTGCCTCACTTTCCTCATCTGTAAAATGTGGAATAATAATAGCCTCCCAGGGTTATTGAGAGGATAAAAGGAGATATTTGGAATGCACTTGTCAAACTATTAGAATAACTTTTGTATAAGGGAAAAAAACAGTCAAGGAAATAAACAAACATGAAGGAGGTAACTCCCTTTGTTATGACAAACAAATGTCTGAATTAAAAAATCTTCAAGTGAAGACACTAGAAAGAAAAAAAAATTCACTTCGATAATAGTTCAAGGGGTGGCTAGGTGGTGCAGTGAATAGAGCACTGGCCCTGGAACTGGGAGGACCTGAGTTCAAATTTGGCTTCAGACACTTAACACAAGCTGTATGACCCTGGGCAAGTCACTTAACCCCAATTGCCCTGCCTTCCTTCCTCCAAAAAGCAAAAAAGAAAAGTTCAAGAAATGAAATTAGATCGTAAGTACAAAACACATTAAATTGGATAATAATCATTGTAAAAGAAATGCAGGATGATCTGATATCACTTAAGATGTTGGTTTAAGAAAAAAATATGGCTTCTGTAATGAGAAACAAATTACTAGTAAAAATGTGGTAAGACATATTGATAATAAACATGGAGAAAAGCATGTGTATGATTGATTATGTTTATTAGTTTTTAAAAATTGATCCATCCTTGACTACCTCAGTATTTCAATGGATACATGATCTCATTGTCAATGTGAATACTCCCTCCATTGGTACAAATAGCACCCATTCATGCCTTTGAATCTTGTATGACTTTCATCCATATTTCCCCATAAATCCTCCACAAAACAACTGTACTAGATATAGGGAAAAAGCTAGGGGGCTCAGTGGAGAAAGCACTGGGCTTGGAGTCAAGAAAACCTGAGTACAAGTCCAGCCTCAAACACTTTCTAGTTGGGTGACCCTATAACTTCTGTTTGCCTCAGCTACCTTTACTGTAAAATGGGAATAAAATAGCACTTACATCCCTGGAGGGTTGTGAAGATCAAATAAGGTAATTCTTTCTTCCTTCCTTCTTTCCTTCCTTCCTTTTCTCTTTACGTTACATTGGTACAGCTAAGTGCCTAAGCTGTCCATCTGTCATTCTTGAATTTTGCTACATGATCTAATCATTTCTTTATTCCAGCCATATTTCTCTTTGATACTATCAGTTCTTTGCATATAGTAATTTCTTAGTAAATGTTTGTTGAATTAGAGTAAAAGACTTGACTATGGGAAGGCATCCACAGGAAAGACAATTCTTTGTCTGGAATGCCAGTCAGCAAAAGGAGCAGAAAATATAGCAAACTAAATAAAGCTAGAGGATTAAAATTGCAAAAAGACTTAGAAACCTTATGGAACAGAGTTTAGAGGGATAATGTTAAGAATCATTGGATTAGGGGCAGCTAGGTGGTGAAGTGAATAGAGCACAGGCCCTGGAGTCAGGAGGATCTGAGTTCAAATCTGTCCGCAGGCACTTAACATTTACTAGCTGTGTGACCTTGGGCAAGCCGCTTAACCCCAACTGCCCTCCAAAAAAGCAAAAAAAAAAAAAAAAGAATCATTGGATTACCTTAAAAAGGTAAAGGAAGAAAATCCTAACTAACATTTTTCAGGAAATATAAAAAAAAAATTCCCAGAACTAGTAAGATTAAGGGACACAATACAGGCTGGTAAAATTTATAAGATGTCCTCAGAGAGTAACATCAGATCCAATTCACTTAGCTACGCTGTGAACAGACTCTAGGGTTCCTTAGGTGGCACATTGTGTACCAGGTCTGAAGTCTGAAAGACTCATCTTCCTGAGTTTAAATGTGACCTCAGACACTTACTAGATATGTGACCCTGGGCAAGTCCCTTAATCCTGCTTGGCTCAGTTTCCTCATCTGTAAAATGGGCTGGAGAAGGAAATGGCAAACCACTCCAGTATCTCTGCCAAGAAAACACCATATAGGGTCATTAGGAATTGGACAAGATTGAAACAACAGCAACAAAAGAAAAAAAAGTATCACTTATTAAGGTATTACAATTCAAACTGCTTAGCATTATTCACTTATTATAAGAAAATAAAGGAAAAAAACATTGTTTACAAAGAGTCAAGCGAGATCACATATGATCCCTTGAATCTACTATATGACTCAACTAAGAATAATGCTTGAAGGGAAAAAAATATTTCCCCACTTTTCCAGACATTTAAAAAAAATTGGAGATAGAAAAATTTGCAGGAGACTTTTATGAACACATACACACACAATCAACTTAGAAAAAAAGCCCTTCAGTAATTGTGGGAGAAATTTGGCTAATCTTGGAAATTTGTTGTTGTTTAGTTGTTTTCAGTTATGTCTGAATCTTCATGACCCCATTTAGGGTTTTCTTGGCAGAGATACTGGAGTAGTTTGCCACTTCCTTCTCCAGCTTATTTTACAAATGAGGAAACCGAAGTAAACAGGATCAAGTGACTTGCCCAGGGTCACACAATTAATAAGTGTCTGAAGCTGGATTTGTACTCAGGTCCTCCTGACTCCAGGTCCAGCACTGTATCCACTGTGCTGCCTAACTGCCTCTAATTTTAGAAATAGCATATGCAAATCTTACCTTGAGGAAATGTGACTGGGCCCCCAGGGGATGACATATCATATTTGTTCCCTATTTTATATCAAGATGTAGGATTTGAAGAGTATTCAATACCAGTTTCAAATAGGAGATGGCTCAGATCTAGAGTTTCCCCAAGAAGGGTTAGTTAAAAGGTACTCAATATGCACCATGAAGGGGTAACTAGGTGGTGCAGTAGAGAGATCTCCAGTCCTGCAGTCAGGAGGATCTGAGTTCAGCTTTGACCTCAGATTACTTATTTAGCTGAGCAAGTCACTTAACCCTGATTGTCTTCAAACAAAACAAAACAAAACAAAACATTCAATATGAGTCAGTTATGGGACTATGGGACAAGTAATTTATTCCTATATACAGAAGAAGTGCTATATACAGAAGTGTAAAATATGTGAGGCCAGAACCAGATGAAAATTTAATTGGGGGTCAGCTAGGTGGCGCAGTGAGTAGAGTGCTGGCCCTGGAGTCAGGAGGACCTGAGTTTGGATCTGGCCTCAGACACTTAGCACACACACACACACACACAAAAACCTAGCCATGTGACCTTGGGCAAGTTACTTAACCCCAATTGCCCTCCAAAAGGCAAAAAAAAAAAAAATTAATTGGAAAATATTTAACAAAATAAATAATGATATAATAAAACAAAGATAATATTAATTTGTGGTTTTCTAAGTCAATATGCAGCCCATAGGGAATCTTTATGTATGGGTTTACCAGCCAGTTCCTACTTGAGTTTAACACCACTTCTATATATAAAACACACATTCAATAAAGACAAATTTAAGACTATTTTCAGTAACAGTAATTATTGTTACAATCAGCTAGGAGGCTGATACTTAGACATCATTAGAACATAGAGGAGTTTTCATGTGTAGCTGGAGTCCCAAAGCCCATTGGTATGGGACTCTATCCTCATTGGTAGAAACCAAAGCCTCAGACCTTCATGATGGAGGGGTGGGATTGGCAAGGATGGGAGAGAACAGAGGGCCGGGCTGTCTTTGAGTTTCTTCATTCTCTTTTGGCTCTGCAGTCACTTTGGGTGCTTCTGATTTCCAGCTTCAAGAGAGAATTTGGAAGAGGCTAACGCCACTTCAGGTTGCTGAAAGAAAAGACTCTGGGAAGAAGTTGACAGGACAGGAGTGGGCAATCTCTGTCATGTCCCTATCCCCAGCTTGCTACACTAAATAATTTGCGGAGTTTTCCCTTGGGTGAGATCAGGGACTCTCTTTTGGTCAAGGTGAGTTACCTTGCTCCCAGTGGGAGAGCTCCTTCATTCTGTATTGTCTGGTATATATTCTCCTATATATACTTTCTCTGGTTTCTATTTTGCTACTAACTTATATAAATGTGTTTCTTTTCTACTTACTATGTATGTTTACTGGGAAACTGGTGTTTGGTGGGAAGGGAGCAAAGCCTTGCATATAAAGCTTGAGTGTTCTCTTGCCCATTCATGAACAGTTTTCAGAAGTTCAGCTTGCATCTAAAAGTCCTGTACCCTAGACTAATAATATTTAAGGGAACAAATAGATATAAGTCCATCCCCTCTTTTTGAGGAGATCAGAGTGGCCAAGTTTTGGCCCCAACCTCTTGCTACTCCTATGTTAGGAATTAAAGTCTCCCCTGGAGAAGGGGGGGGGGAACCTGCAGCCTCAAGGTCACATGTGGCCCTCTAGGTCCTCAAAGGGCTGTACTTGAGGATCTAGAGGGCCACATGTGGCCTTGAAGCAGCAGGTTTGTCTGATTAAGGAGGTTCAGGATTTTTGTGAACAGAACAGTTGGCACTTCAAAAGATCCAATATAGTTTATTTAGAATATAGGTGAATGGGAAGGGAACCGGAGATAACAGAGTAAAAGGCTTAGGAATATTAAGATAAGAGCAATTATGATTAACACGTATATATTTACAATCCTCACTGATATGGGGAAGCACCAGCACCTGACCACACAAGCTGGGGAATCCTGGGTACAGCTGTCAGGGTCCCGCTTGGGAGGGTCCCAGGCAGGACAGCTCCTCCATGGGTGAGATTCCAATTTGGGGTCTGAATCTTACAGTTTAAGTATTGCTGAGAACAAAGACAGCACACTGCCAGGTGTTTTTAAGCAAGCATCATATCTTGTGTGAGGCCTGGAATGGAAGCCAATCCTTCCAAGGCCCCCCCCCCCCAAACGATGTTTCCTTGGAATGTCTAGTTTCAGGAGTTGGGCAGTTATCTCTTCTCAAGGACGTGGCCAGGGTCCCAGGAGAGGAGCAGCCCTCATGTTCTCAGGATCCCTGTTCCCAAACAGCTCAGGGTAATAGAAAGGTCATATTGAGTTGGGGTCTTGGTTTGTATAATCTTATTCCTCACAGAGGGGCTTACCTTGCCCCTTCAAGGTTCCTATCCCAACTTAGACTTTCTCAAACTCATGAAGTCCCCTATAAGCCTGGATACATTCCTCTTGGGATACACTTGTTTACCCAAGATCAGGAAAGAATAAACACAAAAGCAGATAAGGCACCTATTGATCCAGGCATAGGTTTACCTAGCTGAGATCCCCTGCATTAACTGCAAAGTGGGTGAGTTTGCCAATGAGCTCTTCCCTGAAGTCTTATTGGAAGTCTCACCATTACAGGACACCACCTGGAAGGTTAAAAGTGGTGACACAGTAGCCTGCCTCCCTATTCAGATCCAGGGATAACTCAGGTTCTTCATGTCATCCAAAAAGTCAAGTCCTTTAGGCACTGACCAGGTCACCAAATAGTGGGAAGCAGGCCTCAAAGCTCCTAATGGGTTCAACTAGAATCAGGAAGGACAACTGTGTTTTAAAATTTATTTTTGTTTTAAGTTCCAAATTCTTTCCCTCCCTCGATCCCCTCCCCCACACGTTGAAAAGGCTATGTATCGCACATTGTATCTGTGGTGACTAACTTTGATAGACTGGGCTCCTCTCAGCAATGCAAGGTTAAAGCACAACTCCAAAAGACTCATAATGGAAAGGGATATCCACATTCACAGAAAGAACTACAGGATCTGAATACAGACAGAAGCAAACTACTTGCTTTCTTTTGTGTGTTATTTTGCTTTGTTCTTTCTTTCTCATTCACTCCTTTGGTTATAATTCTTTTTTACAACTTCAAGTTATAACTCTTCTTTACAACAAACTACTGTTTAATGTGAAGGTATTTGTAGAACCTTTATTGGATTGCATGCCACCATGGGAGGGAGGGAGGAGAGGAAGGGGGAGAAAATTTGGAACTTAAGGGATTATGGAACTGAATGTTGTAAACTAAAAGCAAATAAATACATTTTTAAGAGAAAAAAAAAGAAAAGTTCAAATCTTTAGTTTATGCTGGAGAAGAAGAAGAGGTGGCAGCTGAAGTGATAGCTTTCTTATTTGAGCTCAGGTCCTCCTGACTCCAGGGCTGGTTCTCTATCCACTGTACCCCTTGGCTGCCCCTGGATAAATGCTTTTGATCATGTTAAAGGAGGACACTTCTATGTCTGTAATTTTGGGGAGGAGATCTGGTGACTACAAATAAGTGTAGCATTTTGTCAAAAGGTTTTTTTTTTCTGCATCTCTTAAAATAACCATGCGGGAGGGGCTGCCAGTCAGTAAGAGTGCCAGCCCCAGTGTGGGGAGACCAGGGATCAGTTCTGGCCTCAGATACTAGGCACCCACACAAAAATAACTGGCCATGTAACCTTGAGCAAGTTACTTAACCCTGATTGCTTAAAAAAAAAAAAAACATGTGGGGAAAAAAAGATAAGGCTAAGTGAATAGATCACAGGCCCTGGAGTCAAGAGGACCTGAGTTCAAATGTGGTCTCAGACACTTAACAATTACTAGCCATGTGACCTTGGACAAGTCACTTAACCCCAATTGCCCTGCCTTCCCCCCCCAAAAAAAAGAAAAAAAAAAGATAAGGCTATGTATTCTTTAGCAATCATACATATGAAGTCATGTAAGACATATTTCCACATTTTAAAATTTTTAATTAAAATTTATTTTCAGTTCCAAAATCTCTTCCTCCCTCCAGCCCCTATCCCACTGGAAGGGCAACTCTAAGAATGGCCCATGAGCTGGCCTCCACTATACAAATCAATGCTAGTGATTAAATAAGACAGAATTATTACATGAAGGGCCAATAGTGGAAGTTGTTAGATTGATCTTATAAGCACATGTGCTTCATAAGTGTGTGTGTGTGTGTGTGTATTCCAAGCCTCTCATGAGTTGAAGATTAGATTATTTTGACTATGGTGAGCCTTGGCAAAGAGTACCCCAGAACTCACAATTAACACAGATCTTTCATTGAAAACAAGTGCAGATGTATTAAAACTCAAAAAATTGAAATATACCTTGATATATTAGAGAAATCTCAGCTCACTCCCCTCCTGTCACCCTACAGTTTCCTCCTGAGCTCTTCAGTTTCTTTTTGTTGTTGTCATCTTCCTCCATTAGAACGTAAGCTCTTTGAGGGCAGGAATTACCCCCCCCCCTTTTTGGCCCATCTTTGTATCCCCAGTGTTTATTAGCACAGTGCCTGGAACAAGTAAGTGCTTAATAAAACTTGGTGACTTGCTTTGCCTTGCATGGAGGGAAAATATACAAATAATTATTCACCAAAATGAGAATTAGCTGAATTAAATAATTTCACACTAGGAAATTAGCTTTAAAGACTTCTAACAGCAAATCACATGTACCCAGCCAGGCAGAGAAGACACTCACATAGGCAAATGATGAATTAGGACCAAAATTCATGGGGTCATAGATTTAGAGTTGTAAGGGATTTTGAGACCCCTCTTGTTCAACTCTTTCATTTAATAAATGAGGAAACTGAGGCCCAGAGACTAAATGAGTTACCCAAAGTCTCATAAGAAGTAGAAGAAACAGGGGCGGCCAGGTAGCACAGCGAGTAAGAGCACAGGCTCCAGTGTTCAGAAGACCTGGAGATTGAATCCTGGGCTCAGACACTTAGCACCCACCCAGAAACACCTGGCCGTGTAACCTTGAGCAAATTACTTAACCCCGATTGCTTTAAAAAAAAAAAAGTAGAAGAAACAGGATTCAAACCCAGGGCCTTTGACTCCGGACAGAGTGTTCTTTCCATTACACCAGGCTGTCAGGTATAGTTTGGAATCCTAGAATTGTAGTCCCTGTAAAGGGACTTAATTATTAGTCCAACCCAAGGATTTCTGTTTTCTCCTCCTTTCCCTGAGGATAGCACAATTGTTGGTACTTTTTTTTAGAGAGAAAAATGGGGCCTATTACTTTCTTCATTGGGACCTTGGGTTATATCATGCTGTCATTGACTTTCAAAGTGACATCCTCTTCTTAACTTCAGTTACTTCTGTGGAATAAGGAGCCAGTTCTAAGGTGTTGCTAATTTCCAGGCACTGCCATGCCCTGCATAGAATAACCCCAGGAAACTACCTCACTCCCCTGCATCCACAGGACCCAGAACCAGTCTTAAAGAGCCTCCTGGGGCTTCTGGCACAGCTTATTGAGTAGATGAGCAGCCAAGAATTCAGAGGAGCAAGGGCACCTCCTTGCCTTTTGTTGAATTGATTTAAATTGGCTCCATTCCGGGAGCATCTGGAGTCTAGAAGACTGAATTTGCATCCTGCTTCGGACACTTGCTAGCTGTGT
Source organism: Petaurus breviceps papuanus (assembly GCF_028583685.1). Taxonomy (NCBI): domain Eukaryota; kingdom Metazoa; phylum Chordata; class Mammalia; order Diprotodontia; family Petauridae; genus Petaurus; species Petaurus breviceps. Next base: position 6,273,697 of record NW_027185786.1, read on the forward strand.
GACCTGGGGCAAGTCAATTAATCTCTGGCAGCCTGTTTCTTCATCTTTGAACCCGAGGGGTTTGGACTCCATTGTCCTGTAAAGTCTGAATCTATGATCCTATGATCCCATGAGTATCTCAACAGGACATTCAAGAAGGAGGTGGAGTTTCTCAAAGGGAATCAGGCAACAAGTCTGTGTGGCAGAAAAATATTGAAGGGAGAGTGTGATTACACTTTATGGAGGAGTACATTATCAAAAGGCTAGTTGGGAGTAGGGAGCAGGGGGAGGGGAGAGGAGAGGGTGGGCAAATGGACGGAGACTTGACCAGAATTAAGAAAAAAAATACAAGACAAGATACTAGCCTATTCCTCCCCACCTTCATGCCACCTCCACTTTCCCCAAGATGGGAGAATTACTTGGACTTGTTTGGGGTGGGGAAGGAGGAATGCTTCCTGTCTGGTCTCTGGTGAGATAGGGGATCAACCCTAGCCAACATTTTAAAGGAACACAAGCTTCTCTTTGACGGCCTCCTATCTCTCTTTCTGCTCTCCTACCTCCTGGGCTCCCGCTTCCTTCTCCCTCCAGTACCTGGTGCCCCAAATGCAATGCTCCACCCAAGTTCTTTGGGCAGTATTCCAAGTTCACCTCCCGTCTCTCTCTACATAGCAGATTTCTGTTCACTCTTAGGAAGGCAGTTTAATTAAATTGATTTACATTAAACTGAGCTCCCCACATTGTGGAGCAGTGGTTCCCACAGTATTTGCATTTTAAAAGAGAATGTTTTCTGGCTCACATTTTAAACAGAATTCCTAGCAGTGGTTGGGAAGTATGATCAGGGTGGGGGAAACTTTCATGATAACCTTGAAGTCACATCATTCTGAAGTACTATGTCACAGGACCATAGATTGAAAGCTAGAAGGGCTCTTGGAGTTCATCTAATCCAAACTCATCATCTTCACTATTGGGAAACTGAGGTAGAGAGATTCAGTGGTCACCAATGACCAGTGATCAAGGTCATAAATAGTAGAGCTGGGATAGAAACCCAGTGCCATTTAGAAATAAGCATTTCTATAATGTCTGCTGGGGATAGCAAGTTGATGCAGTGTATAGAGGTTTGGGCTTAGAGTCAGGAAGACATCTTCCAGAGTTCTAGTCTGGCCTTACTTACCTACTAATTGTAAGATCCTGGGCCAATCGCTTCACCCTTGGGTCTCAGTTTACTCATCTGTAAGATAAGCTGGAGAAGGAAATGGCAAACCAATCCAGTATCTTTGCCAAGAAAACCTCAAATGGGGTCACAAAGAGCCTGACATAACTGAAACTACTGAACAACAGCATTAACACCAACTCCATTCTACGCAGACTGTGCTGAACACTTTTCAGATATTATCTCATTTGGTCCTCACAAGAGCCCTACAAGGTAAATGCTAGGGTTATCCCTATTTTACAGTTGAGGAAACTGAGGCAAAAAGAACTTAAATGACTTGTCCTGGACTAGATTTGAACTCAGATCTTCCTCAGTCAAGAGTCAACACTCTGTCTACCACCTATCGGCCTTAGAGGGACAGTTGAAATAGAATCTCAAAGGGGAAAAAAGGTATTTCCCAATGGATGTCCCAAAGGCATATCAAATTCAACATGTCCAAAACAGGACTTCTTATCTTTCCCCCAAAACTTACCCATTTTCCTGACATCCCCGGTTCTGCAGAGGACACCACTTTCCCTCCAGTATCTAGGTTGAAAACCTTACAGTCCTCCTCTGCTCCACTTCTAATATCCAATGAGTTTTATCAAGTCTACCTTTGAGATGTCTCTCACAAGGGTATCCTTTCCATTCACACAAGCACCACCCTACATTAGGCTCTCAGTTTCTCCACAGTTCTAGTGTCTTTTCCTTCTCTAATCCATCTTCTCCATAGCTGTCCAGGTGATATTCTTAAAGCACAGGTCTGAGCACAACTCTTTCTTTCCAGTGGCTCCCTGTTGTCTTAAGGATAAACTACAGACTCATTTATTTGGAATTCAAAGCCTTTAGCTGGCCCCTCTTTCCATGCTTATTATTCCTCTTCATGCACTGGATGGTTTAGCCAAGTGACCCTTGTCACTCTAGCCTGGAATAACTCTGTCTGCCTCTGTCTTTTAGAATCCCTTTTCATTGTTATTCAGTCATTTTTCAGTCACATCCGAGTCTTCTTGGTCCCCTTTGGGGTTTTCTTGGCAAAGATACTGGAGTGCTTTGCCATTTCCTTCACCAGCTCATTTGACAGATGAGGAAACTAATACAAACAGGGGATTGCCCAGGATCTCACAGTTAGTAGGTAACTGAGGCCAGAATGAAGGAGGCAAGCTCCCTTCAAAGCTTAACTCCTTTCTCCATGAAGCCTCTTCTCATGCCCTTCCCCAATATTCTATTCCCCTTTTCTTTCTGAAATTACTTTTATACACACATAAAACATCTTATATTTAATTATATGTGTGTGACTTGTCTTCTCCAATAGAATGCAAGCTCTTTGAGATCAGGGAGCATTTCTTTTTTGTCTTTGTTTCCTAAGTGCCTGGCACATAGTAGGTGCTTAGTGAATTTTGATTGCTTCCAGCTGCTGCTTCTAAATCTGTCCTCTTCAGATTTAGCGGCCAAATGACCACTCCCTTTGGTCACTTGATGACAACTATTAAGTTCCCATTGGGTCTTCTCCTTTCTAAATATCTGAAATTTTTTCAAACAATCATTATATGGCATAGACCCAAGTTCCTTCTCCATCCTGGTTACTTTCCTCTGTGTGTTCCTCAACTTATCTGGATTCTTCCTAAAATGTTGGTGACCCCTGGCTAGGTGATACTGCCTCTAGGTTATCTCTGCTTCATAGGCTTTTGGCCCTGACAGAAGTCCTAGATTCTAGCTTGGGAAAGCTATCTCAGCCCTGCCTCTATTCTGGGTGGGCCCTAGGAGATCAGCAGTTTCCTCTCCTGGGCCTGAAGAGCTTGGGCAAACCACAGAGAATACCTTTGGGGAAATCTTAACAGCAGAAGTGAGTAGGTAGGGATGGTCAGGTGCCCAACACTTTTAATAACTAGCCCCTTCATCTCCTACACTTGGAATGCTACTGGAGCTTACTGCCAGAGCTTTCTGTGGGAGGCTTACCTGCACCAGCATGACCTGCTTCCATCCTCTTAACCACCTTTTACAAAATCCTTCAATACCTCCTCATTTCCTCTAGCCTGGCAAAGAACTAACCACTTTGGTCCCAACCTTCCTTCCTAGCCTTATTTCTGACTGTTTCTTTGCATCTCAAGTACAATAGCATTCTCTGAGAACACTGGACATGCTTTACAGTTTTATAGACAAAAAGGAGGGGAAAAAAGACCAACTATACAAAATTAGGAATTCTAATTCTAAGAGCATATTGAAACATACTATACATAAGGTGATGTGGCTAAGATAAGCTCTAGAAAAACTATCTTTTAGTTTTCTATCCCCTTTGCCTAGAGTAATACCTTGAACGTATTAAACATTTCTCTAAATTATATAAATCAATTTATGTTACATACTTTACACATAGTAGGTGCTTGCTAGAGGAATGAAGGAAGGAATATTTTGGTGTAGGTGAATTTGGGAGATATCAAAGACCTAGCTTAGAGGATACATGTAGGCTAGAATATGTTCAAGATCTTTTCCCCCATTGGTAATATATTTATATGGAACTCAATCTATTATAATCTATTTGTCCTCTACCAAAATCCCATTTTGATGCCATCACATGGAATGGAAGTGTTATTGAATATTCTGAAGTGGCAGGTCAATCAATCAAGCAACCGATCAATAATTACTGATTAAGTTGTCCTTCTTGTGTTAATTAGGCACTGTGCTGGGCACTAGCGAAATAAAGATGCTTCCCTCAAGAAACTTACAATCTAGCTAGGAGGAAATGTGTATATATAGGTGTGTATAAAATAGAAATGAAACACTTTGAGGGCAAGACACTAGTGGTTGGGAGGAGCAGGAGAGGCTTCATGGTCTTGAAGGAAATGGAAATTCTAAGAGGACAAGGGAATGCATCCTGCATGTGGGGATAGCCAGGGTAAAGGCATGAATATGGGACAGAGAATTTCATGGCTGAGGAATAGGAAGAAGGTAAGCTTGGTTAGACCTGAGGAGTAAACAGAAGTAATGTGTGTGAGAGTGGAAAGGCATGTCAGGGACAGGTGGCGAAGTGCTCTAAATGGCAACAAGAGGAATTTAGATTTAATCCTAGAAGTGATAAAGATTTGGAAGGGGACACAGTACTGGAGTTTGTTCAGCCATTCCTCAACCGATGGGCATCCTCTCAATTTCCAGTTATTCACTACCACCAGAAGAGGTGCTCTAAATATTTTTGTACACATGGGTTCTTTTCCTTGGGGTGTTATTTGGAAAGTTGTTTGGAGGGGAATGTTGGGAGAGCTTGGAGGCAGTGTTTCTTCTGCTCCAACTTCTTGGCTCCCTGGTTTCTTTTTTCTCCTTATTAGTTAGTCAATACCAATTAGCTTTAGCAAGACCAGATAAAGTTAAGACCCGAAATACAGAAATGTCCCTGCATCTCCTGTCTTCTCTATTCGGTCCACAAAGAGAGGGAGCTTCAACTCCAAGTCCTTGCCTCAGACATGATGTTTGCTGCACTTCCTATGGCAGCTGAGTGAATGGTCAGAGTCACTCCCTTGCTTGCAGGACGAGGTGCCTAACTGCCCAGTTGATTCACTGTTGGACCGAGTCTCAGAGCTTGCCCTTTAGGGCTCGCTCCTTCCTAGGCTTGACTGATGGACCCCTGATGGATTTTCCAATCTTTTAAAGTTTCCATGTTTGTTCTCTCCTCCCACCCCCTGGCAGCAGGCAGAGCCCCTCACATGCTCAGATGGCTGGACCGCCATTGGCCATCACTCTTCCTCTCCCCTCGAATTACGAAACTCAACCAATGAACATTTATTAGGCACCTGCTCTTGCCAGGCACTCTGCTAAGCACCGGGAATACAAAAAGAGGGTCAAAGACAGTCTCTTGACTTCAAGGAGGTCACAGTTTAACGGGCGAGACAACATGCAAAAAAAATATACACAAAGCAAGCTGTGCACAGGATAGATAGGAAATAATTGAAAATGGACAGATGTAAACAATATGAAAGTATGGCAAGGTATATGACATGATTGTATAGTGAGGTCAGAATGAGAACTATGTATACATTTATTCAAACACTGTTTTAAATAATAATAAAGAATAAGTTATAAGTAAATATACTGTTGATATTCTTGTGTCATAATTTGTATTATTACTATTACTTTCATTTTTTTGTTTTGATTTTTGTTTTTTGTTTTGCTTTTTTGGAGGGGGGGAAGGTAGGGCAATTGGAGTTAAGTGACTTACCCAAGGTCACATGACTAGTTTTGTGTTAAGTGTCTGAGGCTGGGTTTGAACTCAGGTCCTCCTGACTCCAAGGCTGGTGCCCCATTACTATTATTTTCTTAATTAAAATGTAAATAGTTTGAATTCAAAGGTTTTGCATTTTTATACAACATTTAGTTTGTTGAGGGGAGGAAACAAACATTTATATAGTACTTATTTATGTGCCAGACACTGTTCTAAGCACTTTACAAATATCATTTAATTTGATCTTCACAGCAACCCTGGGAGATAGGTGCATTTATAATTTGCATTTTACAGAAAAGGAAAGCAGATAGAGCTTTCCTTAAAAAGTTTAGAAGCAGATGGAAGTGAAGTGATCACACAGCTAGAAAGAATCTGAAGCTGGATTGGAACTCAGTTCTTCCTGCCTCCAGGTCTAGTGCTCAATCTCTTGCACGACCGAGATTATTAAATTCTTATTCATTTTATAAGGAAAAGAAATGGTCAGATCTAGTCTTTCTGGCTTTGGGAAAAGCAAGGTGGAGTTCTCTCTGGGACTTAAAAAGCAGCTAGTCTTCTAGTGGAGTTTCAGTTGGGTCCTTAGACCTCCAGTCACCTCTTCTGCTTTGTGTTTCTTCTCCTGAGCCTAGATGCCTGAGTGGAAATCCTGAAATAGACTTTTAGGAAATGGCTCCCTCCAGAGCTCCTGGGTCCCCTTAATAGCCGCTTTACCTGAGAGGTACAGCTTATATAGTAGTAGAGGCTTGGTTGTGTGCCCTTCCATGTTTTCATGTTATAGGGATCAAATTTCTGGGAGAGTATAATAGTGGTTATAAGTCAGGGCTTCATGTTTAGGGCTTTGTTAAATGCTCACTTGTCCTGCATTTTAAGCATTATTTTCCCCCTGGAGAATAAATAGCTGTCCTATATGTGGCAGGTTGAGCACCTTTTTACTTCTGTCCTTGGGAAACTGTAGACTTGAGACAAAGGTGAACTTTAAATGATTTTCTCTTGGGCCCCAGAACTTAGTACAGCGCTTAACACATAGTAGGTACTTAATAAATGTTTATTGACTGACTAGACTGGGTTCTTAATGTTGTGAGAGAAGGGATCTTGCTATTTGTTCCTTTACATCATAGGAAATAGCTACTGAAGAGATAATATCTAAAGCTCTCTGAAGCTATCATTTTCTTTTTAATCTTAGTGCCTTTCCTCTGAGATGGTCCCCAATTTATTATTTTTTTATTCTGAATATGAGAAATAAAACAAGCATTTCCATAGCAAAGTAGAATAGGAAAAAAGAGAGGATTGCACATGAAAGTGCAAATCTATTATGCACAGCTTGCTTCTCCTTTTATATATATGATAAAGTTATCATGTCAATTTCTTTTTTTCTTTCCTTCCTTCCCCCCCAAAACGACTACCACTAAACACCAATACGTATATGTATGTAAAACCATGGTATTGTACTTCTATTTATCAGTTCTTTCTCTGGATGTAGATAGCATTTTTCTTTCTAGGTCCTTTGTAGTTAATTTGGGTATTAATAATGGTCAGAATGACTTACCTGCTCAGAATTGTTCTTAAAACAATATTGTTATTACTGTATACAGTGTTTTGGTTCTGCTCATTTCACTCTTTATTATTTCATGTAAATCTTGCCATATTTTTCTAAAATGATCAAGCTCATCATTTCTTGCAACAGAGTAGTATTCCATCATGATCATATACTTGATTAGCCATTCTCCAATTAATGGGCAGCTCCTCAACTTCTGGTTCATTGTCACCACAGAGAGCTGCTATAAATATTTTAGAACATAGGCTATTTTCCTTTTCCCCTAATCATTTTGGGAAGCAGACCTCAGAGTGGTATTACTGGGCCAATGGTCATAAGTAAGTTTAATAACTCTTTGGGCATAATTCTCAAAGTAGTATTCCAATTTTTCCACATCCCCCAACATTTGTTTTCCCCTTCAAACATTTTAGCCAATCTGATAGGTGTAAAATCGTATCTCAAGGTTGTTTTAATTTGCATTTCTCTAATCAGTAATGACTTAGAGCATTTTTTCATATGATTATAAATTGGTTTGAGTTCTTCATTCAAAAACTGCCTGCTCATATCTTTGGCCATAGTCAGATGGAGAATGACTCGTATTTTTTTATAGATTTGACAAAGTTCTTTATATAGTTGAGATATGAGACCTTTATCTGAGAAACTGTAAATTTTCTCTGCAATTTTCTGATTTCCTTCTGAACTTGGTTTTATTGGTTTTATTTGTACAGAAACTTTTTAATTTAATGTAATCTTAATTGTTCATTTTATATCTTACAATGTTCTTTCTCTTGTTTATTCATAGGCTCTTCACTAATCCATAAGTTTAATAAATAGTATGTTCCATATTCTTCAAATTTTCTTGCAATATCTCCCTTTATATATAGTTCATGGTTCCATTTTGAGTTTATCTTGGTAAATGGTGTATGATATTGATCTATGCTCGATTTCTGCCAGACTGCTTTCCAGTTTTCCCAATTTTTTTTTTTTTACCAAATAATGAATTCTTATTGCAAAAACTTAAATCTTTACTCTTGTCAAACACAAGGTTACTATAGTAATTTGCTGGTGCAAACTATATGTCTACTCTGTTCCACCAAAATACCTTTCTATTTCTTAACCAACACCAGATAGTTTTGATAATTAATACCATATAATAAAGTTTAAGATCTGTTCTTGCTAAATCTCCTTTCTTTACATTTTTTTCATTAGTTACTTTGATATTCTTAACCTTTTGTTTTTCCAAATTAATTTTATTATTTTTTAAAACTCAGTAAAATATTTTTTGGTAATTTAATTGGGATGGTATTGAATATATGGATTAATTTAGGTAAAATTGTCATAAATCCATCTGGTCCTACGTATTCATGAACAATTAATATTTCTCCAATTATTTAAATCTGACTTTATTAGGATAGTTTAAAAAAATAATTTTGTTCATGTAGTTCCTGGGTTTGTTTTGGGAGGTATTTTTTACTGTATAAAGCTATTTTAAATGGGGTGTCTGTTACCATCTCTTCTTACAGGGTTTTGTTGATGATATCTAGGAATGATGATGTTTTATATGGGTTTACTTTATATATCCTGCTACTTTGCTAAAATTATTGTTTCAATTAACTTTGTAGTTGAATCTCTAGAATTTTCCAAATATACCATCATATTGTCTGCAAAAAAAAAAAAAAAGACAGTTTTAGTAACTCATTGCCTATTCTGATTCTCTCTATTCCTTTTTCTTGTCTTATTCCTTTTGCTAGGATTTCCAGTACACTCTTGAATAATATTGGTGGCAGGGGGTATCCTTGTTTCACACCTGATCTTACTTCTACTTTATCCCCATCACAGATATTGCTTCCTGATAGTTTTAGATAAATGCTTTTTATAAATTTAAGGGAAAATCCATTTGTACATATTCTTTCAAGTTTTTTTTTTTAAATAGTAATGAATGGGGTACTTTTAAAAAGTTTTTTTCTGTGTCTACTGATGTAATTATATGATTTTGTTACTGTTATTGATAGTCAATTATAGTAATAGATTTCATTTTGTTAAACCATCCCTGCATTTCTGGTATAAATCCCACTTGGTCATCATGTATATTCTTTTTAATATGTTGCTGTAATCTCCTAGCTAAAATTTTATTTAGGAATTTTGCATCCATATTCATTAATGAAATTAGTCTATGGTTTGTTTTGTTGTTGGGTTTTTTTTTTTTTTTGGTTTTTCACTCTTCCTGGCTTAGGTATCAGCATATATTTATTTCATAAAAGGAGCTTGGTAGGACCCCTTCTTTGCCTATTATTCTAAATAAATTATTTAATATTGGAATTGGTTGGTCTTTAAATGTTTGGTAGAAGTTACTTGTAAGTCCATCTGGTCCAGGTGCTTTTTTCTTTTTTGCCTGTTGGAGGGCAATTGGGGTTAAGTAACTTGACCAAGATTACACGGCTAGTTTTTTTGTGTGGGTATTAAGTGTCTGAGGCTGGAATGGAACTTGGGTCCTACTGACTCCAGGGCCTGCGCTTTACTTACTGTGACACCTAGCCAGCTGGTGCTTTTTCCTTAAAAGGCTCATTTAGGGACTGTCCAATTTCTTTTTCTAAATTAGGTCTATTTAGGGGCAGCCAGGTAGCACAGCGGGTAAGAGCACTGGCCCCAGAGTTGGTATGACCTGGGATTGAATCTGGGCTCAGATACTTAGCACCACACCCAGAAATAACTGGCCATGTAACCTTGAGCAAGTTACTTAACCCCAATTGCTTTAAAAATAAATAAATAAATAAATAAATTAGGTCTATTTAGACATTCTATTTCCTTTTCTGTTAACCTACACAGTTTATGTTGTTGTAAATATTCTTCCAGTTTGCTTAAATTGTTAAATTTATTGGCATACAATTGTGCAAAATAAGTCCTAGTAATTGCTTTGATTTCATCTGCATTAGTAGTATATTCACCCTTTTCATTTTTAATGCTAATGATTTGGTTTTCCTCTCACTTTTTTTTTTATCATATTAACCAATGGTTTATGGGTTTTTTAAAAATTAAAAACCAAATTTTTATTTTTTTAATTAATAATTAATAAAATCTAGTTTTATTAATTTGATGGTTTTCTTATGTTCAACTTTATTAATCTCAGATTTGAATTTTAGGATTTCCAGTTCTGTTTAATTTGGGATTTTTAATATGTTCTTTTAGTAGTTTTTAAAATTATATATCTAGTTCACTGGTTTGTTCTTTATTTTATTGGTGAAAGCATTTAGAGATGAATTTTCTACTGCTTTTGCTGCATCCCATAGGTTTTGATATGTTGTTTTGTTATTTTCATCCTTTTTAATGAAATTATTGATGGTTTTTTAATGATTGGCTCTCTAACCTACTCATTCTTCAAGGTTAGGTTGTTTAGTCTCCAATTAGTTCTTATTCTGTGTTCTATTGTTCCTTATGAAATATAATTTTTGTTGCATTGTGATCTGAGAAGGATGCACTGAATACTTCTGCTTTTCAGTATAAAATTTTTATGCCCTAATATATGGTCAATCTTTGTAAAGGTGTAATCTTTTCTATTCCCATTCGGTTCTCTCCAGATAACTATCATATGTAGCTGATCTAAAATTCTATTCACTTCCTTGACTTCTTTCTTATTTATTTTTTGGTTAGATTTATCTGGTTCTGAGAGGGGAGGATTGAAGTCCCTCACTGTCATAGTATTGCTGTCTATTTCCACCTGTAATTTGTTTAACTTTTCTTTCAAAAATTTAGATGCTATGGTATTTTGTTGCATATAGCCTTAGTATTGATATTGTTTCATTGTTGATGGTACTTTTTATCATAACATACTTTCCCTATTTATCTTTTTAAATTAAATCTGTCTTAGCTTTAACTTTTTCTAAAATCATGATCGCTACCCCTGCTTTTTCTACATTAGCTGAAGCATAAGAAATTCTACTCCTGCCTTTTATTTTAACTCTTTGTGTATCTCTCATTTTTAAATGTGTATCTTGTAAACAACATATTGTGGGATTCTGATTTTTAATCCATTCTGCTATCCCTTTTTGTTTTGTGGGTGAGTTCATCCCATTCACATTCAAAGTTATAATTATTATTTAAGTATTTCCCTCCATCCTATTTCCTCTCTGTTATCCTTCTCAGCCTCTCTTTTACCTTATCCCTCCTCATATGTCTAGTTTACTTCTAACCACTATCTCCCTAATCCATACTTTTTAAAAGAATCCCCCTTTATCCTTTCTCTTCACCCTCCTAAATCCCTTCCTTATCCTTTCCGCTCACCCTCTTTTTAAAAAAATAAATCTAGAAGCCTCTTATACTCTTCTTCATGTGTATATTGTTCTTTCTTTAACCCAGACACGAGGAAAGTAAGGTGCCATCACTCCACCTCTTTCCTTTGTATCACTTCTTCCTTTCATGCCTCATCTGTATGAGATAATTACTCCTTTTTACCTTTTCCTACTCACCTTTGCTTTATAGAATCATCTCAGCCCCAACCTTTCTTTCAAACTACACAAGTAATAATAACAGCCTTAAGACAACTGATAGGGGCAGCCGGTAGCACAGTGATTAAGAGCACCAGTGGATCGAATCTGGGCTCAGACACTTAGCACCCACCCAGAAACACCTGGCCGTGTAACCTTGAGCAAGTTACTTAACCCCACTAGCTTAGGGGCAGCCAGGTGGCTCAGTGAGTAAGAGCACCAGCCCTAGTATCGAGATGACCTGGGGATTGAATCTGGGCTCAGACACTTAGCACCCCACCCAAAAATAACTGGCCATGTAAAGTTGAGCAAGTTACTTAACTCCAATTGCTTAAAAAAAAAAAAGGCTACTGATAACATTTTCATATATAAGAAATAAACATGTTATTTGACCTTATTGATTGATTCCTTGTAATTGGTCTTTAATGTTTCCCTTATATTTCTCCAGAATTTTATATGTCAGATTTTCCATTGAGTTTTGATCTTTTTGTCACAAATGCCTGAAACTCTTTTGGTTTGTTAAATGTCAATTTTTTTCATTCAGGATTATACTCAAATTTGCTGAGAAAGTTATCTTTGGTTGTGACACCAGTTCTCTTGCTCTTCAAAATATAATGTTTCAGGGCCTACAGCCTTTTAGTGTAGAAGCTGTGGCAGTGGCTAGGTGGTGCAGTGAATAGAGCACTGGCCCTGGAGTCAGGCAGACCTGAGTTCAAATTTGGACTCAGACACTTAGCCATGTGACCTTGGGTAAGTCACTTAACTCTAATTGCCCTGCCTTCTCCTCTCCAAAAAGTTAAAAAAAAATTTAGTATAGAAGCTGCTAGGTCCCCTGTGATCTTGACTCTAGCTTCTCAGTATTTAACCTCTTTTTCTTGTTGCATATAATATTTTCTCCTTAACCTGGAAGCTTTGAAACTTAGCGATGATATATATTCCTATAAAGTTTTCAGTTTGGGCTCTCTTTCAGGTGGTAAGTGGTGGATTTTTTGCTATTTCTGCTCTACCCTCTTGTTCTAGAACCTCAAGGCAATTTTCCTTGATAATTCCTTATAAAATTGTATGAAGTTTGATCACAACTTTCAGGTAATTCAATAATTCTTATATTGTCTCTCCTTGGTCTGTTTTCCAGATTAGTTATAATGAGATGTTTCACATTCTCTTCTATTTTTTCATTCTTTTCATTTTGTTTTATTATTTCATGGTATATTGTAACATCATTTGCTTCCCCTTGCCCAGTTCTAGTTTTCAAGGAGTTATTTTCTTCCTTAAGTTCTTAGATCTCTTTTCCTAATTGATGGACTCTCCTTTCATAATTTTTTTATTTTCTTGGATGTAAGGGTTATGGGATTTAAAGATATCCCATGCCCCATGGACGTGCTGACATAGCAGAGCAAGAGAAAGTGAAAAGCCGAGCTAATGGTCCTGCGGTTGGCAGTTGGCGGCGGTTGCCTTTTTTTTTTTTTTTTTTGAGTTAGGACCCCTGCTGAGCACTGCCAGCGGCCGGAGCTGCTGGGAGCAGGACTTTCTGCTAAGGACTCCTGCTGAGGACTGCCAGGGGCCGGAGCTGCTGGGAGCAGGACTTTCTGCTAAGGACTCCTGCTGAGGACTGCCAGGGGCCGGAGCTGCTGGGAGCGTGCTTCCAGGACGCTGGGTGGTTGCTGTGAGTGGGGAGAGGAGGACCTTTGCCTGAGGTAGCCTGTTCTGTTTTAAAGGCTTGAGAATGTGGGTGCTTTCTACTTTATCTACCTGTGCCAATGTCATAACTACTCTGATGGCTTTCACTTTCTGGTTTTGGGACTCAGTCTTTTGGTATCTTAATAAATTTTCTAGTTTATTTCCCCAAATGGCAAACCTGATATATTTTGTGATGGATAATTATATCAGCATATTTGTAATCTCTATAGGCATTGTGAATATGGCATTGCTGATACATGGATTGTTCTTATTTTTTCCTCTAATTTTCCCTCAATCCCTCTTATTTGATTTTGAAGTCCTATGTAAGTTCTTCCAAGAATTATTTTTGGCCTTGTGAACATTCAATGGTTCCCTTTGGGGTAGGAATGGCTTTTTAAAAAAAATTTCATTATCTTCCCCTGAAATTGAACTCAGATATTTTCTATCCCTAAGTAGCTGTCCCTGCTTGAGTTCTTTCTCCTCTGGTTACTCATTTTTATTTTGTTTTATTTTAGCATCTTATCATTGTAATCAGGTTCTAGTCCTGAGGTTTGGTCATGGAGCCCCAGGCCTCAGGTCCTTCTTACTGTTATTTTCTGAACTCTGGAGGCCCAGCCTCAGGCAGCAGTTCTCTCCATCCCTGGGCCATGACAAAGGCCCCCAGCCATGCTGTCCTGCAGAGCTCTTGCTCCCTGTGGCCCCTCTCACAGCTGCAAACTTCAGCTCTCCTCTGTGCCTTGGAATGGAAAGCAGGGACTCCACTTTCCTGCAAGTGCCCACAGCCAGCAGGATAGCCCCCTAAGCCTGCTACCACCACACACTGGGAGTGTGAGCTCCTTCTCACCCACAGTCACAGCCTGGAACTATGTCTGGCCAGCACAGCTATGCCTGGCATCCTCAGAGAGAGTGTCCAGCCTCCACACTGTCTGTGAGGTGAAAGTTCCTGTAGCTGAGCTTCAGTGGAGTCGTGTGCACTTCAGGCAGGCCAGACCTCCAGCCTTGGAGGTCGAGTCTTCATGAGGTCCTCTCAGGCTGTCTTAGGAGAACATCTGCCTTATCCTGACTTTGGTTGATTTTTGCCACTCTACGTTCACTTTGAGGTGTTGTTCTGTCTTGTTTGTGGAGGAAATTTGGTGAGCCTGGAACTTTTCTGACCTCCTCCACCATCTTCCCAGAATCCTCTCCCTATCCCCAACTGATCCTGTGCTATCTTATTTGTGCATATTTGTTAGCGTGTTATCTGCCCCATGAGACTCTGGGCTCCCAGAGAGCTGGGATTTTGTTGCTGTTGTTTTTGGCCTTTCTTTCTATCTCTAGCACTTAGCACAGTGCCTAGCACTACTAAAAAAAAAATGCTAGTTGATTGACTGACTGTTATAGTTGTGATTAAGAATTTGAGTGGAAAATAGGGTCAGGATTCACTTCTCTTTATTAGTTTAAGTGAAGTCCAAGGGACCGAGCCCTGGGACTTCTTCACATCTTGTAGGAGATAGGAGGTGACTGGGGAAGGGGGTGGTGGTGAGGTGGAACTGTGTTCCACCATTGTTGGGCTGAGCCATGGAAAGGTAGGAGCTGGCAGCAGGTAGGTTAGGGCTGGTTGGCTGGAAGGGGGATGTGCCAGCACACGCATACCCAGCAGTCTCATTCAGTCCATTTCTCTTGTCCTCACAGGCCGCCTGCTTGCTTCCCGCACAGTGATCTGCAGGTAAAAAAAAATCTGGCTAACAGCCTTCCTCGTGTTCCAATCTTTAGTTTTCCTCCTCCTCCTCCAGCAGTTGCACAGCCCAAGTCACTGTCCTGGTCTAACAGAGACATCAGGCCCTATGCATGTGTTGATCTTGTCCTCCTGGCGCTCCGGCTCCTCCTTTGTGGGCCAAGTCTTCAGTCAACACCCTGACGTCTTTTACCTGATGGAGCCGGCCTGGCACGTGTGGATGACCCTCTCTGGCAGTGCTGGGCAGTTGCAGATGGCCGTGCAAGACCTGATTCGTTCGGTTTTCCTCTGTGACATGACTGTCTTTGATGCCTACATGGCCCAGGGTCTCAGGAAACAGTCCAGCCTCTTCATGTGGGAGACTAGTAGGGCTCTGTGTTCCCCACCTGCATGTCCTCTCTTTAAGCAGGAGGACATCATCCCCTCAGCTAAGTGTAAGATCCTATGTGGCAAGCAGCCCTTCAACTTGGTGGGAGAAGCCTGTAAGTCCTACAGTCATGTGGTGCTCAAGGAAGTGCGTTTCTTCAACCTGAAGACCCTCCAGTCCCTGCTGACTGACCCCTCCCTCAACCTGCACATCATTCACCTTGTCCGAGACCCCCGTGCTGTGTTTCGCTCCCGACAGAACACAAAAGAGGAACTGAAGTATGACAACCATATAGTCATGGGGAGCCAATGGGATAAAATAAAGAGTGAGGACCAGCCCTATCACTTGATGAAAGCTATCTGCCAAAGCCAACAAGAGATCTATGAGGCGGCACAGTTGTTACCAGCCTCCCTAAGAGAACGCTACCTGCTAATACGCTATGAGGACTTGGTGCAGGACCCACTGACCCACACCTCCAAATTGTATGAATTTGCAGGGTTACCCTTCCTGCCTCACCTCCAAATCTGGGTGCGTAACATCACACAGGGCAAGGGCAAGGGAGGGCACGCCTTTGACACAAACTCCAGGAATGCCCAAAGTGTTGCCTAGGCCTGGCGTTGGTCCTTACCACATGACGAGGTAGTCCAAGTACAGAAAATCTGTAAAGATTCTATGGACCTGATGGGCTACCTTCCTGTCTTGTCTGAGAAAGACCAGAAAAATTTATCAATGAATCTTCTGTCTACTCTTGAGATCCTCTAAAGCTGGACAACCAAATGAATTGAGTAGGGTCTGGCTTTGTACAATAACTATGGTCAGCTGAATGCTTTTGGGTCTAACTATGTTTCCCTATGGGCATACATGTGAACATGCTGTTGGATGTGACTGCATGTGGCCAAAGGACACTCTGCTTCCTTACTCTACAGCTTGGCACTGGCTGTCCTCCTTTTGGCCAGTGCTTCCCTCTTCACCTCTGCCTCTGAGCATCCCTGGGGCTCTTCAAAATAACTCAAGCATCATGTTCTGAGCCAGATCCTTCCTGATCCCTCAAGCAGTTAGTACTTTCCCCTCTAATGGTGTCTTGTATCTACATTGCAGGTATATAGTGTATGTGGGTATGGGTGTGTGTGTGTGTGTGTGTGTGTGCATGTGTGCAGCTTACATGAGCTCTCATGATCTTTATCCCAACTTTCATTCTCACAGATGAGTTTCAGAATCCACAGCAAGAGTATATTCCCTGCTCAGAGTTCTAGGGGACCCTCCTGAAAAATTAGGGTGATTCCCTAATGCCATAAGCCCAAGACCCCAGTAGCATATTTTTTCCCACCAACTGTACCTCCAGATTATGAGATAAAAATAATTTTAGTTAGCCAGCTTTAAGTAGTTTTTGTTATTGTTGTTGTTTATTTGTGTCCAACTTTACATGACCCCATTTGGGGTTTTCTTGGCAAACATACTGTTGTGGTTTGCAATTCCTTCTCCAGCTCATTTTATAGATAAGGAATCTATGGCCAACCTGTTTAAGAGCCTTGCCCAGGATCACCCAGCTATTAGGTGTCTGAAGCTGTCTTGGAACTCTGGAAGATGAGTCTTCCCGACTCCAGGCTTGGGATGCCTTGTGCACTGTGGTGCCACCTAGCTGCCCAAGCAACTTTTGGGAGGGGATATTTACTAAGGTGGAACTCTAGGAGTAATTGGCCAAGTCCGTGATCCACTGTACCCCCTGGATATTTAGAGGGCAGGGGAAAGTGGGCTCAAGCTTAGAACGCATTTGTGGCCAAGGGGTAACAAGGGTCCTTATTGCTGGAAGTCCTTTCCCCACATTTTAGTGGGGTTCAGAAGTTCCCCTTGGCATGTTATAGTTAATTTGCTGTGCTCCATGTGGAGCCATAAATCTGTCCCTTCTGACCTCGGTTCCTAGTGCAGACAGTACTATCAGCTGGGCCCCAGTGGATGGTCAGCCTGTTCCCGCTGCTTATAGAAAGCTTGCTTATAGAGGCTCTTCTGCAGCCCAAGTATTGGGGGGCAGCAGAGAACTGGGCCAAGGCTGAAGCCTGAGCTTCCCTTTTCCTCTTCCTGCCACACCTCAGTTCTCCCTCAGACACTCTACTGGAATGCCAGGGTTGTCAGCATTTCTCCAATAACTCTGGTTCTCACATTCTGATAATTTACAGAAAATCACTGGGGCGTGACCAACTTGGCCCAGCCTATCTGAATGGGATTCCTGTGCAAGGTCACTCCAGTTCCAAGAGTTTTTAGTCCTTAGTCTGAAGGCTATGACTGAAAGTGATTGATTGGACATTTTGTTGGATGACTCATACCTAAGCAGAGTAGGTTCTCTGCCTACCTTTGCATCAATATCTATTTCCATTTATTCTCTGGCTTCTTTGTGTCTCAGGGAAATTTTAGTTTCCTAGAAACACCTGGGAACAAAATATCAAGATCACGTTATAGTGTCTATGGATGGAGGCATTGGGAGGGGAAGCTGGGGGAAACAGCCAAGCTTTTCTTGGATTTTCCCTCATCCTGGGCCCTCCCCTCTGCCTTCAGTAACTCCTGTCTCTGGCACAGCTCAGTTCTTTTGTTGCTCAGAGGTATACAGAAATGTCATGCTTGCTCCAACCTCCCAAACCTAGACTCTCAGAAACTCTCACTCAGTTATGAGACAGCTTCTTCCCTTTATAATAATAATGATGATGATGATGATAGCTACTATTTCTGTATTGTTTACTATGTTCCAGGCACTGTGCTAAGTGCTTTGCAATTACTATCTAGTTTTATATTCATAACAACTCTGGGAGTTAGGGGCTATCATTATTCCCATTTTTCAGATGAGGAAACTGAGGCAAACCCAGCTAGTGAGTGTCTGATGCCACATGTGAACTCTGGGCTTCTTGACTACAGACTCAGCACTCCATCTGCTGGGACACCTCGCTGCCCAGACAATTTAAAGAAAATGCTTTGGGCCATGATACTGTCTCCCACAGGAAGGCTTTGATTGATTCAAGGAAGAATGTGGGAGCTATTCACACTCAAGTTCTGATTATCTGATTCAATCAAAAGATTTCAGAGCTGAAATGGGGAGGTTTCAACTACACCCTTACATGTGTAATGTAAACACATTTTACATAATAAACTTGCAGAGAATCCCCATCTTAAATTTCACTCTTTTTCTTTCTTTTTTTGCTATTTGGAGGGGGGAAGGTAGGTAATTGGGGTTAAGTGACTTGCCCAAGGTCACATGGCTAGTTTTGTGTTAAGTGTCTGAGGTCAGATCCTCTAGACTCCAGGGCCAGTGCTCTATTATCTGCACCACCTAGCCACCCCTTTGCTCTGTTTCCTGATCAGTATTGGGCTTAGCATCCCATGGAAGTAGCTGGTTACTGGAAATGTGATGCTCAAAATATAGTAGTTACACTTAAAAATATATATATGTATTAAAATATATATATATATATATTTATAGTAGCAACATACATGCACAAGCTCAGGTAGGTCCTGTTTAGTAGACATCTCAGGTGAGATTATACAATTTAGAAATGAAGCAAAGCTTGGTGTTCCCCTCATGCTTTCATACTTGGACTGACTGACATACCTCTTCTAGCCTCAACTCCTGATGGAAAGTTATAGAAACAATTCTCTACTTGTCATATTTTTCTGAAAGAGCTTGGGAATAGAATTAAATGTGGGCAGAGGATGATTCAAATCCAGACAAATTGGCTGTCTGCTCAGGATTTTATGGTGCAATAATTTTTTTTCTGGGAAAACAGATCTATTTTTTGTTAAAAAAAAAATGTCTTTATCTGCAATGTAATTGTTACCTATTTGGTTCTAGATGAAAATAGCTGAACTTGTTCTTTATTTTTTTTTACTAAACATTTTTGCTAAAAGTATTGTTCTTTCATTTGTGAAAATCATCCATGATAGGTATAATTACAATGGATTGACACTTGTTTCTAAAATATTTTGGTGCAAAAATCTGTTATTATGTATTTGTAATATATCTCAGTAGAAATAAACATGTTAAGTGTTCAGAATGTTGGGCTGATGAAATGCATTGTATGCTGTATTAATCTACCATCTAGTTTTAATTAAAAAAATAACCACACAGAATTATAAAATCATTACTGTTGTCAAAGTTCTTTCAGAGATAATTCAGTTAAGAAGTATTTATTACTAGGAAGAAAGGAAATAAGCATTTATCCAGAGTTTATTAAGTACCAGGCACTAAGCTAAGCACTTTACAAACCTTATCTCATTTAACCCTCACAACAGCCCAGAAAGGCAGGAGCTTTTATTGATGGGGTATGGGATCTGGACCTCAGGAAGCAGCCCCTGAACCCAGATCCTGCCAGTAGCCTGCCGAATTTGGCTCATCCCAGTATAATCCTTACAACAGCCATTTCATTGTGGCCTGACCCAGTCCAACCCTTCATTCTCAGTTACTTAAGACCCAGAATTGTCTCATACATTTCAGTCACAAGTGCCTCCCCCAGGGTATCTGGTCCACCCCAGCCCATCAAGATTACTTAATTATTCCTTCCCTTCCTTCCTTCTCTTCCTTCCTTCCTTCCCTTCCCTCCTTCCTTCCTTCCTTCCTTCCTTCCTTCCTTCCTTCCTTCCTTCCCCTTCCCTCTTTTTTTCCTCTCCCTCTTTCTTTCCATCTCTCCACATAGGGTATCACACCCTTAACTGTGGTTACCCTGCCCAAAGGGAATGTAAATCTTAAATCTCAGAATTTTTTTTTATTTTTGTATTTTCTCTTCTTAAGCCCAAATCACTCTGGCTTTCATTGATTGGCCAACAAAAGTTTCAAGGACAAGCTCTTCTTGGTCATTGTTTGAGCCATGATTGGCTCAGAATGAATATAAATAACAATTGGTTCCAGAAACCTGGAACATCTTCCCCTCCCGGATCTAATTTTTTTGGTCTCATTTATTATTAAGCCTTAGTCACTTAACGGGTGTGGCCTCAGTCAAACAGACCTGTTAAAAACTTTAGCTTGAAAAGGTCAAGGACCCCTACAGTATACTGGACCATCTCCAGTTGTCTGGATCCATATCTGGACCCGGATGGCTCCAAAGGAGAAAGTGAGGTTGGTGACTTAGCACAGCTCCCCCTCACTTAAACCCAATTCACTTGCAAGTCAGGGCATCAACTCCAGGATATGGTGGTCATCTTTGAGAATGTAGGACAAATCACAGCAGCAGCAGCAAGCAAGGGATGGGGCTTTTTAGAAAGGCAAAACATGCTCCCTTCCCTCAAGGCATCCACATTTTAATGTGGGAGATGACATATAAATAAATATGTGCACATAAGTTATAGATATGGATAGGGCCATCTCAGAGTGGCAGCAGTAGAGGGAAAGTTGGGGGTGGAGGGAGACTGGGAAAGACCTTTTGCAGAAGGTGGGATTTGCATGGAGTCTAGAAGAAAACTAGGGAAAGCTCAGAGTTAGAGGTGAACCTTCAGGCAGGGAATGGAGCAGCCAGGGCCAAGGCATAGAGTCTGGAGAGGAGAGTATAATGGTCGAGGAGCAGCAAATAAGCCAGTGCAGTTTGATCTTTGAGTGAATAGAACAGTGTTAGAATGGAAAGGTAGGCAGGGTCCATGTTGAGAAGGGCTTTAAATGTCATACAGAGGACTTCATATTTGATCCTTGGGGTAATAGGGAAACCCTAGAGTTGAGTAAGTGTGTGTGAGCTTGGGGATAGATGACATGATCAAACCTGCATTTTAGGAAAATCACTGGCAGTCAAGTGGAGGACGGATTGAGAGGAGAGAGGCTTGAGGCTGGGACACCAACTAGCAGGCTACTGGAATTGTCTAAGAAAGAGGAGATGAGGACCTCTACTAGACTAGTAGCTGAGTGAGGGAGAGAAAGGGCCAAAGGAGGGAAGTTATGAAGACAGACATGATGGAATGTGACAGGAGAGCTCAATGGGGTAAGAGGTAGGAGTTGAGGATGGGGATGATGGGGTATAGGATCTGGGAACCCCCCTAAATCTTCCCACTTGATGTAGCATTAGCCTGATGCCATAAGCCTTCCATTATCACTATTCCCAAATCTGTTACCCTAAACCTAGCCTAGCCCTCCAAAGTCTGTTATCTCCAGGTAGTGTTCAGTTACCTCCCACTCTTGAGCCCTATCAAAATATCTATGACCAAATCTGTTATCCTTAAACTAGCCTAACCCTCCATTATGTGTTACCTCTGGCTGTTTCCCACCCTAGATCCCATCAAAATCTCATTCTCTTGGTTCCTGGAGTCTGACCTCAGTCCCATCAACATCCCCCTTAGATTCCTCCTCAAGACGCTCCCTAGATCCCTCCTCTTCCTCCTCCCAGACTACTTGGCCACCCCTGGATCCCTCCTATAGTCCTTCTGTATGTAAGATCCATCTTGTCCCCATGAAGACGTTCAGATTCAATCTAGAGCAGAATCAGTCTGTGTCAGATTGTTCTGGCCAGCTTGTCAATACAAGTGTCACAAATACTTTGGCTCCTTAAGAGTCTACCCAATATGGTGAATCTTTAATAAATTTTGTTTTACTTTGGCTGAGAGAAAGCTTGAGTCAAATTCATTTGGCAGGACCTGGAGTGTTGGTATTTTGGAATCTCGAGCACCCCTAAACCCTAAACCTCAACAGGGTTACCATCCTGGCTGACTGAGAGGATAGCGATATAAAGAAAAAAGGAAGTTCAGAAGAGGGGAAAGTTGTTTTTTTTTAACGTTGAGTTAAAAATGCCTATAGGACATCTGGCTCAAGACTTCCAAATGGCAGCTAGTGACATGGGACTGGAGAAGAGAGCCTGGGGAGGGATATATAGATCTAGCATTGTTAGAAATAATCTTATTACCAAAAATTCTACCTGGCCATGAGTGAATTTAGAAAAAAAGGTTGGTCATTTCAGACCTGTGACTTGGCCTTGAGCCCCTGGTGAAAAGGGCCAGGGTCAAGCATACTATTAAGATAGTTACAAAAGCCCTTTTGTAATTCATTCAGATATGAATTTCTTAATTTCTCACCTTGAATCCCATTGGTCAGCATTCCAGGGTTCACTAAACTCCACCCCTTGATTACAGCTTCTCATTTCCACATTTCAATCCCTCCCTCCCTTCTAATAAACTTTATTCTTTATACTTTGTCTATTCCTTTGCTTCAGACAGCACGAGAGGAATTTTCAACTTCTAAGGAATTGACAAAAGCTGTGAGTTTGAAGATTGAACCCAGGATATCAATGATGTAATCTCCATTATCTAAGACCACATCTTGGTAAAGGGACCTCATTGTCTGTGAATGAGACCTGGCCTGGAAGTTCTTTGGATTTGCAGCAAAAATGCCTTCTCAGAACAAAGAAAAGTAGTAGATATGCTGATTTTCAGGTGGCCAAAATCCCCCTCCGGCCCCTACAAGCAGTTTTGTCTCTGACATTAGCCATCAATAGGAATTATAATTTCTGTGGAAACAAAATTCAGTCATACCTTACACAGTTATCAAATATCATGGAGATGATAATAGAACACATGGGAACTGATGAGATTAGTCAGTGAGACGGTATAGGAGGGCTCAAGACAGAGCCTAGAGAGGCAGGAACACCCAAGGTAAGTGGGTATGATCTTTAGGAAGATCCAGCAGAGGAGACTGAGGAAAGGTTAGCTAGATCAGTCAGTCAACAAACATTTATTAAGCACTTGCTATGAGCCGGGCATTGCTAATCACTGCATATAAATACAAGCACAAATAAAGCCAGTCCTCACTCTCCAGGGTTTTACATCTTAAGAAGGGAAGAGGACACATAAAAAGGAGTTGAAAAAGGGTTAGAGGTTACCTGAAAATGGACAAAGGTAGACAAAGTCCTGTGAAGGAAGATGAGTTGGGAGTCCTGCCTGGAAAGGAATGGAAATGTAAGAGAACAATATCCCTTGGAGCCAAGATGGCAGAGGTAAGTCCGAATTTGCCTGATCTCTCCTCAGTTTCCCTTGGAAGATAAAGTCCTATGAAGGAAGATGAGTTCAGAGTGCTGCCTGGAAAGGACAAGTAGGGATAGAAAGATAAGAGAAAAATGTCCCTAAAACCTAGAGAGGAGAGAGTATCCAGGAAGTGATGAATGATCAGCAGATGGATGGATAGAGAGATAGAACTTATCAACTTATCAACCTGAAAGTTTGGTTAAAGGAGGCAAACAGGCTAGGTGATATGTAAATCCATATTGTTTATTCCCTTAAAGTTAGCTGAATACCTACATGTATGGAGCCAGATAAAATCTGACTGCCTGAACAAAGGAATGAGAAGGCTTAAATACATATTAGAACCATTCCAATTCAGGGTGGGTATGTCACTGAAATTTATGATCTCCATAAATATTTAATCATTGTATGAGAAAGGAATTTTCTTAATTGAATAGGTGATAAGTACAATAAATAAGAGAGCTGACAAAGTGTCAATTGAAATTATGACTCAGGATATCTGTGTTTTCTTTACCATTAAAATGCCATAACATAGTATATGTCAAAAAATATATTAAGATAAGAAAAAGTCTCATTACTCAAGTTAGTACCTTGGGTTAAGGATCTTATCCTTAATGGTGCTGACTGTATAAAAAGTTTGGTTAAAGGAGACAAAAAAATAGTAATATACAATTACAGCATTTATTTCTCATTCCATTAAGGCTAGTGGACTTGTGCAAGGAGTTAGGAGAGCTACATCCTAACTGATGAACAGAGGAATCAGAAGACTTTTTAAACATTTTAGAACCATCCCAACTCAGGGTGACTGTGTCACACAATTTTGTGATCTCCATTTGTTGCCATGGCATTTGTATGTGAGAAAGAAGTTCCTTGGTTGTAAATGCAAACTGACAACAAAAGGAGCAGGATCTATTTACATTTTATGGTCTCAGGATGTCTGTTTTCCTCCCAAGATAAGGGGGCATCCTATCTCCAGCCTCATCTGGTCTCTGAAGTTGCTGACACAGAAAGCAAGGGGAAGTAGTCTGTTTGATGAATTCAGACTTTGGCCAAAATATGATATTTAATGAGTATCATTTCTGTCCTTTTGGTCAGGAACAAATTTATTAAAATTTCATTTCTTGACCAAAGAAGGTATAAAGAAAACCTCTCTTCTTGGTAGCTTTCCCAATATCCTTATGTAAGTGAATTTAGGCTTTCCCCAATCACTTCCTGAAATAGGGGGCACTAAGGATAATAGTTGAACAGTTGTAATGCCATGCACAAGCAGCTTTCCAGAAGAATGCTGCTGTGAACAGCTTTTAAGGTTCTGATTACATAGTATAGTGATCACTCTATTTATTACATAACAAATCAAAGCAAAAAACTTTCACAGAAAATCAAGGTACAGCATTCACAATATTACAACTTATCACAGAAAATCACAATATAATATTCCCAACATAGTCTCAAAGTATAATAATCAAATAATCATGGGGCAACTAAGTTAACTCAATCATTCACTTATCAGTAACAATATCTCAAAGTACAATAGTCAAAGTCTTCCACTGGGGCAAAGTCTTGATTAACTCAATCAGTCACTTATTCAGCAATCAATTACTAAGTATCATACACAAAACCCTCCACCCCTTAGGTCACTAGTAAACTATAATTCCATAATTACTAAGTACTCAAGGAGAGGTCTTTTCATCTTGACTTGGGGCCTGATCTCAGATTTCCTGGATCCCCTTCCATGGTCCCAGATTCTACCTGGATTCACCAGACTGTCACCTGGGTTCAATGGCAGACAGCTCCCAGGTCCTTGATCAACTCTCTGGGCAGGTCCTGCTCCACACTGACGTTCACAGGGTCTGGTCCATGTCAGATCCTTCACCATTTCTGCTCCAGGGAATTCAAGACTCAACCAAGCCACAAACAAACAAAATCTCAATATCCCAGTCATGCCTCCTCAGTCACCTGGGCTCCAGGCTGCGGGCTCCTGGCTCCTGGCTTCTGGGCTCCTGGCTCCAGGATCCTGAGATCCTGTTCAGAAGAAGCTCCACCACCAAGTTCTCAGGAAATTCTGGCTCAGTTCTCCATTCTTCTGTAGCTGCTCTCCCACCAGATCTTGGTCTCAAAAAATTCCGACTGTGCCTCTCTGGGGCTTTTCCTTATATACACACAGCGTTAGCTTCCTGTTACAGCTAACCTCTTCCTGTTACATCAGTAACAGGACACAGTCAGTCACATACTCAGGCTGACTATACAGTAACAGACAGTTACTGTAAGGCAATTGCAATACAAGCAAAAGGAGCAGGCTGCAAGGAGGATCAAGGTAGCAAATGGGAATACAGAAAAATAAGCTAAAGCTGTAAAAACAAATAAGGAACCAGTCTTGGGTATGTGAGGGGATCTCAGGGAGGGAGCATTTCTTGTGCAGGCCTGGTCCGGACTCTTGGGAAAGCTGTCTGCAACTGATGTCATCTTTTTCAGGTCCAATCCAAGCTCAGATATCCACTCAGGAGCAGGGGCATTCTTTGGATGATCCACAAGCTGGAGTAGTCAGACAGGCCTGACATGGGTTCCCAGAAACATATGATTTGACACTAAAGGCACATAGAAATGGTTCAGTTTCCCAGCCATGCAAGGCTAGGCTCAAACAATATCACAAATAGTTCACTTTTCTAGCCACCTAAGGCTAGATAGACTCAAACAATACAATAAAATCTTCCTCAAAGTTTACAAAATTGCATAATTATATTAAGTCAGCTACAGATCAACTTCTTAGGTGGCTCACAATAAACTAGTTTGGGGAAGGGAGATTACATGTCATCAAGATAACCAAGAAAACTTACATATGAACCATATAAATTAAGAGAATCATTATTACCAAAGTTAATTAACATCAGTTCCTTGTATCCCAGTGACCTATTCCCAATATTCATTTAAACAGCCCTTTATGAATCCCAGATGCTTCATGTAGTTATACAATTCAAAAAAGGAATTCTGCTTCTCTGGCTCAGATCTAGAGGTTACCAGATAATTCTGACTTAATATAAATTAGTACAGTCACTTAAAATTGGTTCCACATTTTTGAAACTTCAGAGAATTTTCAGTTTATTTATTAACTATTATTCCTGTCCTTACCTAAATCCTGTACTAGTATAGTAATACTTTAAAATGTGAAGATCTACCCATAAAATTAGTTCATCTGCCTTTTAGAATTATCAGATACTATAATAAAGAAGAAATAATTTCACCTTTTCTACTATCTTATACAATTTTTATGCAAAAATCCAAATTTGAGATCTTATTATCAAAACATACTTAAAGGGGAGGCTAGGTGGTGTAGTGAATACAGCGCCAGCCCTGGAGTTGGGAGTTGGGAGGACCCGGCGTTGGTTCCAGCCTCAGACACTTAACACCCACACAAAAAACTGGCCATATAACCTTGGGCAAGATTACTTAACCCCAATTGCTTTAAAAAAAAACAAACATGCTTAAAGCTTGAATTTCCATAATAGAAAATTTTGGAAGCCAATCTTATACTTCTGTATGTAGTTCTTAAAGAAATCAGTCTGATCCTGTTGCTTTCCTCAAAATTTGCTATTCTCTTTACTTGGTCTAATCTTTTCCTCCTTTGGAGAATGTTATCTCTATATTTATTTATTTGGCCATGAACATAACTTCTTGATGAATTTTCTATAAAAGAAAAAGAGGGGCAATGTCATATAGCTTAACAGAAGGAAAAGTGTCCTTAGCTCTGTTTGATTCCGGGTATGAGTCATATCTGATAGGCAATCATGTACCCTC
The DNA here is from genome assembly GCF_028583685.1 of Petaurus breviceps papuanus. Classification (NCBI taxonomy): domain Eukaryota; kingdom Metazoa; phylum Chordata; class Mammalia; order Diprotodontia; family Petauridae; genus Petaurus; species Petaurus breviceps. Next base: position 6,300,608 of record NW_027185786.1, read on the forward strand.
TAGGTGCTGAAAGCAGGGTTTAGGAGTAGGTGGGGAATTTTCCTTTTCAGAAAGGAAATGCAAAGTTGGGAAATAGAGTCAAAGATTCTACCCATGCAGTGTCCAAGGTCATCTTCAAAACCTTTTCCAGGCACAGATATCCACCATTTAGTTCTCAACCTGCAGCCCATGACATTCCATTATAGGCTTTTATGACAACTATCCCTGTAATTAAAGCTTAAAACAATAGTAAACTGCAATCCCCAAAAGTCTTAAATAGCAAATAAATACAGACTGGTATCCTTCAGATAAGGCCATCTAAAATTTGATTGAACTATTAATTATGAAATCAAGTTACAAACCTTTCTACCTTCCTAAAATACTTCCGCACACTCTCTCAACTTACTTAAACCATCTAAAACTGAGATAAAGGTATTCAGATAGACTCTAGAGAGATAAGAGGGGCTTGGATAAACCCCCATTTGTCCCCAAACTTTCTTATCTGCCTTCCATATTTCCAATCAAAACTTTATAATCTTTCCAAATCTCTCAAACCTATTATCCAGATTATTCAGCTTTCCTTTACATTTTTAACCATAAACAAGATAGCTCATAAATTATTCTTCTACTAAAATAGTACAAGACTTTTCAAAATATATTTTCTAAAAGTATTTTCCTTTCCTTAAAAATGGTTTGAAATTATTGGAAAGTTTTAAATGATATCTTTCTTTTTTCTTAAAGCAAAAATAAACTTTTAAAAATTGGAATTCATTAAACTAAATATCCTTGAGTAACATAAATTCCTAAGGTATTATACAGAATTCCTAGATCACAAAATTCTTTAGTCAAGATGGTGTTATAATAGAGTCTCATATTGTCAACAATTAAGAGACTGATCACAGTCAGTGCCTTTGAAAGCCACTTCTTTTAGAATCCCTTTAAACAATGGGGTGAAAGGGATTCCATTTAGCATCTTTCCTTCTCAAATTTAAACTTGTCCTGGTGTAAAAGCCAGTGTTAGAAATCCCTTCTACTTATTTCACATACGCTTGTAATTTCTCAGGAAGCCAGGTTCCTTGTTTAGGAACTATATATAAAAAACAAGTTCCTTTCCTGTGGCTGATGACCTAGCCTATACAGATAGTTTCCAGTGGCTTTTGCAATTTTACAAAATAAAGAGAATTGATATGGACCCCAGAGAGGGGCTGATACTGGCAGTGCCTGCCAACTCCCATGCATACAGTAATTAATAAACAATTTTAGGCTTTAGCATTAAAACATACACAGAAACTTTCTTAGTGCCATACAGACAATCAACTTATCACTAGCAATCATTTACATTCTCGAATTTCATATAGATGATGAATGTGGTGATCTATAAACCTTCAAATTAACATAAGTATATCCTTAGATGAAGCAAGCTTGAAAACTATATCCCTATTTTTTTTCTTTCAGGGTTTCTCATTTTCTCAATAAGAATTCTACAAAACACTTTTCCAATTCACCTTGTACAGAGAATCATTTATTTCATCATTAATAATGTGGAAATTATAACTTTAAATCACTATATATTTTCATAATAGCCAAAATTTTAAATGAAAAATTATCTATCACAGTAAATATCAGCAGTATTATTATTACTTGTTTGTAACCCAAACATAATTGCTTTAAATTATCAAATTTTATAACATAAAAACCCAATTCACATGCAACATAATTAAAAAAATTGCTCTAACACCATTCTACTTCAAAAATGGTTTTTTTTTCAAATTTCACTAGCTAAGCAGACTTTTAGAAACACAATACAATTTTAGAAAGATGGCAACTACATAACAATGAATTTCAAATGACATCAAATGACTTATAAAATAATTAATCTTATCACTCCTGTCATGCAAAACCCACTTCAAAGTTAGAGAGATAATAATGTATCTAACATATACCAGTTATTAAACATTAAACATTTAATTAAACATTTTACAATCATCATACCATTTTGATCCCATAACAACCACTATTAGTTTTCCCTTTACAAATTCAGGAAACAGGTCAAACAGAGATAAATACATTTTTGCAATTGGAACAGAGAAGTGTAGAGTTTACCAGGAACAGAGGCTGGCTTCCCAGTGATATTTCTTGGAGGCAGGGCTTAGGGAATGTTTTCCACAGGCCTGATTCATCTACCTCTACCTTTCCAGCAACTGCAAAATTTACAGAGCCTGGGGCTATTTGCAGCTACTGGGCTAGGGTGGACAGAATGTATACTACCTGAGTGACATTTCCAAACCTTGCCTAGGATGGTGGGCTACAAAGTGCCCAGAGGCACACACTGTTAGGGCTACTGCCAATCTGCGAATATTGTCCCTACAATTCTCCTGTATTCTCTTCTCTGATCTGGGATGAGAAGGGTTAACAAAACTTCTGATTGTTAAAGAAAGATCCTCATGCTGAGATACTATCTTAACACCTGAAAGGGTGTGGGGAATGCTGAGTGATCTGGTTTGGGGGCAGGTGTTTTAGCACTGCTGGGCTCCTGGAGCTACCTAACAGTCCCAGGAGTTTTCTCCAGCAATCCCAATATAAACAATTTCCGACTTTCTACCGTGTTTCCCCGATAATAAGACCTATCCCGAAAATAAGCCCTCCCCTTACTGTGTAAGATTCCTCTAAAATAAGCCCTTCCCTGAAAATAAGCCCTATTGAGATTGCTACTGTAGTGAAGGTGATCTCCTGCGCTACACGCTATATTACAGTACCCTCTGTATGCACCGTCCCCCCCCCATGAAACGCACACTGCGCTCCAAGCTGCATCCAATCAGAGCTGCAGCAGTGAGCGGGTCATCCTGTTCTTCCCCAGTGATTTGCTTATTGAATAAAGGTACATTTTTTGGTTCACATTTACCTGTTTATTAAAATTGCTGTCAATGTTCATTAAAATAAGCCCTCCCCTGAAAATAAGCCCTCCCCTGAAAATAAGCCCTCTGGTGTTTTTCTGTCCAAAAAAATTAATAAGACAGTGTCTTATTATCGGGGAAACACGGTAACAATTAATTCTCAGAATCTGCTAAGATGTTTTTAGCTACATCCAACTTTTCATTGTAATTCCAGGTTGGCCAGACCAGAAACTACAAGGAAAAGAGTTTCACAGATTTCTTTGAATGCCTGTGATTTTAGATCTTGCAAGATAACAAACTCATTCACAGCATACACAATAAAGACACAGAGATGTTCACAAACAAACTGACAAAATACAATTACAAAGTCCACATTTAACTACCAAAAGGAAGAGGGTGAATTGGCTATCATCATTCAAGGATTGAAGGGGGATTAGATCCTGCAACTTCTGCCAGGAGAAGAACTACTGAAGAAGGTAGGGGAGCCTTGGTATCCCTGATGTTTTAAAGGGATAGGCCCCAATGGGATTAAGTTCAATACCCTGGTGTGTCCATTTGCCTCAGGACCTGGGCCTTTGAAGGAAGGGGAAGGCAGGGGAGAGGAGGCTATGACAGTGGGACTGTGGAACAAGAGTAGCTATCCTCAGGACTAGAGTTGGTAGAGAAAGGGGAAAGCAGTAAGAGGGGGTGTCCTCTCCAGGACCAAAGCCTCCAAGGGAAAGAAGTGAGGAAACAAGGAATAGGGTAGGGGGAAGCAGGGGTTGGAGGCAAAAGAGTGGGCTTGGGCTATTGTTATTCAAGCACTACTGGGGTAGGTGTTGAATCCAAGGTTTGCAAGCTTTAAAGGAAGAGGCTACAGCTGCCTTTTGTTCTTTCTCTGCCTTCAAAATGAAAACATTCCATCTCCTGGTAGTTAACTCAGCACTAGTGCTGGCAATGATTTTCCTAATACCGATCTCCAGAAAGCATCTAATTAATACAGAGCACTTTAACGAAAATTGATCCTCGACCCCTGAGCTAGCTTTAATGGAATTTCGGACTTCAACCAAACTCATGGGAGTCATTTGGAATCTGGGAATGGAAAACTTACCAACTCCACCAAGGTTAAGATTACAGGAAGAATGAATCCTGAGGCACCTGAATCATTAACTTTGATGAAGTGAGGTGCTGTTTAGCCATTCAAAAATTCTAATTCGTTGTCACGGCATCATAACTGTTGACTTATTTCAAAGGTTTGGTTAAAGGAGACAGACAAATAACAGGAGTCATCATAAAAGCCAATAATGGGATGGCAGAGGCTGCAGACTGCGAACTGTTCAAGGTGGATGTCTGTGCTTGGAAAAGTTTGGGGACAACCTCGGACACTGCCCAGGTGGGATCTCTCTGACTTTCCCAATTGTGCCTTTTCTTTTTGAAAAGGAAACCTCCCACCTATTTATGCCTAAGTCTTGCTTTCAGCATCTGGTGACTACCTGAATGACTAGCGGAGATGACTCATGCCTGGAATCAAACAAGGCTAAGGAAGTTTTCCTTCTGGCAAGGTTTATGACATTGTCCCTCTTTTTATTCTATAGCAAATTCACTGAGAAGTAATATTCAGGGCCAAATAAATGAATAAATATAGAGATAACATCTTCAAAGAAGGAGTTGATTAGTAATAAGGCAAAAAGTAATGAAATAGATGCCTGATTGACCAGGATAGTGAAGTTTGAGGAGAGCAACAGAATCAGGCTAGATGACATCTAGGATTAAATACAGGAATCTGAAAAAGACATCAGATGCAGACAGCTTCCCCAAGAATCCGGACCTGACCTCTATTGGGACAGCTTCTTTCCTGGAGAAATTAAACTAGAGGACCGATGGAAAAATGTGGTCCCCTCCCCTTCCTTGAGACTATGGCCTTGATTATAGGAAGTCCCTATTAATTGTTAAATTGCTAATTGTCAGGGACCCCAGCTACCATCCTTTAGGAATGGAATTGGATAACCTAGATAATGTGGTCCCAGTAATGTCAACGGTTTGACATACCTACAAAAAAAGATTAGGGAATGTTGAGCACAACCCCACCTTCCTTTCCCTTAATTGATCAGTAAGCAACAACTCCACCTTCCCTTCTCTTCCATTGAACTATAAGCAGGCATTTTAGCATAACTTTTACCCTTCCCTCTCCTAATTGATCTGGGTGGAGGTTTCAGGCTAGGGTAAAATCCCTGCTCCGTTCTTGCCTGCCCCCCTCCCCCACCCTACCTCCACCCATTCTGGGTTCTCTGTACCTCAGCCTAGGAAAAATTTAGCAGGCGAGTGAAAATTCAAATATACACCGACCAATCACTGATTGTAGTTTCAGTTTACGTAACCTGACTATTGTAATCTCTTTAAAAACTGGCATATTGTTCATGCCAATTTACTATCTGATTTGGGTATGTGACCCCAGCATTCCTATGGCAATAAAATCCACTTCCAATTTTTATCTCAGGGATCTTCTGTCTCTCTCTTTTTATGCCCAATATCAGCATGTCTGTTTTCTCCCAAGATAGGGGGGAATCCTATTTCCAGTCTTATCTGGTCTCTGAAGTTGCTGACACAGAAGGCAAGGAAAGCAGTCTGTTTGATTAATTCAGACTTTGGCCAAAATATGATATTTAATGATTATCAATGGCCATAAAATCATTCCCATCTATCTTTGTTGACAAAGGAAGAGGTATTGTCTGAGTTTACCCAGAAAACAAAGAAGCTGTAAGGTCCAGGCTCTTCTTCTGGCTGATTAGGGTTGATTAAGGTTAGAGTTGATTAGGTTGATTAAGGCCCTGACCCTTATTGAGATTATTAAATTGATATTAAATGATTATCAAATTTTTACTAAATGTTTATTAGCATGTTCCAGGCACCATACTAAGTGCTCAGGTCACAAATGTAAACAAACAAAATGGTGCCTACCCACAGGGAGGAAAACAAGGAAAATGACTCATAAAGAGCAGTTAAGAAAGCAGGGGGAGAGGCTGGTGCAGAAAAGAAGACCTGAGAGTGTGTGGAGCCAATGAATGAAGTGAGCATGGTTGGGACCCTTCTGGGAATCGTGGTTTTCATGACGAATTTGATGAGCAGGTGTGGAGCTCCAGAGGATAGCTTTCTCCATGGTGATAGGGCAACTTGTGAGGAGGTGGAGATGTCTAGAGAAGGCAAGTTTTGAGAGCCGTTAGGTTGCAGAGGATTCAGTCAAGAAGGCTGAGCATTGAGAAGAGGCTGTTAGAGTTGTTAATTATGAGAGGAACAATAACAGAAGGGAAAAAGAAATGACAGAGTGAAACATCTGAGGGTTCCTTGCCCAAGGTCACAGCTGCTGATACGCCTCCCGATTTCTTTATTTTTGGCTGCAATACAGTGCCAATGTTTGACTACCACTCTGTATTCATGCTATCTGGTAGCTACTGGCCCTTTTCTTGTTTTTCTTTTTTTTGACCAAGTATTTATTTTCTTACTCTTTTATCTAGGCAGTGAGGAAGCTTAGACTAAGAGGTAGAGTACTGATGCAGAATCAG